>NC_063285.1:5589729-5955763 GCF_910591885.1 Bombus terrestris
CGTAACAATATACAACGATATACGTTATTACGTAATCGTATATAACGTTATACGTTATAACGTAACAATATGCAACGTTATACGTTATTACGTAATAATATTCAACTTTATACGATATTTCGTAATGGTATATATCGTTATACGTAATATGGTAGTAGTATATAACGTTATACGTTAAAACGTAACAATATACAACGTTATACGCTATTACGTAGTAATATGCAACGTTATACGTTATTACGCAGTAATTCACAACGTTATACGTTATTACGTAATAGTATATAACGTTATACGTTACAATGTAACAATATACAACGTTATACGTTATAGCGTAACAATATACAACGTTATACGCTATTACGTAATAGTATATAACGTTATACATTATAACATAACAATATACAACGTTATACGTTATAACGTAGCACTATACAACGTTATACGTAATATGCTAATACTATCATAATTCTGTATAACGTTATACGTTAATTCGTAATAGTATCTAACGTTATACATAATATGGTAGTAGTATATACCGTTATACGTTACTATGTAATAGTATATAACGTTATACGTGATTTGGGAATACCATATAACATTCTAAGTTATAACGTAACAATATACATCGTTATACGCTATTACGTGATAATATACAACGTTATACGCTATAACGTACCAATATACAACGCTATACGCTATAACGTAATAATATACAACATCATACGTTATATAGTAATACTATGGTAGTACTATATAACGTTATACGTTATATGGTAATACTATATAACGTTATACGTTATTACGTAGTAGTATATAACGTTATACGTTATAACGTAACAATATACAACGTTATACGCTATTACGTAATAGTATATAACGTTACAAGTTATATGGTAATACTATATAACGTTATACGTCATTACGTAGTAGTATATAACGTTATACGTTATAACGTAACAATATACAACGTTATACGCTATTACGTAATAGTATATAACGTTATACATTATAACTTAACAATATACAGCGTTATACGTCATAACGTAACAATATAAAACGTTACACGTTATTACGTAATAATATTCAACTTTATACGTTATTACATAATGGTATATATCGTTATGCATTATATGGTATTACTATATAACGTTATACGTTAAAACGTATCAATATACAACGTTATACGCTACAACGTAATAATATACAACGTTATACGCTATTGCGTAATAATATACAACGTTATACGTTATTACGTAAGAGTATATATCGTTATACGTTATATGGTAATACTATATAACGCTATACGTTATTACGTTATAGTACATGACGCTATACGTTATATGGTAACACTATATAACGTTATACGGCATAACCTAACAATATACAACGTTATACGTTATCACGTAACACTATACAACGTTATACGTAATATGCTAATACTATCGTAATTCTGTATAACGTTATACGTTATTTCGTAATACTATATAACGTTATATTTTATATGGTAATACTATATAACGTTATACGTTATATGGTAATTCTATATAACGTTATACGTTATATGGTAATACTATATAAAGTTATACGTAATTGCGTAACAATATACATCGACATACGTTATTACGTAATAGTATATAACGTATCACGTTACATGGTAATACTATATAACGTTATACGTTATTACGTAATAGGACATAATGTTATAAGTTATAACGTAACAATATACAACGTTATACGCTATTACGTAATAGTATATAACGTTATACATTATAACTTAACAATATACAACGTTATACGTTATAACGTAACACCATACAACGTTATACGTAATATGCTAATACTGTCATAATTCTGTATAACGTTATACGTTATTTCGTAATAGTATCTAACGTTATACATAATATGGTAGTAGTATATAACGTTATACGTTATTACGTAATAGTATATAACGTTATACGTGATATGGTAGTACCATATAACGCTATACGTTATAACGTAACAATATACAACGCTATACGTTATAACGTACCAATATAAAACGCTATACGCTATAACGTAATAATATACAACGTTATACGTTATTACGTAATAATATACAACGTCATACGTTATATAGTAATACTATGGTAATACTATATAACATTATACGTTATAACGTAACAATATACAACGTTATACGCTATTACGTAATAGTATATAACGTTAGAAGTTATAACGTAACAATATACAACGTTATACGTTATAACGTAACAATATGCAACGTTACACGTTATTACGTAATAATATTCAACTTTATACGTTATTACGTAATGGTATGTATCGTTATACATAATATGGTAGTAGTATATAACGTTATACGTTACTGCGTAATAGTATATAACGTTATACGTGATATGGTAATTCCATATAACGTTATACGTTATAACGTAACAATATACACCGTTATACGCTATTACGTAATAATATACAATGTTATACGTTATAACGTAACAATATACAGCGCTATACGCTATAACGTAATAATATACAACGTTATACGTTATTACGTAATAATATACAACGTCATACGTTATATAGTAATACTATGGTAATACTATATAACGCTATACGTTATAACGTAACAATATACAACGTTATACGCTATTACGTAATAGTATATAACGTTATACGTTAAAACGTATCAATATACAACGTTATACGCTATAACGTAATAATATACAACGTTATACGCTATTGCGTAATAGTATACAACGTTATACGTTATAACGTAACACTATACAACGTTATACGTAATATGCTAATACTATCGTAATTCTGTATAACGTTATACGTTATTTCGTAATACTATATAACGTTATATTTTATATGGTAATACTATATAACGTTATACGTTATATGGTAATACTATATAACGTTATACGTTATATGGTAATACTATATAACGTTATACGTTATATGGTAATACTATATAACGTTATACGTTATATGGTAATACTATATAAGGTTATACGTTATATGGTAATACTATATAACGTTATACGTAATTGCGTAACAATATACAACGATATACGTTATTACGTAATCGTATATAACGTAACACGTTACATGGTAATGCTATATAAGGTTATACGTTATTACGTAATAGTACATAATGTTATAAGTTATAACGTAACAATATACAATGTTATACGCTATTACGTAATAGTATATAACGTTATACATTATAACATAACAATATACAACGTTAAACGTTAAAACGTAGCACTATAAAACGTTATACGTAATATGCTAATACTATCGTAACTCTGTATACCGTTTTACGTTATTTCGTAATAGTATATAACGTTATACGTTATTTCCTAATAGTATATAACGTTATACGTTATATGGTAATACTATATAACGTTATACGTAATAGCGTAACAAGATACAACGATATACGTTATAGCCTAACAATATACAACGTTATACGTTATAACGTAACAATATACAACGTTATTCGTTATTACGTAATAGTATATAACGTGACACGTTACATGGTAATACTGTATAACGTTATACGTTATTACGTAGTAGTTTATAACGTTATACGTTATATGGTAATAATATACAACGTTATACGTTATTACGTAGTAGTATATAACGTTATACGTTATATGGTAATAATATACAACGTTATACGTAGTTACGTAATGGTATATATCGTTATACGTTATAACGTAACAATATAAAGCGTTATACGATATAATGTAACAGTATATAACTTTATACGATATATGGTAATACTATATAACGTTATACGTTAACTGGTATTACTATATAACGTTATACGTTATTACGTTATAGTATATAACGCTATACGTTACAACGTAACAATATACAACGTTATACGTTATAGCGTAGCAATATACAACTTTATACGTTATTACGTAATGGTATATATCGTTATACATAATATGGTAGTAGTATATAACGTTATACGTTACTGCGTAATAGTATATAACGTTATACGTGATTTGGGAATACCATATAACATTATAAGTTATAACGTAACAATATACATCGTTATACGCTATTACGGAATAATATACAACGTCATACGTTATATAGTAATACTATGGTAATACTATATAACGTTATACGTTATAACGTAACAATATACAACGTTATACGCTATTACGTAATAGTATATAACGTTATACGTTATATGGTAATACTATGTAACGTTATACGTAATAGCGTAACAAGATACAACGATATACGTTATAGCCTAACAATATACAACGTTATACGTTATAACGTAACAATATGCAACGTTATACGTTATTACGTAATAATATTCAACTTTATACGTTATTACGTAATGGTATATATCGTTATACGTAATATGGTAGTAGTATATAACGTGATACGTTACTACGTAATAGTATATAACGTTATACGTGATATGGTAATACCATATAACGTTATTCGTTATAACGTAACAATATAAATCGTTATACGCTATTACGGAATAATATACAACGTCATACGTTGTATAGTAATACTATGGTAATACTATATAACGTTATACGTTATAACGTAACAATATACAACGTTATACGCTATTACGTAACAATATGCAACGTTACACGTTATTACGTAATGGTGTGTATCGTTATACATAATATGGTAATACCATATAACGTTATACGTTATTACGTAATAGTGCACAACGTTATACGTAATATAGAAACACTATATAACGTTACACGTTATAACAGAACAATATACAACGTTATACGTAATATGCTAATACTATCGTAATTCTGTATAACGCTATACGCTATTACGTAATAGTATATAACGTTATACATTATAGCATAACAATATACAACGTTATACGTTATAACGTAACACTATACAAAGTTATACGTAATATGCTAATACTATCGTAACTCTGTATAACGTTTTACGTTATTTCGTAATAGTATATGACGTTATACGTTATTTCCTAATAGTATATAACGTTATACGTTATATGGTAATACTATATAACGTTATACGTAATAGCGTAACAATATACAACGATATACGTTATTACGTAATCGTATATAACGTAACACGTTACATGGTAATGCTATATAACGTTATACGTTATTACGTAATAGGACATAATGTTATAAGTTATAACGTAACAATATACAACGTTATACGTCATAACGTAACAATATAAAACGTTACACGTTATTACGTAATAATATTCAACTTTATACGTTATTACATATTGGTATATATCGTTATGCATTGTATGGTATTACTATATAACGTTATACGTTAAAACGTATCAATATTCAACGTTATACGCTATAACGTAATAATATACAACGTTATACGCTATTGCGTAATAATATACAACGTTATACGTTATTACGTAAGAGTATATATCGTTATACGTTATATGGTAATACTATATAACGCTATACGTTATTACGTTATAGTACATGACGCTATACGTTATATGGTAATACTATATAACGTTATACGTAATATGGTAATACTATATAACGTTATACGTAATTGCGTAACAATATACAACGATATACGTTATTACGTAATAGTGCACAACGTTATACGTAATATAGAAACACTATATAACGTTACACGTTATAACAGAACAATATACAACGTTATACGTAATATGCTAATACTATCGTAATTCTGTATAACGCTATACGCTATTACGTAATAGTATATAACGTTATACATTATAGCATAACAATATACAACGTTATACGTTATAACGTAACACTATACAAAGTTATACGTAATATGCTAATACTATCGTAACTCTGTATAACGTTTTACGTTATTTCGTAATAGTATATGACGTTATACGTTATTTCCTAATAGTATATAACGTTATACGTTATATGGTAATACTATATAACGTTATACGTAATAGCGTAACAATATACAACGATATACGTTATTACGTAATCGTATATAACGTAACACGTTACATGGTAATGCTATATAACGTTATACGTTATTACGTAATAGGACATAATGTTATAAGTTATAACGTAACAATATACAACGTTATACGTCATAACGTAACAATATAAAACGTTACACGTTATTACGTAATAATATTCAACTTTATACGTTATTACATATTGGTATATATCGTTATGCATTGTATGGTATTACTATATAACGTTATACGTTAAAACGTATCAATATTCAACGTTATACGCTATAACGTAATAATATACAACGTTATACGCTATTGCGTAATAATATACAACGTTATACGTTATTACGTAAGAGTATATATCGTTATACGTTATATGGTAATACTATATAACGCTATACGTTATTACGTTATAGTACATGACGCTATACGTTATATGGTAATACTATATAACGTTATACGTAATATGGTAATACTATATAACGTTATACGTAATTGCGTAACAATATACAACGATATACGTTATTACGTAATCGTATATAACGTAACACGTTACATGGTAATGCTATATAACGTTATACGTTATTACGTAATAGGACATAATGCTATAAGTTATAACGTAACTATATACAACGTTATACGCTATTACGTAATAGTATATAACGTTATACATTATAACTTAACAATATACAACGTTATACGTTATAACGTAACACTATACAACGTTATACGTATTATGCTAATACTATCATAATTCTGTATAACGTCATACGTTATTTCGTAATAGTATATAACGTTATACGTTATATGGTAATACTATATAACGTTATACGTTATTACGTAGTAGTACATAATGTTATAAGTTATAACGTAACAATATACAACGTTATACGTTATTACGTAATAGTATATAACGTTATAAGCTATAGCGTAACAATATACAACGTTATACGTTATAACGTACCAATATGCAACGTTATACGCTATTACGTAATAGTATGTAACGTTATACATTATAACTTAACAATATACAACGTTATACGTTATAACGTACCAATATACAACGCTATACGCTGTAACGTAATAATATACAACGTTATACGTTATAACCTAACAATATGCAACGTTACACGTTATTACGTATGGTATGTATCGTTATACATAATATGGTAGTAGTATATAACGTTATACGTTACTACGAAATAGTATATAACGTTACACGTTATATGGTAATACTATATAACGTTATACGTTATAACGCAACAATATACAGCGTTATACGCTATTACGTAATAGTATATAACGTTATACATTATAACTTAACAATATACAACGTTATACGTTATAACGTACCAATATACAACGCTATACGCTGTAACGTAATAATATACAACGTTATACGTTATTACGTAATAATATACAACGTCATACGTTATATAGTAATACTATGGTAATACTATATAACGTTATACGTTATTACGTAATAGTGCATAACGTTATACGTTATATAGAAACACTATATAACGTTACACGTTATAACAGAACAATATACAACGTTATACGTAATATGCTAATACTATCGTAATTCTGTATAACGCTATACGCTATTACGTAATAGTATATAACGTTATACATTATAGCATAACAATATACAACGTTATACGTTATAACGTAACACTATACAAAGTTATACGTAATATGCTAATACTATCGTAACTCTGTATAACGTTTTACGTTATTTCGTAATATTATATGACGTTATACGTTATTTCCTAATAGTATATAACGTTATACGTTATATGGTAACACTATATAACGTTATACGTTATAACGTAACAATATACAACGTTATTCGTTATTACGTAATAGTATATAACGTAACACGTTACATAGTAATACTGTATAACGTTATACGTTATTACGTAGTAGTATATAACGTTATACTTTATATGGTAATAATATACAACGTTATACGTTATTACGTAATGGTATATATCGTTATACGTTATAACGTAACAATATACAGCGTTATACGTTATTACGTAATAGTATATAACGTTATAGGTTATAACGTATCAATATACAACGTTATACGTTATTTCGTAATAGTATATAACTTTATACGATATATGGTAATACTATATAACGTTATACGTTATATGGTAATACTATATAACGTTATACGTAATAGCGTAACAATATGCAACAATATACGTTAATACGTTATTATAATACGTTAATATAATAGTATATAACGTAACACGTTACATGGTAATACTGTATAACGTTATACGTTATTACGTAGTAGTATATAACGTTATACGTTATATGGTAATAATATACAACGTTATACGTTATTACGTAGTAGTATATAACGTTATACGTTATATGGTAATAATATACAACGTTATACGTAGTTACGTAATGGCATATATCGTTATACGTTATAACGTAACAATATACAGCGTTATACGTTATTACGTAATAGTATATTACGTTATAAGTTATAACGTATCAATATACAACGTTATACGTTATTTCGTAATAGTATATAACTTTATACGATATATGATAATACTATATAACGTTATACGTTAACTGGTAATACTATATAACGTTATACGATTTATGGTAATACTATACAACGTTATTCGTTATATGGTAATACTATATAACGTTATACGTTATCACGTAATAGCATATAACGTTATACATTATATGGTAATAATTTACAACGTTATACGTTATTACGTAATGGTATATATCGTTATACGTTATATGGTAATACTATATAACGTTATACGTTATATGGTAATACTATATAACGTTATACGTAATAGCGTAACAATATACAACGATATACGTTATTACGTAATAGTATATAACGTAACACGTTACATAGTAATACTATAAAACGTTATACCTTATAACGTAACAATATACAACGTTATACGCTATTGCGTAATAATATACAACGTTATACGTTATTACTTAACAGTATATATAGTTATACGTTATATGGTAATACTATATAACGCTATACGTTATTGCGTAATACTATATAACGCTATACGTTATTACGTAATACTATAGAACGTTATACATTATAACGTAACAATATACAGCGCTATACGTTATAACGTAACAGTACACAACGTAATATGCTAATACTATCGTAATTCTGCATAACGTTATAAGTTATTTCGTAATGGTATATAACGTTATACGTTATATGGTAATACTATATAACGTTATACGATTTATGGTAATACTATACAACGTTATTCGTTATATGGTAATACTATATAACGTCCTACGTTATCACGTAATAGCATATAACGTTATACATTATATGGTAATAATTTACAACGTTATACGTTATTACGTAATGGTATATATCGTTATACGTTATATGGTAATACTATATAACGTTATACGTTATATGGTAATACTATATAACGTTATACGTAATAGCGTAACAATATACAACGATATACGTTATTACGTAATAGTATATAACGTAACACGTTACATAGTAATACTATAAAACGTTATACCTTATAACGTAACAATATACAACGTTATACGCTATTACGTAATAGTATATAACGTTATACATTATAACTTAACAATATACAACGTTATACGTTATAGCGTACCAATATACAACGCTATACGCTGTAACGTAATAATATACAACGTTATACGTTATTACGTAATAATATACAACGTCATACGTTATATAGTAATACTATGGTAATACTATATAACGTTATACGTTATTACGTCATAATGCATAACGTTATACGTTATATAGAAACACTATATAACGTTACACGTTATAACAGAACAATATACAACGTTATACGTAATATGCTAATACTATCGTAATTCTGTATAACGCTATACGCTATTACGTAATAGTATATAACGTTATACATTATAACATAACAATATACAACGTTATACGTTATAACGTAACACTATACAACGTTATACGTAATATGCTAATACTATCGTAACTGTGTATATCGTTTTACGTTATTTCGTAATAGTATATAACGTTATACGTTATTTCCTAATAGTATATAACGTTATACGCTATATGGTAATACTATATAACGTTATACGTAATAGCGTAACAATATACAACGGTATACGTTATTACGTAATCGTATATAACGTAACACGTTACATGGTAATGCTATATAACGTTATACGTTATTACGTAATAGTATATAACGCTATACGTTATATGGTAATACTATATAACGTTAAACGTTATAACGTATCAATATACAACGTTATACGTTATAACGTAACAATATACAACGTATAACGTTATAACGTAACAATATACAACGTTATACGTAACATGCTAATACTATCGTAATTCTGTATAACGTTATACGTTATATGGTAATAATATACAACGTTATACGTTATTACATAATGGTATGTATCGTTATACGTTATATGGTAATACTATATATCGTTATACATTATAACGTAACAATATACAACGTTATACGTTATTACGTAATAGTACATAACGTTATAAGTTATAACGTAACAATATACAACGTTAAACGTTATAACGTAACAATATACAACGTTATACGCTATTGCGTAATAATATACAACGTTATACGTTATTACGTAAGAGTATATACCGTTATACGTAATATAGTAATACTATATAACGTTATACGCTATTACGTAATAGTATATAACGTTATACGTTATATGGTAATACTATATAACGTTATACGTAATAGCATAACAATATACAACGATAAACGTTATTACGTAATAGTATATAACCTAACACGTTACATGGTAATACTATATAACGTTATACGTTATTACGTAATACTATATAATATTATACGTTATTACGTAATACTATATTCCGTCATACGTTATATGGCAATAATATACAACGTTATACGCTATTACGTAATACTATATAACGTTATACGTTATTACGTAGTAGTATATAACGTTATACGTAATAGCATAACCATATACAACGATAAACGTTATTACGTAATAGTATATAACGTAACACGTTACATGGTAATACTATATAACGTTATACGTTATTACGTAATACTATATAACATTATACTTTATTACGTAATACTATATAACGTTATACGCGATAGGGCAATAATATATAACGTTATACGCTATTACGTAATAGTATACAACGTTATACCTTATAGCGTAACAATATACAATGTTATACGTTATAACGTAACAATATGCAACGTTATACGTTATTACGTAATGATATTCAACATTATAAGTTATTACGTAATGGTATATATCGTTATACATTATATGGTAGTAGTATATAACGTTATACGTTATTACGTAACAATATACATCGTTATACGCTATTACGTAATAATATACAACGTTATACGTTATAACGTAACAATATACATCGTTATACGCTATTTCGTAATAATATACAACGTTATACGTTATAACGTACCTATATACAACGTTATACGCTATAACGTAATAATATACAACGTTATACGTTATTACGTAATAATATTCAACTTTATACGTTATTACATAATTGTATATATCGTTATACATTATATGGTGTTACTATATAAGGTTATACGCTATTACGTAATAGTATATAACGTTATACATTATAACTTAACAATATACAACGTTATACGTTATAACGTACCAATATACAACGCTATACGCTGTAACGTAATAATATACAACGTTATACGTTATTAAGTAATAGTATATAACGTAACACGTTACATGGTAATACTATATAACGTTATACGTTATTACGTAATAGTGCATAACGTTATACGTTATATGGTAATACTATATAACGTTATTCGTTATAACGTAACAATATACGACGTCATACGTTATTACGTAATAGTACATAACGTTATACGTTATATGGTAATACTATATAACGTTATAGGTAGTAGCGTAACAATATACAACGATATACGTTATTAAGTAATAGTATATAACGTAACACGTTACATGGTAATACTATATAACGTTATACGTTATTACGTAATGGTATGTAACGTTATAAGTTATATGGTAATAATATACAAAGTTATACGTTATTACGTAATGGTATATATCGTTATACGTTATATGGTGATACTATAGAACGTTATACGTTATAACGTAACAATACACAACGTTATACGTTATTACGTAATATTATATAACGTTATACGATAAAACGTAGCAATATACAACGTTATACGCTTTAACGTAATAATATACAACGTTATACGCTATTGCGTAATAATATACAACGTTATACGCTATTGCGTAATAAAATACAACGTTATACGTTATTACGGACTAATATATAACGATGTACGTTATATGGTAAAACTACATAACGTGATACGTTATAACGTAACAATATACAACGTTATACGTTATTACGTAATAACATTCAACTTTATACGTTATTACATAATGGTATACAGCTTTATACATTATATGGTATTACTATATAACGTTATACGTTATTACGGAATAGTGCATAACGTTATACGTTATATGGTAACACCATATAACGTTACACGTTATAACGTAACAATATACAACGTTATACGTAATATGCTAATACTATCGTAATTCTGTATAACGTTATACGCTATTTCGTAATAGTATATAACGTTATACGTTATATGGTAATACTCTATAACGTTATACGTAATAGCGTAACAATATACAACGATATACGTTATTACGTAATAGTATAAAACGTAACACGTTACATGGTAATACTATATAACGTTATACGTTATTACGTAATGGTATATAACGTTATACGTTATATGGTAATAATATACAACGTTATACGTTATTACGTAATGGTATATAACGTAAAACGTTATAACGTACCAATATACAAAGTTATACGCTGTAACGTCATAATTTACAACATTATACGTTATTACGTAATAATATACAACGTTATACGTTATATGGTAATACTATGGTAATACTATATAACGTTATACTTTTTTACGCAATGGTATATAACGTTATACGTTATATGGTAATACTATATAAGGTTATACGTTATTACGTAACAATATACAACGTCCTACGTTATTACGTAATACTATATAGCGTTATACGTAATAGAGTAACAATATACAACGATATACGTTACTACGTAATAGTTTAGAACGTAACACGTTACATGGTAATACTATATAACGTTATACATTATTACGTATTAGTATATAACGTTATTCGTTATATGGTAATACTATATAACGTTATACGTTATTATGTAGTCGTATATAACGTTATACGTTATAACGTAACACTATACAACGTTATACGTAATATGCTAATACTATCGTAATTCTGTATAACGTTATACGCTATTATGTAATAGTATATAACGTTATACATTATAACTTAAAAATATACAACGTTATACGTTATAACGTAACACTATACAACGTTATACGTAATATGCTAATACTATCGTAATTCTGTACAACGTTATACGTTATTTCGTAATGTTATATAACGTTATTCATTATATGGTAATACTATATAACGTTATACGTAATAGCGTAACAATATACAACGATATACGTTATTACGTAATAGTATATAACGTAACACGTTACATGGCAATTCTATATAACGTTATACGTTATTACGTAATAGTGTATAACGTTATACGGTATATGGTGACACTATATAACGTTACACGTTATATGGTAATACTATATAACGTTATGCGTTATATGGTAATACTATATAACGTCATACGTAATAGCGTAACAATATACAACGATATACGTTATTACGTAATAGTATATATCGTAACACGTTGCATGGTAATACTATATAACGTTATACGTTATTACGGAATAGTATATAACGTTGTACGTTATATGGTAATACTTCATAACGTTATACGTTATAACGTAACAATATACAACGTCTTACGTTATTACGTAATAGTATATATCGTTATACGTTATATGGTAATACTATATAACGATATACGTTATTTCGTATTAGTATATAACGTTATACGTAACATGGTAATACTATATAACGTTATACGTTATTACGTAATAGTATGTAACGTTATAAGTTATATGGTAATAATATACAACGTTATACGTTAATACGTAATGGTATATATCGTTATACGTTATATGGTAATACTATATAACGTTATACGTTATAACGTAACAATACACAACGTTATACGTTGTTACGTAATAGTATATAACGTTATACGTGATATGGTAATACCATATAACGTTATACATTATAACGTAACACTATACAACGTTATACGTAATATGCTAATACTATCGTAATTCTGTATAACGTTATACGTTATTTCGTAATGTTATATAACGTTATTCATTATATGGTAATACTATATAACGTTATACGTAATAGCGTAACAATATACAACGATATACGTTATTACGTAATAGTATATAACGTAACTCGTTACATGGTAATACTATATAACGTTATACGTTATTACGGAATAGTATATAACGTTGTACGTTACATGTTAATACTACATAACGTGATACGTTATAACGTAACAATATACAACGTCTTACGCTATCACGTAATAGTATATATCGTTATACGTTATATGGTAATACTATATAACGTTATACGTTATTTCGTATTAGTATATAACGTTATACGTTACATGGTAATACTATATAACGTTATATGTTACATGGTAATACTATATAATGTTATACGTTACATGGTAAAACTATATAACGTTATACGTTACATGGTAATACTACATAGCGTTATACGTTATAACGTAACAATATACAACGTTATACGCTATTACGTAATAATATACAACGTTATACGTTATTAGGTAATAATACACAACGTTATACTTTATATAGTAATACTATGGCAATACTATATAACGTTATACGTTACATGGTAAAACTATATAACGTTATACGTTACATGGTAAAACTATATAACGTTATACGTTACATGGTAATACTACATAGCGTTATACGTTATAACGTAACAATATACAACGTTATACGCTATTACGTAATAATATACAACGTTATACGTTATTAGGTAATAATACACAACGTTATACTTTATATAGTAATACTATGGCAATACTATATAACGTTATACGTTACATGGTAAAACTATATAACGTTATACGTTACATGGTAATACTATATAACGTTATACGTTATTACGTAATAGTATATAACGGTATACGTTATTACGTAATAATATTCTACTTTATACGTTATTACATAATGGTATATATCTTTATACATTATATGGTAGTACTATATAACGTTATACGTTATTACGTAATAGTATATAACGTTATACGTGATATGGTAATACTATATAACGTTATACGTTATAACGTAACAATATACATCGATATACGCTATTACGTAATAGTATATAACGTTATACACTGTAACGTATCAATATTCAACTTTATACGTTATAACGTAACAATATACAACGTTAGACGTAATATGCTAATACTACCGTAATTCTGTATAACGTTATACGTTATTTCGTAATGTTATATAACGTTATTCGTTGTATGGTAATACTATATAACGTTATACGTAATAGCGTAACAATATACAACGATATACGTTATTACGTAATAGTATATAACGTAACACGTTACATGGTAATACTATATAACGTTATACGTTATTTCGTAATAGTATATAACGTTATACGTTACATGGTAATACTATATAACGTTATATGTTACATGGTAATACTATATAACGTTATACGTTACATGGTAAAACTATACAACGTTCTATGTTACATGGTAATACTATACAACGTTATACGTTATAACGTAACAATATACAACGTTATACGCTATTACGTAATAATATACAACGTTATACGTTATTATGTAATAATACACAACGTTATACTTTATATAGTAATACTATGGCAATACTATATAACGTTATACGTTATTACGTAATAGTGTATAACGTTATACGTTATATGGTAACACTATATAACGTTACACGTTATACGGTAATACTATATAACGTTATGCGTTATATGGTAATACTATATAACGTTAAACGTTATAACGTAACAATATACAATGTTATACGCTATTGCGTAATAATATACAACTTTATACGTTATTACGTAATAATGCACAACGTTATACTTTATATAGTAATACTATGGCAATACTATATAACGTTATACGTTATATGGCAACACTATATAACGTTACACGTTATATGGTAATACTATATAACGTTATGCGTTATATGGTAATACTATATAACGTTATACGTAATAGCGTAACAATATACAACGATATACGCTATGACGTAATAGTATATATCGTAACACGTTACATGGTAATACTATATAACGTTATACGTTATTACGTAATAGTATATAACGTTTTACGTTATATGGTAATACTATATAACGCTATACGCTATTACGTAATAGTATATAACGTTATAAGTTATAATGTAACAATATAAAACGTTATACGTTATAACCTATTAGTATATAACGTTATACGTTATAACGTAACAATATACAACGATATACGCTATGACGTAATAGTATATATCGTAACACGTTACATGGTAATACTATATAACGTTATACGTTATTACGTAATAGTATATAACGTTATACGTGATATGGTAATACTATATAACGTTATACGTTACAACGTAACAATATACAACGTTATACGCTAATACGTAATAGTATACAACGTTATACGTTATTACGTAATAATACACAACGTTATACGTTATATAGTAATACTATGGCAATACTATATAACGTTATACGTTATTACGGAATAGTATATAACGTTGTACGTTATATGGTAATACTACATAACGTTATACGTTATAACGTAACAATATACAACGTCTTACGCTATTACGTATTAGTATATATCGTTATACGTTATATGGTAATACTATATAACGTTGCACGTTATTTCGTAATAGTATATAACGTTATACGTTACATGGTAATACTATATAACGTTATACGTTATAACGTAACAATATAAAACGTTATACGCTATTGCGTAACAATATACGACGTTATACGTTATTACGTAAGAGTATATATCGTTATACGTTAGATGGTAATACTATATAACGCTATACGTTATTACGTTATAGTATATGACGCTATACGTTATATGGCTATACTATATAACGTTATACGTTATTACGTAGTAGTATATAACGTAATACGTTGTATGGTAATACTATATAACATTATACGTTATATGGCAATACTATATAACGTTATACGTTATATGGTAATACTACATTACGTTATACGTTATAACGTAACAATATACAACGTCTTACGTTATTACGTAATAGTATATATCGTTATACGTTATATGGTAATACTATATAGCGTTATACGATATAACGTTACAATATACAACGTTATACGCTATTACGTAATAGTATATAACGATATACATAATAACGTAACAATATACAACGTTATATGTTATAACGTAACAATATACAACGTTATACGTCATAACGTAACAGTATAAAACGTTACACGTTATTACGTAATAATATTCAGCTATATACGTTAATACATAATGGTATATATCGTTATACATTATATGGTATTACTATATAACGATATACGTTATTACGTAATAGTATGTAACGTTATACGTTATATGGTAATACTATATAACGTTATACGTAATAGCCTAACAATATACAACGATATACGTTATTACGTAATAGTATATAACGTAACACGTTACATGGTAATACTATATAACGTTATACGTTATTACGGAATAGTATATAACGTTGTACGTTATATGGTAATACTACATAACGTGATACGTTATAACGTAACAATATACAACGTCTTACGCTATCACGTAATAGTATATATCGATATACGTTATATGGTAATACTATATAACGTTGTACGTTTTTTCGTAATAGTATATAACGTTACACGTTACATGGTAATACTATATAACGTTATACGTAATAGCGTAACAATATACAACGATATACGTTATTACGTAATAGTATATAACGTAACACGTTACATGGCAATACTATATAACGTTATACGTTATTACGTAATAGTGTATAACGTTATACGTTATATGGTGACACTATATAACGTTACACGTTATATGGTAATACTATATAACCTTATGCGTTATATGGCAATACTATATAACGTCATACGTAATAGCGTAACAATATACAACGATATACGTTATTACATAATAGTATATATCGTAACACGTTACATGGTAATACTATATAACGTTATACGTTATTACGTAATGGTATATAACGTTATACGTTACATGGTAATACTATATAACGTTATATGTTACATGGTAATACTATATAACGTTATACGTTACATGGTAAAACTATATAACGTTATACGTTACATGGTAATACTATATAACGTTATACGTTATAACGTAACAACATACAACGTTATACGCTATTACGTAATAATATACAACGTTATACGTTATTATGTAATAATACACAACGTTATACTTTATATAGTAATACTATGGCAATACTATATAACGTTATACGTTATATGGTAACACTATATAACGTTACACGTTATATGGTAATACTATATAACGTTATGCATTATATGCTAATACTATATAACGTTATACGTAATAGCGAAACAATATACAACGATATACGCTATGACGTAATAGTATATATCGTAACACGTTACATGGTAATACTATATAACGTTATACGTTATTACGTAATAGTATATAACGTTTTACGTTATATCGTAATACTATATAACGTTATACGTTATTACGTAATGGTATATAACGTTATAAGTTATATGGTAATACTATATAACGTTATACGTAATAGCGTAACAATATACAACGATATACGTTATTATCTAATAGTATATAACGTAACACGTTACATGGTAATACTATATAACGTTATACGTTATTACGGAATAGTATATAACGTTGTACGTTACATGGTAATACTATATAACGTTATATGTTACATGGTAATACTATATAACGTTATACGTTACATGGTAAAACTATATAACGTTATACGTTACATGGTAATACTACATAACGTTATACGTTATAACGTAACAATATACAACGTTATACGCTATTACGTAATAATATACAACGTTATACGTTATTAGGTAATAATACACAACGTTATACTTTATATAGAAATACTATGGCAATATTATATAACGTTATACGTTACATGGTAAAACTATATAACGTTATACGTTACATGGTAATACTATATAACGTTATATGTTACATGGTAATACTATATAACGTTATACGTTACATGGTAAAACTATATATCGTTATACGTTACATGGTAATACTACATAACGTTATACGTTATAACGTAACAATATACAACGTTACACGCTATTACGTAATAATATACAACGTTATACGTTATTACGTAATAATACACAACGTTATACTTTATATAGTAATACTATGGCAATACTATATAACGTTATACGTTATATGGTAACACTATATAACGTTACACGTTATATGGTAATACTATATAACGTTATGCGTTATATGGTAATACTATATAACGTTATACGTAATAGCGAAACAATATACAACGAAATACGCTATGACGTAATAGTATATATCGTAACACGTTACATGGTAATACTATATAACGTTATACGTTATTACGTAATAGTATATAACGTTATAAGTTATAACGTGACAATATACGACGTTATACGTTATAACGTAATAGTATATAACGTTATACGTTATAACGTAACAATATACAACGCTATACGTTTTACGTAATAGTATATAACGTTATACGTGATATGGTAATACTATATAACGTTATACGTTATAACGTAACAAATATACAACGTTATACGTCATAACGTAACAATATGCAACGTTATACGTTATTACGTAATAATATTCTACTTTCTACGTTATTACATAATGGTATATATCTTTATACATTATATGGTAGTACTATATAACGTTATACGTTATTACGTAATAGTATATAACGTTATACGTAATATGGTAATACTATATAACGTTATACGTTATAACGTAACAATATACAACGTTATACGTCATAACGTAACAATATGCAACGTTATACGTTATTACGTAATAATATTCAACTTTATACGTTATTACATAATGGAATATATCTTTATACATTATATGGTATAACTATATAACGTTATACGTTATTACGTAATAGTATATAACGTTATACGTTATGTGGTAGTACTATATAATGTTATACGTTATTACGTAGTAGTATATAACGTTATCCGTTATCACGTAACGATATACAACGTTATACGTCATAACGTAACAATATGCAACGTTATACGTTATTACGTAATGATATTCAACTTTATACGTTATTACATAATGGTATACATCTTTATACATTATATGGTATTACTATATAACGTTATACGCTATTACGTAATAGTATATAACGATATACATAATAACGTAACAATATACAACGTTATATGTTATAACGTAACAATATACAACGTTATACGTCATAACGTAACAGTATAAAACGTTACACGTTATTACGTAATAATATTCAGCTATATACGTTATTACATAATGGTATATATCGTTATACATTATATGGTATTACTATATAACGATATACGTTATTACGTAATAGTATATGACGTTATACGTTATATGGTAATACTATATAACGTTATACGTAATAGCGTAACAATATACAACGATATACGTTATAACGTAATAGTATATAACGTAACACGTTACATGGTAATACTATATAACGTTATACGTTATTACGTAACGGTATATAACGTTATACGTTATATGGTAGTACTATATAACGTTATACGTAATAGCGTAACAATAGACAACGATATACGTTATTACGTAATAGTATATAACGTAACACGTTACATGGTAATACTATATAACGTTATACGTTATTACGTAATGGTATATAACGTTATACGTTATATGGTAATACTATAGAACGTTATACGTAATAGCGTAACAATATACAACGATATACGTTATTATGTAATAGTATATAACGTAACACGTTACATGGTAATACTATATAACGTTATACGTTATTACGGAATAGTATATAACGTTATACGTAATAGCGTAACAATATACAACGATATACGTTATTACGTAATAGTATATAACGTAACACGTTACATGGTAATACTATATAACGTTATACGTTATTACGTAATGGGATATAACGTTATAAGTTATATGGTAATACTATATAACGTTATACGTAATAGCGTAACAATATACAACGATATACGTTATTATGTAATAGTATATAACGTAACACGTTACATGGTAATACTATATAACGTTATACGTTATTACGGAATAGTATATAACGTTGTACGTTATATGTTAATACTACATAACGTGATACGTTATAACGTAACAATATACAACGTCTTACGCTATCACGTAATAGTATATATCGTTATACGTTATATGGTAATACTATATAACGTTATACGTTATTTCGTATTAGTATATAACGTTATACGTTACATGGTAATACTATATAACGTTATATGTTACATGGTAATACTATATAACGTTATACGTTACATGGTAAAACTATATAACGTTATACGTTACATGGTAATACTACATAGCGTTATACGTTATAACGTAACAATATACAACGTTATACGCTATTACGTAATAATATACAACGTTATACGTTATTAGGTAATAATACACAACGTTATACTTTATATAGTAATACTATGGCAATACTATATAACGTTATACGTTACATGGTAAAACTATATAACGTTATACGTTACATGGTAATACTATATAACGTTATACGTAATAGCGTAACAATATACAACGATATACGTTATTATGTAATAGTATATAACGTAACACGTTACATGGTAATACTATATAACGTTATACGTTATTACGGAATAGTATATAACGTTATACGTAATAGCGTAACAATATACAACGTTATACGTTATTACGTAATAATACACAACGTTATACTTTATATAGTAATACTATGGCAATACTATATAACGTTATACGTTATATGGTAACACTATATAACGTTACACGTTATATGGTAATACTATATAACGTTATGCGTTATATGGTAATACTATATAACGTTATACGTAATAGCGAAACAATATACAACGATATACGCTATGACGTAATAGTATATATCGTAACACGTTACATGGTAATACTATATAACGTTATACGTTATTACGTAATAGTATATAACGTTATACGTTATTACGTAATAGTATATAACGTTATACGTTATTACGTAATAGTATATAACGTTATACGTTATTACGTAATAGTATATAACGTTATACGTGATATGGTAATACTATATAACGTTATACGTTATAACGCAACAAATATACAACGTTATACGTTATAACGTAACAATATGCAACGTTATACGTTATTACGTAATAATATTCTACTTTATACGTTATTACATAATGGTATATATCTTTATACATTATATGGTAGTACTATATAACGTTATACGTTATTACGTAATAGTATATAACGTTATACGTGATATGGTAATACTATATAACGTTATACGTTATAACGTAACAATATACATCGATATACGCTATTACGTAATAGTATATAACGTTATACACTGTAACGTATCAATATTCAACTTTATACGTTATAACGTAACAATATACAACGTTAGACGTAATATGCTAATACTACCGTAATTCTGTATAACGTTATACGTTATTTCGTAATGTTATATAACGTTATTCGTTGTATGGTAATACTATATAACGTTATACGTAATAGCGTAACAATATACAACGATATACGTTATTACGTAATAGTATATAACGTAACACGTTACATGGTAATACTATATAACGTTATACGTTATTTCGTAATAGTATATAACGTTATACGTTACATGGTAATACTATATAACGTTATATGTTACATGGTAATACTATATAACGTTATTCGTTACATGGTAAAACTATACAACGTTATATGTTACATGGTAATACTATACAACGTTATACGTTATAACGTAACAATATACAACGTTATACGCTATTACTTAATAATATACAACGTTATACGTTATTATGTAATAATACACAACGTTATACTTTATATAGTAATACTATGGCAATACTATATAAGGTTATACGTTATTACGTAATAGTGTATAACGTTATACGTTATATGGTAACACTATATAACGTTACACGTTATACGGTAATACTATATAACGTTATGCGTTATATGGTAATACTATATAACGTTAAACGTTATAACGTAACAATATACAACGTTATACGCTATTGCGTAATAATATACAACTTTATACGTTATTACGTAATAATGCACAACGTTATACTTTATATAGTAATACTATGGCAATACTATATAACGTTATACGTTATATGGCAACACTATATAACGTTACACGTTATATGGTAATACTATATAACGTTATGCGTTATATGGTAATACTATATAACGTTATACGTAATAGCGTAACAATATACAACGATATACGCTATGACGTAATAGTATATATCGTAACACGTTACATGGTAATACTATATAACGTTATACGTTATTACGTAATAGTATATAACGTTATACGTGATATGGTAATACTATATAACGTTATACGTTATAACGTAACAATATACAACGTTATACGTTATTACGTAATAATATTCTACTTTATACGTTATTACATAAAGGTATATAACTTTATACATTATATGGTATTACTATATAACGTTATACCGTATTACGTAATAGTATATAACGTTATACGTGATATGGTAATACTATATAACGTTATACGTTACAACGTAACAATATACAACGTTATACGCTAATACGTAATAGTATACAACGTTATACGTTATTACGTAATAATACACAACGTTATACGTTATATAGTAATACTATGGCAATACTATTTAACGTTATACGTTATTACGGAATAGTATATAACGTTGTACGTTATATGGTAATACTACATAACGTTATACGTTATAACGTAACAATATACAACGTCTTACGTTATTACGTATTAGTATATATCGTTATACGTTATATGGTAATACTATATAACGTTGCACGTTATTTCGTAATAGTATATAACGTTATACGTTACATGGTAATACTATATAACGTTATACGTTATAACGTAACAATATAAAACGTTATACGCTATTGCGTAATAATATACGACGTTATACGTTATTACGTAAGAGTATATATCGTTATACGTTAGATGGTAATACTATATAACGCTATACGTTATTACGTTATAGTATATGACGCTATACGTTATATGGCTATACTATATAACGTTATACGTTATTACGTAGTAGTATATAACGTAATACGTTGTATGGTAATAGTATATAACATTATACGTTATATGGCAATACTATATAACGTTATACGTTATATGGTAATACTACATTACGTTATACGTTATAACGTAACAATATACAACGTCTTACGTTATTACGTAATAGTATATATCGTTATACGTTATATGGTAATACTATATAGCGTTATACGATATAACGTTACAATATACAACGTTATACGCTATTACGTAATAGTATATAACGATATACATAATAACGTAACAATATACAACGTTATATGTTATAACGTAACAATATACAACGTTATACGTCATAACGTAACAGTATAAAACGTTACACGTTATTACGTAATAATATTCAGCTATATACGTTAATACATAATGGTATATATCGTTATACATTATATGGTATTACTATATAACGATATACGTTATTACGTAATAGTATGTAACGTTATACGTTATATGGTAATACTATATAACGTTATACGTAATAGCGTAACAATATACAACGATATACGTTATTACGTAATAGTATATAACGTAACACGTTACATGGTAATACTATATAACGTTATACGTTATTATGTAATGGTATATAACGTTATACGTTATATGGTAATACTATATAACGTTATACGTAATAGCGTAACAATATACAACGATATACGTTATTCTGTAATAGTATATAACGTAACACGTTACATGGTAATACTATATAACGTTATACGTTATTACGGAATAGTATATAACGTTATACGTAATAGCGTAACAATATACAACGATATACGTTATTACGTAATAGTATATAACGTAACACGTTACATGGTAATACTATATAACGTTATACGTTATTACGTAATGGGATATAACGTTATAAGATATATGGTAATACTATATAACGTTATACGTAATAGCGTAACAATATACAACGATATACGTTATTATGTAATAGTATATAACGTAACACGTTACATGGTAATACTATATAACGTTATACGTTATTACGGAATAGTATATAACGTTGTACGTTATATGGTAATACTACATAACGTGATACGTTATAACGTAACAATATACAACGTCTTACACTATCACGTAATAGTATATATCGATATACGTTATATGGTAATACTATATAACGTTATACGTTATTTCGTATTAGTATATAACGTTATACGTTACATGGTAATACTATATAACGTTATATGTTACATGGTAATACTATATAACGTTATACGTTACATGGTAAAACTATATAACGTTATACGTTACATGGTAATACTACATAACGTTATACGTTATAACGTAACAATATACAACGTTATACGCTATTACGTAATAATATACAACGTTATACGTTATTAGGTAATAATACACAACGTTATACTTTATATAGTAATACTATGGCAATACTATATAACGTTATACGTTACATGGTAAAACTATATAACGTTATACGTTACATGGTAATACTATATAACGTTATACGTAATAGCGTAACAATATACAACGATATACGTTATTATGTAATAGTATATAATGTAACACGTTACATGGTAATACTATATGACGTTATACGTTATTACGGAATAGTATATAACGTTATACGTAATAGCGTAACAATATACAACGATATACGTTATTACGTAATAGTATATAACGTAACACGTTACATGGTAATACTATATAACGTTATACGTTATTACGTAATGGTATATAACGTTATAAGATATATGGTAATACTATATAACGTTATACGTAATAGCGAAACAATATACAACGATATACGTTATTACGTAATAGTATATAACGTAACACGTTACATGGTAATACTATATAACGTTATACGTTATTACGTTATGGTATATAACGTTATACGTTATATGGTAGTACTATATAACGTTATACGTAATAGCGTAACAATAGACAACGATATACGTTATTACGTAATAGTATATAACGTAACACGTTACATGGTAATACTATATAACGTTATACGTTATTACGGAATAGTATATAACGTTGTACGTTATATGTTAATACTACATAACGTGATACGTTATAACGTAACAATATACAACGTCTTACGCTATCACGTAATAGTATATATCGTTATACGTTATATGGTAATACTATATAACGTTATAAGTTATTTCGTATTAGTATATAACGTTATACGTTACATGGTAATACTATATAACGTTATATGTTACATGGTAATACTATATAACGTTATACGTTACATGGTAAAACTATATAACGTTATACGTTACATGGTAATACTACATAGCGTTATACGTTATAACGTAACAATATACAACGTTATACGCTATTACGTAATAATATACAACGTTATACGTTATTAGGTAATAATACACAACGTTATACTTTATATAGTAATACTATGGCAATACTATATAACGTTATACGTTACATGGTAAAACTATATAACGTTATACGTTACATGGTAATACTATATAACGTTATACGTAATAGCGTAACAATATACAACGATATACGTTATTATGTAATAGTATATAACGTAACACGTTACATGGTAATACTATATAACGTTATACGTTATTACGGAATAGTATATAACGTTATACGTAATAGCGTAACAATATACAACGTTATACGTTATTACGTAATAATACACAACGTTATACTTTATATAGTAATACTATGGCAATACTATATAACGTTATACGTTATATGGTAACACTATATAACGTTACACGTTATATGGTAATACTATATAACGTTATGCGTTATATGGTAATACTATATAACGTTATACGTAATAGCGAAACAATATACAACGATATAGGCTATGACGTAATAGTATATATCGTAACACGTTACATGGTAATACTATATAACGTTATACGTTATTACGTAATAGTATATAACGTTATACGTTATTACGTAATAGTATATAACGTTATACGTGATATGGTAATACTATATAACGTTATACGTTATAACGCAACAAATATACAACGTTATACGTTATAACGTAACAATATGCAACGTTATACGTTATTACGTAATAATATTCTACTTTATACGTTATTACATAATGGTATATATCTTTATACATTATATGGTAGTACTATATAACGTTATACGTTATTACGTAATAGTATATAACGTTATACGTGATATGGTAATACTATATAACGTTATACGTTATAACGTAACAATATACATCGATATACGCTATTACGTAATAGTATATAACGTTATACACTGTAACGTATCAATATTCAACTTTATACGTTATAACGTAACAATATACAACGTTAGACGTAATATGCTAATACTACCGTAATTCTGTATAACGTTATACGTTATTTCGTAATGTTATATAACGTTATTCGTTGTATGGTAATACTATATAACGTTATACGTAATAGCGTAACAATATATAACGATATACGTTATTACGTAATAGTATATAACGTGACACGTTACATGGTAATACTATATAACGTTATACGTTATTTCGTAATAGTATATAACGTTATACGTTATAACGTAACAATATACAACGTTATACGCTATTACGTAATAATATACAACGTTATACGTTATTATGTAATAATACACAACGTTATACTTTATATAGTAATACTATGGCAATACTATATAACGTTATACGTTATTACGTAATAGTGTATAACGTTATACGTTATATGGTAACACTATATAACGTTACACGTTATACGGTAATACTATATAACGTTATGCGTTATATGGTAATACTATATAACGTTAAACGTTATAACGTAACAATATACAACGTTATACGCTATTGCGTAATAATATACAACTTTATACGTTATTACGTAATAATGCACAACGTTATACTTTATATAGTAATACTATGGCAATACTATATAACGTTATACGTTATATGGCAACACTATATAACGTTACACGTTATATGGTAATACTATATAACGTTATGCGTTATATGGTAATACTATATAACGTTATACGTAATAGCGTAACAATATACAACGATATACGCTATGACGTAATAGTATATATCGTAACACGTTACATGGTAATACTATATAACGTTATACGTTATTACGTAATAGTATATAACGTTTTACGTTATATGGTAATACTATATAACGCTATACGCTATTACGTAATAGTATATAACGTTATAAGTTATAATGTAACAATATAAAACGTTATACGTTATAACGTAATAGTATATAACGTTATACGTTATAACGTAACAATATACAACGTTATACGTTTTACGTAATAGTCTATAACGTAACAGGTTACATGGTAATACTATATAACGTTATACGTTATTACGTAATAGTATATAACGTTATACGTGATATGGTAATACTATATAACGTTATACGTTATAACGTAACAATATACAACGTTATACGTTATTACGTAATAATATTCTACTTTATACGTTATTACATAAAGGTATATATCTTTATACATTATATGGTATTACTATATAACGTTATACCGTATTACGTAATAGTATATAACGTTATACGTGATATGGTAATACTATATAACGTTATACGTTACAACGTAACAATATACAACGTTATACGCTAATACGTAATAGTATACAACGTTATACGTTATTACGTAATAATACACAACGTTATACGTTATATAGTAATACTATGGCAATACTATATAACGTTATACGTTATTACGGAATAGTATATAACGTTGTACGTTATATGGTAATACTACATAACGTTATACGTTATAACGTAACAATATACAACGTCTTACGTTATTACGCATTAGTATATATCGTTATACGTTATATGGTAATACTATATAACGTTGTACGTTATTTCGTAATAGTATATAACGTTATACGTTACATGGTAATACTATATAACGTTATACGTTATAACGTAACAATATAAAACGTTATACGCTATTGCGTAATAATATACGACGTTATACGTTATTACGTAATAGTATATAACGATATACATAATAACGTAACAATATACAACGTTATATGTTATAACGTAACAATATACAACGTTATACGTCATAACGTAACAGTATAAAACGTTACACGTTATTACGTAATAATATTCAGCTATATACGTTAATACATAATGGTATATATCGTTATACATTATATGGTATTACTATATAACGATATACGTTATTACGTAATAGTATGTAACGTTATACGTTATATGGTAATACTATATAACGTTATACGTAATAGCGTAACAATATACAACGATATACGTTATTACGTAATAGTATATAACGTAACACGTTACATGGTAATACTATATAACGTTATACGTTATTACGTAATGGTATATAACGTTATACGTTATATGGTAATACTATATAACGTTATACGTAATAGCGTAACAATATACAACGATATACGTTATTATGTAATAGTATATAACGTAACACGTTACATGGTAATACTATATAACGTTATACGTTATTACGGAATAGTATATAACGTTATACGTAATAGCGTAACAATATACAACGATATACGTTATTACGTAATAGTATATAACTTAACACGTTACATGGTAATACTATATAACGTTATACGTTATTACGTAATGGGATATAACGTTATAAGTTATATGGTAATACTATATAACGTTATACGTAATAGCGTAACAATATACAACGATATACGTTATTATGTAATAGTATATAACGTAACACGTTACATGGTAATACTATATAACGTTATACGTTATTACGGAATAGTATATAACGTTGTACGTTATATGGTAATACTACATAACGTGATACGTTATAACGTAACAATATACAACGTCTTACGCTATCACGTAATAGTATATATCGTTATACGTTATATGGTAATACTATATAACGATATACGTTATTTCGTATTAGTATATAACGTTATACGTTACATGGTAATACTATATAACGTTATATGTTACATGGTAATACTATATAACGTTATACGTTACATGGTAAAACTATATAACGTTATACGTTACATGGTAATACTACATAACGTTATACGTTATAACGTAACAATATACAACGTTATACGCTATTACGTAATAATATACAACGTTATACGTTATTAGGTAATAATACACAACGTTATACTTTATATAGTAATACTATGGCAATACTATATAACGTTATACGTTACATGGTAAAAATATATAACGTTATACGTTACATGGTAATACTATATAACGTTATACGTTATTACGGAATAGTATATAACGTTATACGTAATAGCGTAACAATATACAACGATATACGTTATTACGTAATAGTATATAACGTAACACGTTACATGGTAATACTATATAACGTTATACGTTATTACGTAATGGTATATAACGTTATAAGTTATATGGTAATACGATATAACGTTATACGTAATAGCGAAACAATATACAACGAAATACGCTATGACGTAATAGTATATATCGTAACACGTTACATGGTAATACTATATAACGTTATACGTTATTACGTAATAGTATATAACGTTTTACGTTATATGGCAATACTATATAACGTTATACGCTATTACGTAATAGTATATGTCGTTATAAGTTATAACGTGACAATATAAGACGTTATACGTTATAACGTAATAGTATATAACGTTATAAGTTATAACGTAACAATATACAACGTTATACGTTTTACGTAATAGTATATAACGTAACAGGTTACATGGTAATACTATATAACTTTATACGTTATTACGTAATAGTATATAACGTTATACGTGATATGGTAATACTATATAACGTTATACGCTATTACGTAGTAGTATATAACGTTATACGTTATTACGTAACAATATACAACGTTATACGTCATAACGTAACAATATGCAACGTTATACGTTATTACGTAATAAGATTCTACTTTATACGTTATTGCATAATGGTATATATCTTTATACATTATATGGTATTACTATATAACGTTATACGTTATTACGTAATAGTATATAACGTTATACGTTATTACGTAATAGTATATAACGTTATACGTGATATGGTAATACTATATAACGTTATACGTTATAACGTAACAAATATACAACGTTATACGTCATAACGTAACAATATGCAACGTTATACGTTATTACGTAATAATATTCTACTTTCTACGTTATTACATAATGGTATATATCTTTATACATTATATGGTAGTACTATATAACGTTATACGTTATTACGTAATAGTATATAACGTTATACGTGATATGGTAATACTATATAACGTTATACGTCATAACGTAACAATATGCAACGTTATACGTTATTACGTAATAATATTCAACTTTATACGTTATTAGATAATGGAATATACCTTTATACATTATATGGTATAACTATATAACGTTATACGTTATTACGTAATAGTATATAACGTTATACGTTATATGGTAGTACTATATAATGTTATACGTTATTACGTAGTAGTATATAACGTTATCCGTTATCACGTAACGATATACAACGTTATACGTCATAACGTAACAATATGCAACGTTATACGTTATTGCGTAATAATATTCAACTTTATACGTTATTACATAATGGTATACATCTTTATACATTATATGGTATTACTATATAACGTTATACGTTATTACGTAATAGTATATAACGTTATACGTGATATGGTAATACTATATCACGTTATAGGTTATAACGTAACAATATACATCGATATACGCTATTACGTAATAGTATATAACGTTATACACTGTAACGTATCAATATTCAACTTTATACGTTATAACGTAACAATATACAACGTTATACGTAATATGCTAATACTATCGTAATTCTGTATAACGTTATACGTTATTTCGTAATGTTATATAACGTTATTCGTTGTATGGTAATACTATATAACGTTATACGTAATAGCGTAACAATATACAACGATATACGTTATTACGTAATAGTATATAACGTAACACGTTACATGGTAATACTATATAACGTTATACGTTATTACGTAATAGTATATAACGTTTTACGTTATATGGCAATACTATATAACGTTATACGCTATTACGTAACAGTATATAACGTTATACGTTATTACGTAATAGTATATAACTTTATACGTTATTACGTAATAGTATATAACGTTATACGTTATTACGTAATAGTATATAACGTTATACGTGATATGGTAATACTATATAACGTTATACGTTATAACGCAACAAATATACAACGTTATACGTTATAACGTAACAATATGCAACGTTATACGTTATTACGTAATAATATTCTACTTTATACGTTATTACATAATGGTATATATCTTTATACATTATATGGTAGTACTGTATAACGTTATACGTTATTACGTAATAGTATATAACGTTATACGTGATATGGTAATACTATATAACGTTATACGTTATAACGTAACAATATACATCGATATACGCTATTACGTAATAGTATATAACGTTATACACTGTAACGTATCAATATTCAACTTTATACGTTATAATGTAACAATATACAACGTTATACGTAATATGCTAATACTACCGTAATTCTGTATAACGTTATACGTTATTTCGTAATGTTATATAACGTTATTCGTTGTATGGTAATACTATATAACGTTATACGTAATAGCGTAACAATATACAACGATATACGTTATTACGTAATAGTATATAACGTAACACGTTACATGGTAATACTATATAACGTTATACGTTATTACGGAATAGTATATAACGTTGTACGTTATATGGTAATACTACATAACGTGATACGTTATAACGTATCAATATACAACGTCTTACGCTATCACGTAATAGTATATATCGTTATACGTTATATGGTAATACTATATAACGTTATACGTTATTTCGTAATAGTATATAACGTTATACGTTACATGGTAATACTATATAACGTTATACGTTATGACGTAACAATATACAACGTTATACGCTATTACGTAATAATATACAACGTTATACGTTATTATGTAATAATACACAACGTTATACTTTATATAGTAATACTATGGCAATACTATATAACGTTATACGTTATTACGTAATAGTGTATAACGTTATACGTTATATGGTAACACTATATAACGTTACACGTTATACGGTAATACTATATAACGTTATGCGTTATATGGTAATACTATATAACTTTAAACGTTATAACGTAACAATATACAACGTTATACGCTATTGCGTAATAATATACAACTTTATACGTTATTACGTAATAATGCACAACGTTATACTTTATATAGTAATACTATGGCAATACTATATAACGTTATACGTTATATGGCAACACTATATAACGTTACACGTTATATGGTAATACTATATAACGTTATGCGATATATGGTAATACTATATAACGTTATACGTAATAACGTAACAATATACAACGTTATACGTCATAACGTAACAATATGCAACGTTATACGTTATTACATAATAATATTCTACTTTATACGTTATTACATAAAGGTATATATCTTTATACATTATATGGTATTACTATATGACGTTATACCGTATTACGTAATAGTATATAACGTTATACGTGATATGGTAATACTATATAACGTTATACGTTACAACGTAACAATATACAACGTTATACGCTAATACGTAATAGTATACAACGTTATACGTTATTACGTAATAATACACAACGTTATACGTTATATAGTAATACTATGGCAATACTATATAACGTTATACGTTATTACGGAATAGTATATAACGTTGTACGTTATATGGTAATACTACATAACGTTATACGTTATAACGTAACAATATACAACGTCTTACGATATTACGTATTAGTATATATCGTTATACGTTATATGGTAATACTATATAACGTTGTACGTTATTTTGTAATAGTATATAACGTTATACGTTACATGGTAATACTATATAACGTTATACGTTATAACGTAACAATATAAAACGTTATACGCTATTGCGTAATAATATACGACGTTATACGTTAGTACGTAAGAGTATATATCGTTATACGTTAGATGGTAATACTATATAACGCTATACGTTATTACGTTATGGTATATGACGCTATACGTTATATGGCTATGCTATATAACGTTATACGTTATTACGTAGTAGTATATAACTTAATACGTTGTATGGTAATACTATATAACATTATACGTTATATGGCAATACTATATAACGTTATACGTTATATGGTAATACTACATAACGTTATACGTTATAACGTAACAATATACAACGTCTTACGTTATTACGTAATAGTATATATCGTTATACGTTATATGGTAATACTATATATCGTTATACGTTATAACGTACCAATATACAAAGTTATACGCTCTAACGTAATAATATACAACGTTATACGTTATTACGTAATAATATACAACGTTATACGTTATATGGTAATGCTATGGTAATACTATATAACGTTATACGTTATTACGTATTAGTATATAACTTTATTCGTTATATGGTAATACTATATAACGTTATACGTTATTATGTAGTCGTATATAACGTTATACGTTATAACGTAACACTATACAACGTTATACGTAATATGCTAATACTATCGTAATTCTGTATAACGTTATACGTTATTTCGTAATAGTATATAACGTTATACGTTATATGGTAATACTATATAACGTTATACGTAATAGCGTAACAATATACAACGATATACGTTATTACGTAATAGTATATAACGTAACACGTTACATGGTAATACTATATAACGTTATACGTTATTACGTAATGGTATATAACGTTATACGTTCTATGGTAATACTACATAACGTGATACGTTATAACGTAACAATATACAACGTCTTACGCTATCGCGTAATAGTATATATCGTTATACGTTATATAGTAATACTATATAACGTTATACGTTATTTCGTAATAGTATATAACGTTATACGTTACCTGGTAATACTATATAACGTTGTATGTTACATGGTAATACTATATAACGTTATACGTTACATGGTAAAACTATATAACGTTATACGTTACATGGTAATACTATATAACGTTACACGTTATAACGTAACAATATACAACGTTACACGCTATTACGTAATAATATACAACGTTATACGTTATTACGTAATAATACACAACGTTATACTTTATATAGTAATACTATGGCAATACTATATAACGTTATACTTTATATGGTAACACTATATAACGTTATGCGTTATATGGTAATACTATATAACGTTATACGTAATAGCGAAACAATATACAACGATATACGCTATGACGTAATAATATATATCGTAACACGTTACATGGTAATACTATATAACGTTATACGTTATTACGTAATAGTATATAACGTTTTACGTTATATGGCAATACTATATAACGTTATACGCTATTACGTAACAGTATATAACGTTATACGTTATTACGTAATAGTATATAACGTTATACGTTATTACGTAATAGTATATAACGTTATACGTTATTACGTAATAGTATATAACGTTATACGTGATATGGTAATACTATATAACGTTATACGTTATAACGCAACAAATATACAACGTTATACGATATAACGTAACAATATGCAACGTTATACGTTATTACGTAATAATATTCTACTTTATACGTTATTACATAATGGTATATATCTTTATACATTATATGGTAGTACTATATAACGTTATACGTTATTACGTAATAGTATATAACGTTATACGTGATATGGTAATACTATATAACGTTATACGTTATAACGTAACAATATACATCGATATACGCTATTACGTAATAGTATATAACGCTATACACTGTAACGTATCAATATTCAACTTTATACGTTATAACGTAACAATATACAACGTTATACGTAATATGCTAATACTACCGTAATTCTGTATAACGTTATACGTTATTTCGTAATGTTATATAACGTTATTCGTTGTATGGTAATACTATATAACGTTATACGTAATAGCGTAACAATATACAACGATATACGTTATTACGTAATAGTATATAACGTAACACGTTACATGGTAATACTATATAACGTTATACGTTATTACGGAATAGTATATAACGTTGTACGTTATATGGTAATACTACATAACGTTATACGTTATTACGTAGTAGTATATAACTTAATACGTTGTATGGTAATACTATATAACATTATACGTTATATGGCAATTCTATATAACGTTATACGTTATATGGTAATACTACATAACGTTATACGTTATAACGTAACAATATACAACGTCTTACGTTATTACGTAATAGTATATATCGTTATACGTTATATGGTAATACTATATATCGTTATACGTTATAACGTACCAATATACAAAGTTATACGCTCTAACGTAATAATATACAACGTTATACTTTATTACGTAATAATATACAACGTTATACGTTATATGGTAATGCTATGGTAATACTATATAACGTTATACGTTATTACGTATTAGTATATAACTTTATTCGTTATATGGTAATACTATATAACGTTATACGTTATTATGTAGTCGTATATAACGTTATACGTTATAACGTAACACTATACAACGTTATACGTAATATGCTAATACTATCGTAATTCTGTATAACGTTATACATTATTTCGTAATAGTATATAACGTTATACGTTATATGGTAATACTATATAACGTTATACGTAATAGCGTAACAATATACAACGATATACGTTATTACGTAATAGTATATAACGTAACACGTTACATGGTAATACTATATAACGTCATACGTTATTACGTGATGGTATATAACGTTATACGTTATATGGTAATAATATACAACGTTATACGTTATTACGTAATGGTATATAACGTTATACGTTATATGGCAATAATATACAACGTTATACGTTATTACGTAATGGTATATATCGTTATACGTTATATGGTATTACTATATAACGTTATACGTTAAAATGTAATACTATATAACGTTACACGTTATAACGTAACAATATACAACGATATACGTTATTACGTAATAGTATATAACGTAACACGTTATAACGTACCAATATACAAAGTTATACGCTGTAACGACATAATATACAACGTTATACGTTATTACGTAATAATATACAACGTTATACGTTATATGGTAATACTATGGTAATACTATATAACGTTATACTTTATTACGCAATGGTATATAACGTTATACGTTATATGGTAATACTATATAGCGTTATACGTTATTACGTAGTAGTATATAACGTTATACGTGATATGGTAATACTATATAACGTTATACGTTATTACGTAATAAAATTATACTTTATACGTTATTACATAATGGAATATACCTTTATACATTATGTGGTATAACTATATAACGTTATACGTTATTACGTAATAGTATATAACGTTATACGTTATATGGTAGTACTATATAATGTTATACGTTATTACGTAGTAGTATATAACGTTATACGTGATATGGTAATACTATATAACGTTATACGTTATAACGTAACAATATACAACCTTATACGTCATAACGTAACAATATGCAACGTTATACGTTATTACGTAATAATATTCAACTTTATACGTTATTACATAATGGAATATAACTTTATACATTATATGGTATAACTATATAACGTTATACGTTATTACGTAATAGTATATATCGTTATACGTTATATGGTAGTACTATATAATGTTATACGTTATTACGTAGTAGTATATAACGTTATCCGTTATCACGTAACGATATACAACGTTATACGTCATAACGTAACAATATGCAACGTTATACGTTATTACGTAATAATATTCTACTTTATACGTTATTACATAATGGTATATATCTTTATACATTATATGGTAGTACTATATAACGTTATACGTTATTACGTAATTGTATATAACGTTATACGTGATATGGTAATACTATATAACGTTATACGTTATTACGTAATAGTGTATAACGTTATACGTTATATGGTAACACTATATAACGTTACACGTTATATGGTAATACTATATAACGTTATGCGTTATATGGTAATACTATATAACGTTAAACGTTATAACGTAACAATATACAACGTTATACGGTATTGCGTAATAATATACAACTTTATACGTTATTACGTAATAATGCACAACGTTATACTTTATATAGTAATACTATGGTAATACTACATAACGTTATACGTTATATGGCAACACTATATAACGTTACACGTTATATGGTAATACTATATAACGTTATGCGTTATATGGTAATACAATATAACGTTATACGTAATAGCGTAACAATATACAACGATATACGCTATGACGTAATAGTATATATCGTAACACGTTACATGGTAATACTATATAACGTTATACGTTATTACGTAATAGTATATAACGTTTTACGTTATATGGTAATACTATATAACGTTATACGCTATTAGGTAATAGTATATAACGTTATAAGTTATAATGTAACAATATAAAACGTTATACGTTATAACGTAACAATATACAACGTTATACGTTTTACGTAATGGTATATAACGTAACAGGTTACATGGTAATACTATATAACGTTATACGTTATTACGTAATTGTATATAACCTTATACGTTATATGGTAAAACTATATAACGTTATACGTTATTATGTAGTAGTATATAACGTTATACGTTATAACGTAACAATATACAACGTTATACGGCATAACGTAACAATATGCAACGTTATACGTTATTACGTAATAATATTCAACTTTATACGTTATTACATAATGGTATATAGCTTTATACATTATATGGTATTACTGTATAACGTTATGCGTTATTACGTAATAGTGCATAACTTTATACGTTATATGGTAACACCATATAACGTTATACGTTATAACGTAACAATATACAACGTTATACGTAATATGCTCATACTGTCGTAATTCTGTATAACGTTATACGCTATTACGTAATAGTAGATAACGTTATACATTATACCTTAACAATATACAACGTTATGCGTTATAGAGTATCACTATACAACGTTATACGTAATATGCTAATATTATCGTAATTCTGTATAACGTTATACGTTATATGGTAATACTATATAACGTTATACGTAAGAGCGTAACAATATACAACGATATACGTTATTACGTAATAGTATATAACGTAACACGTTACATGGTAATACTATATAACGTTATACGTTATTACGTAATGGGATATAACGTTATACGTTATATGGTAGTACTATATAACGTTATACGTAATAGCGTAACAATATACAACGATATACGTTATTACGTAATAGTATATAACGTAACACGTTACATGGTAATACTATATAACGTTATACGTTATTACGTAATGGTATATAACGTTATACGTTATATGGTAATACTATATAACGTTATACGTAATAGCGTAACAATATACAACGATATACGTTATTATGTAATAGTATATAACGTAACACGTTACATGGTAATACTATATAACGTTATACGTTATTACGGAATAGTATATAACGTAACACGTTACATGGTAATACTATATAACGTTATACGTTATTACGTAATGGGATATAACGTTATAAGTTATATGGTAATACTATATAACGTTATACGTAATAGCGTAACAATATACAACGATATACGTTATTATGTAATAGTATATAACGTAACACGTTACATGGTAATACTATATAACGTTATACGTTATTACGGAATAGTATATAACGTTGTACGTTATATGGTAATACTATATAACGTTATACGTTATTTCGTATTAGTATATAACGTTATACGTTACATGGTAATACTATATAACGTTATATGTTACATGGTAATACTATATAACGTTATACGTTACATGGTAAAACTATATAACGTTATACGTTACATGGTAATACTACATAACGTTATACGTTATAACGTAACAATATGCAACGTTATACGCTATTACGTAATAATATACAACGTTATACGTTATTAGGTAATAATACACAACGTTATACTTTATATAGTAATACTATGGCAATACTATATAACGTTATACGTTACATGGTAAAACTATATAACGTTAAACGTTACATGGTAATACTATATAACGTTATACGTAATAGCGTAACAATATACAACGATACACGTTATTATGTAATAGTATATAATGTAACACGTTACATGGTAATACTATATAACGTTATACGTTATTACGGAATAGTATATAACGTTATACGTAATAGCGTAACAATATACAACGATATACGTTATTACGTAATAGTATATAACGTAACACGTTACATGGTAATACTATATAACGTTATACGTTATTACGTAATAGTATATAACGTTTTACGTTATATGGCAATACTATATAACGTTATACGCTATTACGTAATAGTATATAACGTTATAAGTTATAATGTGACAATATAAGACGTTATACGTTATAACGTAATAGTATATAACGTTATACGTTATAACGTAACAATATACAACGATATACGTTATTACGTAATAGTATATAACGTAACACGTTACATGGTAATACTATATAACGTTATACGTTATTACGTAATGGTATATAACGTTATAAGTTATATGGTAATACTATATAACGTTATACGTAATAGCGAAACAATATACAACGAAATACGCTATGACGTAATAGTATATAACGTAACAGGTTACATGGTAATACTATATAACGTTATACGTTATTACGTAATAGTATATAACGTTATACGTGATATGGTAATACTATATAACGTTATACGTTATTACGTAGTAGTATATAACGTTATACGTTATAACGTAACAATATACAACGTTATACGTCATAACGTAACAATATGCAACGTTATACGTTATTACGTAATAATATTCTACTTTATACGTTATTGCATAATGGTATATATCTTTATACATTATATGGTATTACTATATAACGTTATACGTTATTACGTAATAGTATATAACGTTATACGTTATTACGTAATAGTATATAACGTTATACGTTATTACGTAATAGTATATAACGTTATACGTTATTACGTAATAGTATATAACGTTATACGTGATATGGTAATACTATATAACGTTATACGTTATAACGTAACAAATATACAACGTTATACGTCATAACGTAACAATATGCAACGTTATACGTTATTACGTAATAATATTCAACTTTCTACGTTATTACATAATGGTATATATCTTTATACATTATATGGTAGTACTATATAACGTTATACGTTATTACGTAATAGTATATAACGTTATACGTGATATGGTAATACTATATAACGTTATACGTTATAACGTAACAATATACAACGTTATACGTCATAACGTAACAATATGCAACGTTATACGTTATTACGTAATAGTATTAAACTTTATACGTTATTACATAATGGAATATATCTTTATACATTATATGGTATAACTATATAACGTTATACGTTATTACGTAATAGTATATAACGTTATACGTTATTACGTAATAGTATATAACGTTATACGTTATAACGTCACAATATACAACGTTATACGTCATAACGTAACAATATGCAACGTTATACGTTATTACGTAATAATATTCAACTTTATACGTTATTACATAATGGTATACATCTTTATACATTATATGGTATTACTATATAACGTTATACGTTATTACGTAATAGTATATAACGTTACACGTGATATGGTAATACTATATCACGTTATACGTTATAACGTAACAATATACATCGATATACGCTATTACGTAATAGTATATGACGTTATACACTGTAACGTATCAACATTCAACTTTATACGTTATAACGTAACAATATACAACGTTATACGTAATATGCTAATACTATCGTAATTCTGTATAACGTTATACGTTATTTCGTAATGTTATATAACGTTATTCGTTGTATGGTAATACTATATAACGTTATACGTAATAGCGTAACAATATACAACGATATACGTTATTACGTAATAGTATATAACGTAACACGTTACATGGTAATACTATATAACGTTATACGTTATTACGGAATAGTATATAACGTTGTACGTTATATGGTAATACTACATAACGTGATACGTTATAACGTAACAATATACAACGTCTTACGCTATCGCGTAATAGTATATATCGTTATACGTTATATAGTAATACTATATAACGTTATACGTTATTTCGTAATAGTATATAACGTTACACGTTACATGGTAATACTATATAACGTTGTATGTTACATGGTAAGACTATATAACGTTATACGTTACATGGTAAAACTATATAACGTTATACGTTACATGGTAATACTATATAACGTTACTCGTTATAACGTAACAATATACAACGTTACACGCTATTACGTAATAATATACAACGTTATACGTTATTACGTAATAATACACAACGTTATACTTTATATAGTAATACTATGGCAATACTATATAACGTTATACGTTATATGGTAACACTATATAACGTTACACGTTATATGGTAATACTATATAACGTTATGCGTTATATGGTAATACTATATAACGTTATACGTAATAGCGAAACAATATACAACGAAATACGCTATGACGTAATAGTATATATCGTAACACGTTACATGGTAATACTATATAACGTTATACGTTATTACGTAATAGTATATAACGTTTTACGTTATATGGCATTACTATATAACGTTATACGCTATTACGTAACAGTATATAACGTTATACGTTATTACGTAATAGTATATAACGTTATACGTTATTACGTAATAGTATATAACGTTATACGTGATATGGTAATACTATATAACGTTATACGTTATAACGCAACAAATATACAACGTTATACGTTATAACGTAACAATATACAACGTTATACGCTATTACGTAATAATATACAACGTTATACGTTATTATGTAATAATAGACAACGTTATACTTTATATAGTAATACTATGGCAATACTATATAACGTTATACGTTATTACGTAATAGTGTATAACGTTATACGTTATATGGTAACACTATATAACGTTACACGTTATACGGTAATACTATATAACGTTATGCGTTATATGGTAATACTACATAACGTTATACGTTATAACGTAACAATATACAACGTTATACGCTATTACGTAATAATATACAACGTTATACGTTATTAGGTAATAATACACAACGTTATACTTTATATAGTAATACTATGGCAATACTATATAACGTTATACGTTACATGGTAACACTATATAACGTTATACGTTACATGGTAATACTATATAACGTTATACGTAATAGCGTAACAATATACAACGATATACGTTATTATGTAATAGTATATAATGTAACACGTTACATGGTAATACAATATAACGTTATACGTTATTACGGAATAGTATATAACGTTATACGTAATAGCGTAACAATATACAACGATACACGTTATTACGTAATAGTATATAACGTAACACGTTACATGGTAATACTATATAACGTTATACGTTATTACGTAATGGTATATAACGTTATAAGTTATATGGTAATACTATATAACGTTATACGTAATAGCGAAACAATATACAACGAAATACGCTATGACGTAATAGTATATATCGTAACACGTTACATGGTAATACTATATAACGTTATACGTTATTACGTAATAGTATATAACGTTTTACGTTATATGGCAATACTATATAACGTTATACGCTATTACGTAATAGTATATGTCGTTATAAGTTATAACGTGACAATATAAGACGTTATACGTTATAACGTAATAGTATATAACGTTATACGTTATAACGTAACAATATTCAACGTTATACGTTTTACGTAATAGTATATAACGTAACAGGTTACATGGTAATACTATATAACTTTATACGTTATTACGTAATAGTATATAACGTTATACGTGATATGGTAATACTATATAACGTTATACGTTATTACGTAGTAGTATATAACGTTATACGTTATTACGTAACAATCTACAACGTTATACGTCATAACGTAACAATATGCAACGTTATACGTTATTACGTAATAATATTCTACTTTATACGTTATTGCATAATGGTATATATCTTTATACATTATATGGTATTACTATATAACGTTATACGTTATTACGTAATAGTATATAACGTTACACGTTATTACGTAATAGTATATAACGTTATAAGTGATATGGTAATACTATATAACGTTATACGCTATAACGTAACAAATATACAACGTTATACGTCATAACGTAACAATATGCAACGTTATACGTTATTACGTAATAATATTCTACTTTATACGTTATTACATAATGGTATATATCTTTATACATTATGTGGTATTACTATATAACGTTATACGCTATTACGTAACAGTATATAACGTTATACGTTATTACGTAATAGTATATAACGTTATACGTTATTACGTAATAGTATATAACGTTATACGTGATATGGTAATACTATATAACGTTATACGTTATAACGCAACAAATATACAACGTTATACGTTATAACGTAACAATATACAACGTTATACGCTATTACGTAATAATATACAACGTTATACGTTATTATGTAATAATAGACAACGTTATACTTTATATAGTAATACTATGGCAATACTATATAACGTTATACGTTATTACGTAATAGTGTATAACGTTATACGTTATATGGTAACACTATATAACGTTACACGTTATACGGTAATACTATATAACGTTATGCGTTATATGGTAATACTACATAACGTTATACGTTATAACGTAACAATATACAACGTTATACGCTATTACGTAATAATATACAACGTTATACGTTATTAGGTAATAATACACAACGTTATACTTTATATAGTAATACTATGGCAATACTATATAACGTTATACGTTACATGGTAACACTATATAACGTTATACGTTACATGGTAATACTATATAACGTTATACGTAATAGCGTAACAATATACAACGATATACGTTATTATGTAATAGTATATAATGTAACACGTTACATGGTAATACTATATAACGTTATACGTTATTACGGAATAGTATATAACGTTATACGTAATAGCGTAACAATATACAACGATACACGTTATTACGTAATAGTATATAACGTAACACGTTACATGGTAATACTATATAACGTTATACGTTATTACGTAATGGTATATAACGTTATAAGTTATATGGTAATACTATATAACGTTATACGTAATAGCGAAACAATATACAACGAAATACGCTATGACGTAATAGTATATATCGTAACACGTTACATGGTAATACTATATAACGTTATACGTTATTACGTAATAGTATATAACGTTTTACGTTATATGGCAATACTATATAACGTTATACGCTATTACGTAATAGTATATGTCGTTATAAGTTATAACGTGACAATATAAGACGTTATACGTTATAACGTAATAGTATATAACGTTATACGTTATAACGTAACAATATTCAACGTTATACGTTTTACGTAATAGTATATAACGTAACAGGTTACATGGTAATACTATATAACTTTATACGTTATTACGTAATAGTATATAACGTTATACGTGATATGGTAATACTATATAACGTTATACGTTATTACGTAGTAGTATATAACGTTATACGTTATTACGTAACAATATACAACGTTATACGTCATAACGTAACAATATGCAACGTTATACGTTATTACGTAATAATATTCTACTTTATACGTTATTGCATAATGGTATATATCTTTATACATTATATGGTATTACTATATAACGTTATACGTTATTACGTAATAGTATATAACGTTACACGTTATTACGTAATAGTATATAACGTTATAAGTGATATGGTAATACTATATAACGTTATACGCTATAACGTAACAAATATACAACGTTATACGTCATAACGTAACAATATGCAACGTTATACGTTATTACGTAATAATATTCTACTTTATACGTTATTACATAATGGTATATATCTTTATACATTATGTGGTATTACTATATAACGTTATACGTTATTACGTAATAGTATATAACGTTATACGTTATTACGTAATAATACACAACGTTATACGTTATATAGTAATACTATGGCAATACTATATAACGTTATACGTTATTACGGAATAGTATATAACGTTGTACGTTATATGGTAATACTACATAACGTTATACGTTATAACGTAACAATATACAACGTCTTACGTTATTACGTATTAGTATATATCGTTATACGTTATATGGTAGTACTATATAACGTTGTATGTTATTTCGTAATAGTATATAACGTTATACGTTACATGGTAATACTATATAACGTTATACGTTATAACGTAACAATATAAAACGTTATACGCTATTGCGTAATAATATACGACGTTATACGTTATTACGTAAGAGTATATATCGTTATACGTTATATGGTAATACTACATAACGTTATACGTTATAACGTAACAATATACAACGTCTTAAGTTATTACGTAATAGTATATATCGTTATACGTTATATGGTAATACTATATATCGTTATACGTTATAACGTACCAATATACAAAGTTATACGCTGTAACGTAATAATATACAACGTTATACGTTATAACGTAACACTATACAACGTTATACGTAATATGCTAATACTATCGTAATTCTGTATAACGTTATACGTTATTTCGTAATAGTATATAACGTTATACGTTATTTGGTAATACTATATATCGTTATACGTAATAGCGTAACAATATACAACGATATACGTTATTACGTAATAGTATATAACGTAACACGTTACATGGTAATACTATATAACGTTATACGTTATTACGTAATGGTATATAACGTTATACGTTATATGGTAATAATATACAACGTTATACGTTATTACGTAATGGTATATATCGTTATACGTTATTACGTAATGGTATATATCGTTATACGTTATATGGTATTACTATATAACGTTATACGTTACAATGTAATACTATATAACGTTATACGTTACAACGTAACAATATACAACGATATACGTTATTACGTAATGGTATATAACGTTATACGTTATATGGTAATAATATACAACGTTATACGTTATTACGTAATGGTATACATCGTTATACGTTATATGGTATTACTATATAACGTTATACGTTACAATGTAATACTATATAACGTTACACGTTATAACGTAACAATATACAACGATATACGTTATTACGTAATAGTATATAACGTAACACGTTGTAACGTACCAATATACAAAGTTATACGCTGTAACGTCATAATATACAACGTTATACGTTATTACGTAATAATAGACAACGTTATACGTTATATGGTAATATTATGGTAATACTATATAACGTTATACTTTATTACGCAATGGTATATAACGTTATACGTTGTATAGTAATACTATATAACGTTATACGTTATTACGTAATGGTATATAACGTTATACGTTATATGGTAATAATATACAACGTTATACGTTATTACGTAATGGTATATATCGTTATACGTTATTACGTAATGGTATATATCGTTATACGTTATATGGTATTACTATATAACGTTATACGTTACAATGTAATACTATATAACGTTATACGTTACAACGTAACAATATACAACGATATACGTTATTACGTAATGGTATATAACGTTATACGTTATATGGTAATAATATACAACGTTATACGTTATTACGTAATGGTATACATCGTTATACGTTATATGGTATTACTATATAACGTTATACGTTACAATGTAATACTATATAACGTTACACGTTATAACGTAACAATATACAACGATATACGTTATTACGTAATAGTATATAACGTAACACGTTGTAACGTACCAATATACAAAGTTATACGCTGTAACGTCATAATATACAACGTTATACGTTATTACGTAATAATAGACAACGTTATACGTTATATGGTAATATTATGGTAATACTATATAACGTTATACTTTATTACGCAATGGTATATAACGTTATACGTTGTATAGTAATACTATATAACGTTATACGTTATTACGTAACAATATGCAAGGTCTTACGTTATTACGTAATACTATATAGCGTTATACGTAATAGAGTAACAATATACAACGATATACGTAATATGCTCATACTGTCGTAATTCTGTATAACGTTATACGCTATTACGTAATAGTATATAACGTTATACGTGATATGGTAATACTATATAACGTTATACGTTATAACGTAACAAATATACAACGTTATACGTCATAACGTAACAATATACGACGTTATACGTTATTACGTAATAATATTCTACTTTATACGTTATTGCATAATGGTATATATCTTTATACATTATATGGTATTACTATATAACGTTATACGTTATTACGTAATATTATATAACGGTATACGCGATATGGTAATACTATATAACGTTATACGTAATAGCGTAACAATATACAACGATATACGTTATTACGTAATAGTATATAACGTTATACGTTACATGGTAAAACTATATAACGTTATACGTTACATGGTAATACTATATAACGTTATACGTTATAATGTAACAATATACACCGTTATACGCTATTACGTAATAATATACAACGTTATACGTTATTATGTAATAATACACAACGTTATACTTTATATAGTAATACTATGGCAATACTATATAACGTTATACGTTATTACGTAATAGTGTATAACGTTATACGTTATATGGTAACACTATATAACGTTACACGTTATATGGTAATACTATATAACGTTATGCGTTATATGGTAATACTATATAACGTTATACGTTATAACGTAACAGTATACAACGTTATACGCTATTGCGTAATAATATACAACTTTATACGTTATTACGTAATAATGCACAACGTTATACTTTATATAGTAATACTATGGCAATACTATATAACGTTATACGTTATATGGTAACACTATATAACGTTACACGTTATATGGTAATACTATATATCGTTATGCGTTATATGGTAATAGTATATAACGTTATACGTAATAGCGTAACAATATACAACGATATACGCTATGACGTAATAGTATATATTGTAACACGTTACGTTACGTATATAACGTTATACGTTATTACGTAGTAGTATATAACGTTATACGTTATAACGTAACAGTATACAACGTTATACGTCATAACGTAACAATATGCAACGTTATACGTTATTACGTAATAATATTCTACTTTATACGTTATTACATAATGGTATATATCTTTATACATTATGTGGTATTACTATATAACGTTATACGTTATTACGTAATAGTATATAACGTTATACGTTATTACGTAATAATACACAACGTTATACGTTATATAGTAATACTATGGCAATACTATATAACGTTATACGTTATTACGTAATGGTATATAACGTTATACGTTATTACGTAATGGTATATAACGTTATACGTTATATGGTAATAATATACAACGTTATACGTTATTACGTAATGGTATATATCGTTATACGTTATTACGTAATGGTATATATCGTTATACGTTATATGGTATTACTATATAACGTTATACGTTACAATGTAATGCTATATAACGTTATACGTTACAACGTAACAATATACAACGATATACGTTATTACGTAATGGTATATAACGTTATACGTTATATGGTAATAATATACAACGTTATACGTTATTACGTAATGGTATACATCGTTATACGTTATATGGTATTACTATATAACGTTATACGTTACAATGTAATACTATATAACGTTACACGTTATAACGTAACAATATACAACGATATACGTTATTACGTAATAGTATATAACGTAACACGTTGTAACGTACCAATATACAAAGTTATACGCTGTAACGTCATAATATACAACGTTATACGTTATTACGTAATAATATACAACGTTATACGTTATATGGTAACACTATGGTAATACTATATAACGTTATACTTTATTACGCAATGGTATATAACGTTATACGTTATATGGTATTACTATATAACGTTATACGTTATTACGTAACAATATACAACGTCTTACGTTATTACGTAATACTATATAGCGTTATACGTAATAGAGTAACAATATACAACGATATACGTAATATGCTCATACTGTCGTAATTCTGTATAACGTTATACGCTATTACGTAATAGTATATAACGTTATACGTGATATGGTAATACTATATAACGTTATTCGTTAAAACGTAACAATTATACAACGGTATACGTCATAACGTAACAATATACGACGTTATACGTTATTACGTAATAATATTCTACTTTATACGTTATTGCATAATGGTATATATCTTTATACATTATATGGTATTACTATATAACGTTATACGTTATTACGTAATAGTATATAACGTTATACGTTATTACGTAATAGTATATAACGTTATACGTTATTACGTAATATTATATAACGGTATACGCGATATGGTAATACTATATAACGTTATACGTTATAACGTAACAAATATACAACGTTATACGTCATAACGTAACAATATGCAACGTTATCCGTTATTACGTAATGATATGCAACTTTATACGTTACTACGTAGTAATTCACAACGTTATACGTTATTACGTAATAGTATATAACGTTATACACTGTAACGTATCAATATTCAACTTTATACGTTATAACGTAACAATATACAACGTTATACGTAATATGCTAATACTACCGTAATTCTGTATAACGTTATACGTTATTTCGTAATGGTATATAACGTTATTCGTTGTATGGTAATACTATATAACGTTATACGTAATAGCGTAACAATATACAACGATATACGTTATTACGTAATAGTATATATCGTAACACGTTACATGGTAATACTATATAACGTTATACGTTATTACGGAATAGTATATAACGTTGTACGTTATATGGTAATACTACATAACGTGATACGTTATAACGTAACAATATACAACGTCTTGCGCTATCGCGTAATAGTATATATCGTTATACGTTATATAGTAATACTATATAACGTTATACGTTATTTCGTAATAGTATATAACGTTATACGTTACATGGTAATACTATATATCGTTGTATGTTACATGGTAATACTATATAACGTTTTACGTTACATGGTAAAACTATATAACGTTATACGTTACATGGTAATACTATATAACGTTACACGTTATAACGTAACAATATACTACGTTACACGCTATTACGTAATAATATGCAACGTTATACGTTATTACGTAATAATACACAACGTTATACTTTATATAGTAATACTATGGCAATACTATATAACGTTATACGTTATATGGTAACACTATATAACGTTACACGTTATATGGTAATACTATATAACGTTATGCGTTATATGGTAATACTATATAACGTTATACGTAATAGCGAAACAATATACAACGATATACGCTATGACGTAATAGTATATATCGTAACACGTTACATGGTAATACTATATAACGTTATACGTTTTACGTTATATGGCAATACTATATAACGTTATACGCTATTACGTAATAGTATATAACGTTATACGTTATTACGTAATAGTATATAACGTTATACGTGATATGGTAATACTATATAACGTTATACGTTATAACGCAACAAATATACAACGTTATACGTTATAACGTAACAATATGCAACGTTATACGTTATTACGTAATAATATTCTACTTTATACGTTATTACATAATGGTATATATCTTTATACATTATATGGTAGTACTATATAACGTTATACGTTATTACGTAATTGTATATAACGTTATACGTGATATGGTAATACTATATAACGTTATACGTTATTACGTAATAGTGTATAACGTTATACGTTATATGGTAACACTATATAACGTTACACGTTATATGGTAATACTATATAACGTTATGCGTTATATGGTAATACTATATAACGTTAAACGTTATAACGTAACAATATACAACGTTATACGGTATTGCGTAATAATATACAACTTTATTCGTTATTACGTAATAATGCACAACGTTATACTTTATATAGTAATACTATGGCAATACTACATAACGTTATACGTTATATGGCAACACTATATAACGTTACACGTTATATGGTAATACTATATAACGTTATGCGTTATATGGTAATACAATATAACGTTATACGTAATAGCGTAACAATATACAACGATATACGCTATGACGTAATAGTATATATCGTAACACGTTACATGGTAATACTATATAACGTTATACGTTATTACGTAATAGTATATAACGTTTTACGTTATATGGTAATACTATATAACGTTATACGCTATTAGGTAATAGTATATAACGTTATAAGTTATAATGTAACAATATAAAACGTTATACGTTATAACGTAACAATATACAACGTTATACGTTTTACGTAATAGTATATAACGTAACAGGTTACATGGTAATACTATATAACGTTATACGTTATTACGTAATTGTATATAACCTTATACGTTATATGGTAAAACTATATAACGTTATACGTTATTATGTAGTAGTATATAACGTTATACGTTATAACGTAACAATATACAACGTTATACGGCATAACGTAACAATATGCAACGTTATACGTTATTACGTAATAATATTCAACTTTATACGTTATTACATAATGGTATATAGCTTTATACATTATATGGTATTACTGTATAACGTTATGCGTTATTACGTAATAGTGCATAACTTTATACGTTATATGGTAACACCATATAACGTTATACGTTATAACGTAACAATATACAACGTTATACGTAATATGCTCATACTGTCGTAATTCTGTATAACGTTATACGCTATTACGTAATAGTAGATAACGTTATACATTATACCTTAACAATATACAACGTTATACGTTATAGAGTATCACTATACAACGTTATACGTAATATGCTAATATTATCGTAATTCTGTATAACGTTATACGTTATATGGTAATACTATATAACGTTATACGTAAGAGCGTAACAATATACAACGATATACGTTATTACGTAATAGTATATAACGTAACACGTTACATGGTAATACTATATAACGTTATACGTTATTACGTAATGGTATATAACGTTATACGTAATAGCGTAACAATATACAACGATATACGTTATTACGTAATAGTATATAACGTAACACGTTACATGGTAATACTATATAACGTTATACGTTATTACGTAATGGTATATAACGTTATACGTTATATGGTAATACTATATAACGTTATACGTAATAGCGTAACAATATACAACGATATACGTTATTATGTAATAGTATATAACGTAACACGTTACATGGTAATACTATATAACGTTATACGTTATTACGGAATAGTATATAACGTTATACGTAATAGCGTAACAATATACAACGATATACGTTATTACGTAATAGTATATAACGTAACACGTTACATGGTAATACTATATAACGTTATACGTTATTACGTAATGGGAAATAACGTTATAAGTTATATGGTAATACTATATAACGTTATACGTAATAGCGTAACAATATACAACGATATACGTTATTATGTAATAGTATATAACGTAACACGTTACATGGTAATACTATATAACGTTATACGTTATTACGGAATAGTATATAACGTTGTACGTTATATGGTAATACTATATAACGTTATACGTTATTTCGTATTAGTATATAACGTTATACGTTACATGGTAATACTATATAACGTTATATGTTACATGGTAATACTATATAACGTTATACGTTACATGGTAAAACTATATAACGTTATACGTTACATGGTAATACTACATAACGTTATACGTTATAACGTAACAATATGCAACGTTATACGCTATTACGTAATAATATACAACGTTATACGTTATTAGGTAATAATACACAACGTTATACTTTATATAGTAATACTATGGCAATACTATATAACGTTATACGTTACATGGTAAAACTATATAACGTTAAACGTTACATGGTAATACTATATAACGTTATACGTAATAGCGTAACAATATACAACGATACACGTTATTATGTAATAGTATATAATGTAACACGTTACATGGTAATACTATATAACGTTATACGTTATTACGGAATAGTATATAACGTTATACGTAATAGCGTAACAATATACAACGATATACGTTATTACGTAATAGTATATAACGTAACACGTTACATGGTAATACTATATAACGTTATACGTTATTACGTAATAGTATATAACGTTTTACGTTATATGGCAATACTATATAACGTTATACGCTATTACGTAATAGTATATAACGTTATAAGTTATAATGTGACAATATAAGACGTTATACGTTATAACGTAATAAATATAACGTTATACGTTATAACGTAACAATATACAACGATATACGTTATTACGTAATAGTATATAACGTAACACGTTACATGGTAATACTATATAACGTTATACGTTATTACGTAATGGTATATAACGTTATAAGTTATATGGTAATACTATATAACGTTATACGTAATAGCGAAACAATATACAACGAAATACGCTATGACGTAATAGTATATAACGTAACAGGTTACATGGTAATACTATATAACGTTATACGTTATTACGTAATAGTATATAACGTTATACGTGATATGGTAATACTATATAACGTTATACGTTATTACGTAGTAGTATATAACGTTATACGTTATAACGTAACAATATACAACGTTATACGTCATAACGTAACAATATGCAACGTTATACGTTATTACGTAATAATATTCTACTTTATACGTTATTGCATAATGGTATATATCTTTATACATTATATGGTATTACTATATAACGTTATACGTTATTACGTAATAGTATATAACGTTATACGTTATTACGTAATAGTATATAACGTTATACGTTATTACGTAATAGTATATAACGTTATACGTTATTACGTAATAGTATATAACGTTATACGTGATATGGTAATACTATATAACGTTATACGTTATAACGTAACAAATATACAACGTTATACGTCATAACGTAACAATATGCAACGTTATACGTTATTACGTAATAATATTCTACTTTCTACGTTATTACATAATGGTATATATCTTTATACATTATATGGTAGTACTATATAACGTTATACGTTATTACGTAATAGTATATAACGTTATACGTGATATGGTAATACTATATAACGTTATACGTTATAACGTAACAATATACAACGTTATACGTCATAACGTAACAATATGCAACGTTATACGTTATTACGTAATAGTATTAAACTTTATACGTTATTACATAATGGAATATATCTTTATACATTATATGGTATAACTATATAACGTTATACGTTATTACGTAATAGTATATAACGTTATACGTTATTACGTAATAGTATATAACGTTATACGTTATAACGTCACAATATACAACGTTATACGTCATATCGTAACAATATGCAACGTTATACGTTATTACGTAATAATATTCAACTTTATACGTTATTACATAATGGTATACATCTTTATACATTATATGGTATTACTATATAACGTTATACGTTATTACGTAATAGTATATAACGTTATACGTGATATGGTAATACTATATCACGTTATACGTTATAACGTAACAATATACATCTATATACGCTATTACGTAATAGCATATGACGTTATACACTGTAACGTATCAACATTCAACTTTATACGTTATAACGTAACAATATACAACGTTATACGTAATATGCTAATACTATCGTAATTCTGTATAACGTTATACGTTATTTCGTAATGTTATATAACGTTATTCGTTGTATGGTAATACTATATAACGTTATACGTAATAGCGTAACAATATACAACGATATACGTTATTACGTAATAGTATATAACGTAACACGTTACATGGTAATACTATATAACGTTATACGTTATTACGGAATAGTATATAACGTTGTACGTTATATGGTAATACTACATAACGTGATACGTTATAACGTAACAATATACAACGTCTTACGCTATCGCGTAATAGTATATATCGTTATACGTTATATAGTAATACTATATAACGTTATACGTTATTTCGTAATAGTATATAACGTTACACGTTACATGGTAATACTATATAACGTTGTATGTTACATGGTAAGACTATATAACGTTATACGTTACATGGTAAAACTATATAACGTTATACGTTACATGGTAATACTATATAACGTTACACGTTATAACGTAACAATATACAACGTTACACGCTATTACGTAATAATATACAACGTTATACGTTATTACGTAATAATACACAACGTTATACTTTATATAGTAATACTATGGCAATACCATATAACGTTATACGTTATATGGTAACACTATATAACGTTACACGTTATATGGTAATACTATATAACGTTATGCGTTATATGGTAATACTATATAACGTTATACGTAATAGCGAAACAATATACAACGAAATCCGCTATGACGTAATAGTATATATCGTAACACGTTACATGGTAATACTATATAACGTTATACGTTATTACGTAATAGTATATAACGTTTTACGTTATATGGCATTACTATATAACGTTATACGCTATTACGTAACAGTATATAACGTTATACGTTATTACGTAATAGTATATAACGTTATACGTTATTACGTAATAGTATATAACGTTATACGTGATATGGTAATACTATATAACGTTATACGTTATAACGCAACAAATATACAACGTTATACGTTATAACGTAACAATATACAACGTTATACGCTATTACGTAATAATATACAACGTTATACGTTATTATGTAATAATACACAACGTTATACTTTATATAGTAATACTATGGCAATACTATATAACGTTATACGTTATTACGTAATAGTGTATAACGTTATACGTTATATGGTAACACTATATAACGTTACACGTTATACGGTAATACTATATAACGTTATGCGTTATATGGTAATACTATATAACGTTAAACGTTATAACGTAACAATATACAACGTTATACGCTATTGCGTAATAATATACAACTTTATACGTTATTACGTAATAATGCACAACGTTATACTTTATATAGTAATACTATGGCAATACTATATAACGTTATACGTTATATGGCAACACTATATAACGTTACACGTTATATGGTAATACTATATAACGTTATGCGTTATATGGTAATACTATATAACGTTATACGTAATAGCGTAAAAATATACAACGATATACGCTATGACGTAATAGTATATATCGTAACACGTTACATGGTAATACTATATAACGTTATACGTTATTACGTAATAGTATATAACGTTTTACGTTATATGGTAATACTATATAACGTTATACGCTATTACGTAATAGTATATAACGTTATAAGTTATAATGTAACAATATAAAACGTTATACGTTATAACGTAATAGTATATAACGTTATACGTTATAACGTAACAATATACAACGTTATACGTTTTACGTAATAGTATATAACGTAACAGGTTACATGGTAATACTATATAACGTTATACGTTATTACGTAATAGTATGTAACGTTATACGTGATATGGTAATACTATATAACGTTATACGTTATAACGTAACAATATACAACGTTATACGTTATTACGTAATAATATTCTACTTTATACGTTATTACGTAATAATACACAACGTTATACGTTATATAGTAATACTATGGGAATACTATATAACGTTATACGTTTTTACGGAATAGTATATAACGTTGTACGTTATATGGTAATACTACTTAACGTTATACGTTATAACGTAACAATATACAGCGTCTTACGTTATTACGTGTTAGTATATATCGTTATACGTTATATGGTAATACTATATAACGTTGTACGTTATTTCGTAATAGTATATAACGTTATACGTTACATGGTAATACTATATAACGTTATACGTTATAACGTAACAATATAAAACGTTATACGCTATTGCGTAATAATATACGACGTTATACGTTATTACGTAAGAGTATATATCGTTATACGTTAGATGGTAATACTATATAACGCTATACGTTATTACGTTATAGTATATGACGCTATACGTTATATGGCTATACTATATAACGTTATACGTTATTACGTAGTAGTATATAACGTAATACGTTGTATGGTAATACTATATAGCGTTATACGATATAACGTTACAATATACAACGTTATACGCTATTACGTAATAGTATATAACGATATACATAATAACGTAACAATATACAACGTTATATGTTATAACGTAACAATATACAACGTTATACGTCATAACGTAACAGTATAAAACGTTACACGTTATTACGTAATAATATTCAGCTATATACGTTATTACATAATGGTATATATCGTTATACATTATATGGTATTACTATATAACGATATACGTTATTACGTAATAGTATATAACGTTATACGTTATATGGTAATACTATATAACGTTATACGTAATAGCGTAACAATATACAACGATATACGTTATTACGTAATACTATATAACGTAACACGTTACATGGTAATACTATATAACGTTATACGTTATTACGTAATGGTATATAACGTTATACGTTATATGGTAGTACTATATAACGTTATACGTAATAGCGTAACAATATACAACGATATACGTTATTACGTAATAGTATATAACGTAACACGTTACATGGTAATACTATATAACGTTATACGTTATTACGTAATGGTATATAACGTTATACGTTATATGGTAATACTATATAACGTTATACGTAATAGCGTAACAATATACAACGATATACGTTATTATGTAATAGTATATAACGTAACACGTTACATGGTAAAACTATATAACGTTATACGTTACATGGTAATACTATATAACGTTATACGTTATAATGTAACAATATACACCGTTATACGCTATTACGTAATAATATACAACGTTATACGTTATTATGTAATAATACACAACGTTATACTTTATATAGTAATACTATGGCAATACTATATAACGTTATACGTTATTACGTAATAGTGTATTACGTTATACGTTATATGGTAACACTATATAACGTTACACGTTATATGGTAATACTATATAACGTTATGCGTTATATGGTAATACTATATAACGTTATACGTTATAACGTAACAATATACAACGTTATACGCTATTGCGTAATAATATACAACTTTATACGTTATTACGTAATAATGCACAACGTTATACTTTATATAGTAATACTATGGCAATACTATATAACGTTATACGTTATATGGTAACACTATATAACGTTACACGTTATATGGTAATACTATATATCGTTATGCGTTATATGGTAATAGTATATAACGTTATACGTAATAGCGTAACAATATACAACGATATACGCTATGACGTAATAGTATATATTGTAACACGTTACGTTACGTATATAACGTTATACGTTATTACGTAGTAGTATACAACGTTATACGTTATAACGTAACAGTATACAACGTTATACGTCATAACGTAACAATATGCAACGTTATACGTTATTACGTAATAATATTCTACTTTATACGTTATTACATAATGGTATATATCTTTATACATTATGTGGTATTACTATATAACGTTATACGTTATTACGTAATAGTATATAACGTTATACGTTATTACGTAATAATATACAACGTTATACGTTATATAGTAATACTATGGCAATACTATATAACGTTATACGTTATTATGTAGTCGTATATAACGTTATACGTTATAACGTAACACTATACAACGTTATACGTAATATGCTAATACTATCGTAATTCTGTATAACGTTATACGTTATTTCGTAATAGTATATAACGTTATACGTTATATGGTAATACTATATAACGTTATACGTAATAGCGTAACAATATACAACGATATACGTTATTACGTAATAGTATATAACGTAACACGTTACATGGTAATACTATATAACGTTATACGTTATTACGTAATGGTATATAACGTTATACGTTATTACGTAATGGTATATAACGTTATACGTTATATGGTAATAATATACAACGTTATACGTTATTACGTAATGGTATACATCGTTATACGTTATATGGTATTACTATATAACGTTATACGTTACAATGTAATACTATATAACGTTATACGTTACAACGTAACAATATACAACGATATACGTTATTACGTAATGGTATATATCGTTATACGTTATTACGTAATGGTATATATCGTTATACGTTATATGGTATTACTATATAACGTTATACGTTACAATGTAATGCTATATAACGTTATACGTTACAACGTAACAATATACAACGATATACGTTATTACGTAATGGTATATAACGTTATACGTTATATGGTAATAATATACAACGTTATACGTTATTACGTAATGGTATACATCGTTATACGTTATATGGTATTACTATATAACGTTATACGTTACAATGTAATACTATATAACGTTACACGTTATAACGTAACAATATACAACGATATACGTTATTACGTAATAGTATATAACGTAACACGTTGTAACGTACCAATATACAAAGTTATACGCTGTAACGTCATAATATACAACGTTATACGTTATTACGTAATAATATACAACGTTATACGTTATATGGTAATACTATGGTAATACTATATAACGTTATACTTTATTACGCAATGGTATATAACGTTATACGTTATATGGTATTACTATATAACGTTATACGTTATTACGTAACAATATACAACGTCTTACGTTATTACGTAATACTATATAGCGTTATACGTAATAGAGTAACAATATACAACGATATACGTAATATGCTCATACTGTCGTAATTCTGTATAACGTTATACGCTATTACGTAATAGTATATAACGTTATACGTGATATGGTAATACTATATAACGTTATTCGTTAAAACGTAACAATTATACAACGTTATACGTCATAACGTAACAATATACGACGTTATACGTTATTACGTAATAATATTCTACTTTATACGTTATTGCATAATGGTATATATCTTTATACATTATATGGTATTACTATATAACGTTATACGTTATTACGTAATAGTATATAACGTTATACGTTATTACGTAATAGTATATAACGTTATACGTTATTACGTAATATTATATAACGGTATACGCGATATGGTAATACTATATAACGTTATACGTTATAACGTAACAAATATACAACGTTATACGTCATAACGTAACAATATGCAACGTTATCCGTTATTACGTAATAGTATATAACGTTATACACTGTAACGTATCAATATTCAACTTTATACGTTATAACGTAACAATATACAACGTTATACGTAATATGCTAATACTACCGTAATTCTGTATAACGTTATACGTTATTTCGTAATGGTATATAACGTTATTCGTTGTATGGTAATACTATATAACGTTATACGTAATAGCGTAACAATATACAACGATATACGTTATTACGTAATAGTATATAACGTTATACGTTACATGGTAAAACTATATAACGTTATACGTTACATGGTAATACTATATTACGTTATACGTTATAACGTAACAATATACACCGTTACACGCTATTACGTAATAATATACAACGTTATACGTTATTATGTAATAATACACAACGTTATACTTTATATAGTAATACTATGGCAATACTATATAACGTTATACGTTATTACGTAATAGTGTATAACGTTATACGTTATATGGTAACACTATATAACGTTACACGTTATATGGTAATACTATATAACGTTATGCGTTATATGGTAATACTATATAACGTTATACGTTATAACGTAACAATATACAACGTTATACGCTATTGCGTAATAATATACAACTTTATACGTTATTACGTAATAATGCACAACGTTATACTTTATATAGTAATACTATGGCAATACTATATAACGTTATACGTTATATGGTAACACTATATAACGTTACACGTTATATGGTAATACTATATATCGTTATGCGTTATATGGTAATAGTATATAACTTTATACGTAATAGCGTAACAATATACAACGATATACGCTATGACGTAATAGTATATATTGTAACACGTTACATGGTAATACTATATAACGTTATACGTTATAACGTAATAGTATATAACGTTATACGTTATAACGTAACAATATACAACGTTATACGTTTTACGTAATAGTATATAACGTAACAGGTTACATGGTAATACTATATAACGTTATACGTTATTACGTAATAGTATATAACGTTATACGTGATATGGTAATACTATATAACGTTATACGTTATTACGTAGTAGTATATAACGTTATACGTTATAACGTAACAGTATACAACGTTATACGTCATAACGTAACAATATGCAACGTTATACGTTATTACGTAATAATATTCTACTTTATACGTTATTACATAATGGTATATATCTTTATACATTATGTGGTATTACTATATAACGTTATACGTTATTACGTTATAGTATATAACGTTATACGTTATTACGTAATAATACACAACGTTATACGTTATATAGTAATACTATGGTAATACTATATAACGTTATACGTTATAACGTAATAGTATATAACGTTATACGTTATAACGTAACAATATACAACGTTATACGTTTTACGTAATAGTATATAACGTAACAGGTTACATGGTAATACTATATAACGTTATACGTTATTACGTAATAGTATATAACGTTATACGTGATATGGTAATACTATATAACGTTATACGTTATTACGTAGTAGTATATAACGTTATACGTTATAACGTAACAGTATACAACGTTATACGTCATAACGTAACAATATGCAACGTTATACGTTATTACGTAATAATATTCTACTTTATACGTTATTACATAATGGTATATATCTTTATACATTATGTGGTATTACTATATAACGTTATACGTTATTACGTTATAGTATATAACGTTATACGTTATTACGTAATAATACACAACGTTATACGTTATATAGTAATACTATGGCAATACTATATAACGTTATACGTTATTACGGAATAGTATATAACGTTGTACGTTATATGGTAATACTACATAACGTTATACGTTATAACGTAACAATATACAACGTCTTACGTTATTACGTATTAGTATATATCGTTATACGTTATATGGTAGTACTATATAACGTTGTACGTTATTTCGTAATAGTATATAACGTTATACGTTACATGGTAATACTATATAACGTTATACGTTATAACGTAACAATATAAAACGTTATAAGCTATTGCGTAATAATATACGACGTTATACGTTATTACGTAAGAGTATATATCGTTATACGTTATATGGTAATACTATATAACGCAATACGTTATTACGTTATAGTATATGACGCTATACGTTATATGGCTATACTATATAACGTTATACGTTATTACGTAGTAGTATATAACGTAATACGTTGTATGGTAATACTATATAACATTATACGTTATATGGCAATACTATATAACGTTATACGTTATATGGTAATACTACATAACGTTATACGTTATAACGTAACAATATACAACGTCTTACGTTATTACGTAATAGTATATATCGTTATACGTTATTACGTAATGGTATATATCGTTATACGTTATATGGTATTACTATATAACGTTATACGTTACAATGTAATACTATATAACGTTATACGTTACAACGTAACAATATACAACGATATACGTTATTACGTAATGGTATATAACGTTATACGTTATATGGTAATAATATACAACGTTATACGTTATTACGTAATGGTATATATCGTTATACGTTATTACGTAATGGTATATATCGTTATACGTTATATGGTATTACTATATAACGTTATACGTTACAATGTAATACTATATAACGTTATACGTTACAACGTAACAATATACAACGATATACGTTATTACGTAATGGTATATAACGTTATACGTTATATGGTAATAATATACAACGTTATACGTTATTACGTAATGGTATACATCGTTGTACGTTATATGGTATTACTATATAACGTTATACGTTACAATGTAATACTATATAACGTTACACGTTATAACGTAACAATATACAACGATATACGTAATATGCTCATACTGTCGTAATTCTGTATAACGTTATACGCTATTACGTAATAGTATATAACGTTATACGTGATATGGTAATACTATATAACGTTATACGTTATAACGTAACAAATATACAACGTTATACGTCATAACGTAACAATATACGACGTTATACGTTATTACGTAATAATATTCTACTTTATACGTTATTGCATAATGGTATATATCTTTATACATTATATGGTATTACTATATAACGTTATACGTTATTACGTAATATTATATAACGGTATACGCGATATGGTAATACTATATAACGTTATACGTAATAGCGTAACAATATACAACGATATACGTTATTACGTAATAGTATATAACGTTATACGTTACATGGTAAAACTATATAACGTTATACGTTACATGGTAATACTATATAACGTTATACGTTATAATGTAACAATATACACCGTTATACGCTATTACGTAATAATATACAACGTTATACGTTATTATGTAATAATACACAACGTTATACTTTATATAGTAATACTATGGCAATACTATATAACGTTATACGTTATTACGTAATAGTGTATTACGTTATACGTTATATGGTAACACTATATAACGTTACACGTTATATGGTAATACTATATAACGTTATGCGTTATATGGTAATACTATATAACGTTATACGTTATAACGTAACAATATACAACGTTATACGCTATTGCGTAATAATATACAACTTTATACGTTATTACGTAATAGTGCACAACGTTATACTTTATATAGTAATACTATGGCAATACTATATAACGTTATACGTTATATGGTAACACTATATAACGTTACACGTTATATGGTAATACTATATATCGTTATGCGTTATATGGTAATAGTATATAACGTTATACGTAATAGCGTAACAATATACAACGATATACGCTATGACGTAATAGTATATATTGTAACACGTTACGTTACGTATATAACGTTATACGTTATTACGTAGTAGTATACAACGTTATACGTTATAACGTAACAGTATACAACGTTATACGTCATAACGTAACAATATGCAACGTTATACGTTATTACGTAATAATATTCTACTTTATACGTTATTACATAATGGTATATATCTTTATACATTATGTGGTATTACTATATAACGTTATACGTTATTACGTAATAGTATATAACGTTATACGTTATTACGTAATAATACACAACGTTATACGTTATATAGTAATACTATGGCAATACTATATAACGTTATACGTTATTATGTAGTCGTATATAACGTTATACGTTATAACGTAACACTATACAACGTTATACGTAATATGCTAATACTATCGTAATTCTGTATAACGTTATACGTTATTTCGTAATAGTATATAACGTTATACGTTATATGGTAATACTATATAACGTTATACGTAATAGCGTAACAATATACAACGATATACGTTATTACGTAATAGTATATAACGTAACACGTTCCATGGTAATACTATATAACGTTATACGTTATTACGTAATGGTATATAACGTTATACGTTATTACGTAATGGTATATAACGTTATACGTTATATGGTAATAATATACAACGTTATACGTTATTACGTAATGGTATATATCGTTATACGTTATTACGTAATGGTATATATCGTTATACGTTATATGGTATTACTATATAACGTTACACGTTACAATGTAATGCTATATAACGTTATACGTTACAACGTAACAATATACAACGATATACGTTATTACGTAATGGTATATAACGTTATACGTTATATGGTAATAATATACAACGTTATACGTTATTACGTAATGGTATACATCGTTATACGTTATATGGTATTACTATATAACGTTATACGTTACAATGTAATACTATATAACGTTACACGTTATAACGTAACAATATACAACGATATACGTTATTACGTAATAGTATATAACGTAACACGTTGTAACGTACCAATATACAAAGTTATACGCTGTAACGTCATAATATACAACGTTATACGTTATTACGTAATAATATACAACGTTATACGTTATATGGTAATACTATGGTAATACTATATAACGTTATACTTTATTACGCAATGGTATATAACGTTATACGTTATATGGTATTACTATATAACGTTATACGTTATTACGTAACAATATACAACGTCTTACGTTATTACGTAATACTATATAGCGTTATACGTAATAGAGTAACAATATACAACGATATACGTAATATGCTCATACTGTCGTAATTCTGTATAACGTTATACGCTATTACGTAATAGTATATAACGTTATACGTGATATGGTAATACTATATAACGTTATTCGTTAAAACGTAACAATTATACAACGTTATACGTCATAACGTAACAATATACGACGTTATACGTTATTACGTAATAATATTCTACTTTATACGTTATTGCATAATGATATATATCTTTATACATTATATGGTATTACTATATAACGTTATACGTTATTACGTAATAGTATATAACGTTATACGTTATTACGTAATAGTATATAACGTTATACGTTATTACGTAATATTATATAACGGTATACGCGATATGGTAATACTATATAACGTTATACGTTATAACGTAACAAATATACAACGTTATACGTCATAACGTAACAATATGCAACGTTATCCGTTATTACGTAATGATATGCAACTTTATACGTTACTACGTAGTAATTCACAACGTTATACGTTATTACGTAATAGTATATAACGTTATACACTGTAACGTATCAATATTCAACTTTATACGTTATAACGTAACAATATACAACGTTATACGTAATATGCTAATACTACCGTAATTCTGTATAACGTTATACGTTATTTCGTAATGGTATATAACGTTATTCGTTGTATGGTAATACTATATAACGTTATACGTAATAGCGTAACAATATACAACGATATACGTTATTACGTAATAGTATATAACGTTATACGTTACATGGTAAAACTATATAACGTTATACGTTACATGGTAATACTATATTACGTTATACGTTATAACGTAACAATATACACCGTTACACGCTATTACGTAATAATATACAACGTTATACGTTATTATGTAATAATACACAACGTTATACTTTATATAGTAATACTATGGCAATACTATATAACGTTATACGTTATTACGTAATAGTGTATAACGTTATACGTTATATGGTAACACTATATAACGTTACACGTTATATGGTAATACTATATATCGTTATGCGTTATATGGTAATACTATATAACGTTATACGTTATAACGTAACAATATACAACGTTATACGCTATTGCGTAATAATATACAACTTTATACGTTATTACGTAATAATGCACAACGTTATACTTTATATAGTAATACTATGGCAATACTATATAACGTTATACGTTATATGGTAACACTATATAACGTTACACGTTATATGGTAATACTATATATCGTTATGCGTTATATGGTAATAGTATATAACTTTATACGTAATAGCGTAACAATATACAACGATATACGCTATGACGTAATAGTATATATTGTAACACGTTACATGGTAATACTATATAACGTTATACGTTATAACGTAATAGTATATAACGTTATACGTTATAACGTAACAATATACAACGTTATACGTTTTACGTAATAGTATATAACGTAACAGGTTACATGGTAATACTATATAACGTTATACGTTATTACGTAATAGTATATAACGTTATACGTGATATGGTAATACTATATAACGTTATACGTTATTACGCAATGGTTTATAACGTTATACGTTATATGGTAATACTATATAACGTTATACGTAATAGCGTAACAATATACAACGATATACGTTATTACGTAATAGTTTATAACGTAACACGTTACATGGTAATACTATATAACGCTATACGTTATTACGTTATAGTATATGACGCTATACGTTATATGGCTATACTATATAACGTTATACGTTATTACGTAGTAGTATATAACGTAATACGTTGTATGGTAATACTATATAACATTATACGTTATATGGCAATACTATATAACGTTATACGTTATATGGTAATACTACATAACGTTATACGTTATAACGTAACAATATACAACGTCTTACGTTATTACGTAATAGTATATATCGTTATACGTTATATGGTAATACTATATATCGTTATACGTTATAACGTACCAATATACAAAGTTATACGCTGTAACGTAATAATATACAACGTTACACGTTATTACGTAATAATATACAACGTTATACGTTATATGGTAATGCTATGGTAATACTATATAACGTTATACGTTATTACGCAATGGTATATAACGTTATACGTTATATGGTAATATATATAACGTTATACGTAATAGCGTAACAATATACAACGATATGCGTTATTACGTAATAGTTTATAACGTAACACGTTACATGGTAATACTATATAACGTTATACGTTATTACGTATTAGTATATAACGTTATCCGTTATATGGTAATACTATATAACGTTATACGTTATTATGTAGTCGTATATAACGTTATACGTTATAACGTAACACTATACAACGTTATACGTAATATGCTAATACTATCGTAATTCTGTATAACGTTATACATTATTTCATAATAGTATATAACATTATACGTTATATGGTAATACTATATAACGTTATACGTAATAGCGTAACAATATACAACGATATACGTTATTACGTAATTGTATATAACGTAACACGTTACATGGTAATACTATATAACGTTATACGTTATTACGTAATGGTATATAACGTTGTACGTTATATGGTAATAATATACAACGTTATACGTTATTACGTAATGGTATATATCGTTATACGTTATTACGTAATGGTATATACCGTTATACGTTATATGGTATTACTATATAACGTTATACGTTACAATGTAATACTATATAACGTTATACGTTACAACGTAACAATATACAACGATATACGTTATTACGTAATGGTATATAACGTTATACGTTATATGGTAATAATATACATCGTTATACGTTATTACGTAGTAGTATATAACGTTATACGTTATAACGTAACAATATACAACGTTATACGTCATAACGTAACAGTATGCAACGTTATACGTTATTACGTAATAATACTCTACTTTATACGTTATTGCATAATGGTATATATCTTTATACATTATATGGTATTACTATATAACGTTATACTTTATTACGCAATGGTATATAACGTTATACGTTATATGGTAATACTATATAACGTTATACGTTATTACGTAACAATATACAACGTCTTACGTTATTACGTAATACTATATAGCGTTATACGTAATAGAGTAACAGTATACAACGATATACGTAATATGCTCATACTGTAGTAATTCTGTACACCGTTATACGCTATTACGTAATAGTATATAACGTTATACGTGATATGGTAATACTATATAACGTTATACGTTATAACGTAACAAATATACAACGTTATACGTCATAACGTAACAATATACAACGTTATACGTTTTACGTAATAGTATATAACGTAACAGGTTACATGGTAATACTATATAACGTTATACGTTATTACGTAATAGTATGTAACGCTATACGTGATATGGTAATACTATATAACGTTATACGTTATTACGTAGTAGTATATAACGTTATACGTTATAACGTAACAATATACAACGTTATACGTCATAACGTAACAATATGCAACGTTATACGTTATTACGTAATAATACTCTACTTTACACGTTATTGCATAATGGTATATATCTTTATACATTATATGGAATTACTATATAACGTTATACGTTATTACGTAATAGTATATAACGTTATACGTTATTACGTAATAGTATATAACGTTATACGCGATATGGTAATACTATATAACGTTATACGTTATAACGTAACAAATATACAACGTTATACGTCATAACGTAACAATATGCAACGTTATACGTTATTACGTGATAATATTCTACTTTATACGTTATTACATAATGGTATATATCTTTATACATTATATGGTAGTACTATATAACGTTATACGTTATTACGTAATAGTATATAACGTTATACGTGATATGGTAATACTATATAACGTTATACGTTATAACGTAACAATATACATCGATATACGCTATTACGTAATAGTATATAACGTTATACACTGTAACGTATCAATATTCAACTTTATACGTTATAACGTAACAATATACAACGTTATACGTAATATGCTAATACTACCGTAATTCTGTATAACGTTATACGTTATTTCGTAATGGTATATAACGTTATTCGTTGTATGGTAATACTATATAACGTTATGCGTTATATGGTAATACTATGTAACGTTATACGTTATAACGTAACAATATACAACGTTATACGCTATTGCGTAATAATATACAACTTTATACGTTATTACGTAATAATGCACAACGTTATACTTTATATAGTAATACTATGGCAATACTATATAACGTTATACGTTATATGGTAACACTATGTAACGTTACACGTTATATGGTAATACTATATAACGTTATGCGTTATATGGTAATACTATATAACGTTATACGTAATAGCGTAACAATATACAACGATATACGCTATGACGTAATAGTATATATTGTAACACGTTACATGGTAATACTATATAACGTTATACGTTATAACGTAATAGTATATAACGTTATACGTTATAACGTAACAATATACAACGTTATACGTTTTACGTAATAGTATATAACGTAACAGGTTACATGGTAATACTATATAACGTTATACGTTATTACGTAATAGTATATAACGTTATACGTGATATGGTAATACTATATAACGTTATACGTTATTACGCAATGGTTTATAACGTTATACGTTATATGGTAATACTATATAACGTTATACGTAATAGCGTAACAATATACAACGATATACGTTATTACGTAATAGTTTATAACGTAACACGTTACATGGTAATACTATATAACGCTATACGTTATTACGTTATAGTATATGACGCTATACGTTATATGGCTATACTATATAACGTTATACGTTATTACGTAGTAGTATATAACGTAATACGTTGTATGGTAATACTATATAACATTATACGTTATATGGCAATACTATATAACGTTATACGTTATATGGTAATACTACATAACGTTATACGTTATAACGTAACAATATACAACGTCTTACGTTATTACGTAATAGTATATATCGTTATACGTTATATGGTAATACTATATATCGTTATACGTTATAACGTACCAATATACAAAGTTATACGCTGTAACGTAATAATATACAACGTTATACGTTATTACGTAATAATATACAACGTTATACGTTATATGGTAATGCTATGGTAATACTATATAACGTTATACGTTATTACGCAATGGTATATAACGTTATACTTTATATGGTAATATATATAACGTTATACGTAATAGCGTAACAATATACAACGATATGCGTTATTACGTAATAGTTTATAACGTAACACGTTACATGGTAATACTATATAACGTTATACGTTATTACGTATTAGTATATAACGTTATTCGTTATATGGTAATACTATATAACGTTATACGTTATTATGTAGTCGTATATAACGTTATACGTTATAACGTAACACTATACAACGTTATACGTAATATGCTAATACTATCGTAATTCTGTATAACGTTATACGTTATTTCGTAATAGTATATAACGTTATACGTTATATGGTAATACTATATAACGTTATACGTAATAGCGTAACAATATACAACGATATACGTTATTACGTAATAGTATATAAGGTAACACGTTACATGGTAATACTATATAACGTTATACGTTATTACGTAATGGTATATAACGTTATACGTTATATGGTAATAATATACAACGTTATACGTTATTACGTAATGGTATATATCGTTATACGTTATTACGTAATGGTATATATCGTTATACGTTATATGGTATTACTATATAACGTTATACGTTACAATGTAATACTATATAACGTTATACGTTACAACGTAACAATATACAACGATATACGTTATTACGTAATGGTATATAACGTTATACGTTATATGGTAATAATATACAACGTTATACGTTATTACGTAATGGTATACATCGTTATACGTTATATGGTATTACTATATAACGTTATACATTACAATGTAATACTATATAACGTTACACGTTATAACGTAACAATATACAACGATATACGTTATTACGTAATAGTATATAACGTAACACGTTGTAACGTACCAATATACAAAGTTATACGCTGTAACGTCATAATATACAACGTTATACGTTATTACGTAATAATATACAACGTTATACGTTATATGGTAATACTATGGTAATACTATATAACGTTATACGTTATTACGTAACAATATACAACGTCTTACGTTATTACGTAATACTATATAGCGTTATACGTAATAGAGTAACAATATACAACGATATACGTAATATGCTCATACTGTCGTAATTCTGTATCACGTTATACGCTATTACGTAATAGTATATAACGTTATACGTGATATGGTAATACTATATAACGTTATACGTTATAACGTAACAAATATACAACGTTATACGTCAGAACGTAACAATATACAACGTTATACGTTATACGTAATAGTATATAACGTAACAGGTTACATGGTAATACTATATAACGTTATACGTTATTACGTAGTAGTATATAACGTTATACGTTATAACGTAACAATATACAACGTTATACGTCATAACGTAACAATATGCAACGTTATACGTTATTACGTAATAATACTCTACTTTATACGTTATTGCATAATGGTATATATCTTTATACATTATATGGTATTACTATATAACGTTATACGTTATTACGTAATAGTATATAACGTTATCCGTTATATGGTAATACTATATGACGTTATACGTTATAACGTAACAAATATACAACGTTATACGTCATAACGTAACAATATGCAACGTTATACGTTATTACGTAATAATATACTACTTTATACGTTATTACATAATGGTATATATCTTTATACATTATATGGTAGTACTATATAACGTTATACGTTATTACGTAATAGTATATAACGTTATACGTGATATGGTAATACTATATAACGTTATACGTTATAACGTAACAATATACATCGATATACGCTAATACGTAATAGTATATAACGTTATACACTGTAACGTAGCAATATTCAACTTTATACGTTATAACGTAACAATATACAACGTTATACGTAATATGCTAATACTACCGTAATTCTGTATAACGTTATACGTTATTTCGTAATGGTATATAACGTTATTCGTTGTATGGTAATACTATATAACGTTATACGTAATAGCGTAACAATATACAACGATATACGTTATTACGTAATTGTATATAACGTAACACGTTACATGGTAATACTATATAACGTTATACGTTATTACGTAATGGTATATAACGTTGTACGTTATATGGTAATAATATACAACGTTATACGTTATTACGTAATGGTATATATCGTTATACGTTATTACGTAATGGTATATACCGTTATACGTTATATGGTATTACTATATAACGTTATACGTTACAATGTAATACTATATAACGTTATACGTTACAACGTAACAATATACAACGATATACGTTATTACGTAATGGTATATAACGTTATACGTTATATGGTAATAATATACATCGTTATACGTTATTACGTAGTAGTATATAACGTTATACGTTATAACGTAACAATATACAACGTTATACGTCATAACGTAACAGTATGCAACGTTATACGTTATTACGTAATAATACTCTACTTTATACGTTATTGCATAATGGTATATATCTTTATACATTATATGGTATTACTATATAACGTTATACTTTATTACGCAATGGTATATAACGTTATACGTTATATGGTAATACTATATAACGTTATACGTTATTACGTAACAATATACAACGTCTTACGTTATTACGTAATACTATATAGCGTTATACGTAATAGAGTAACAGTATACAACGATATACGTAATATGCTCATACTGTAGTAATTCTGTACACCGTTATACGCTATTACGTAATAGTATATAACGTTATACGTGATATGGTAATACTATATAACGTTATACGTTATAACGTAACAAATATACAACGTTATACGTCATAACGTAACAATATACAACGTTATACGTTTTACGTAATAGTATATAACGTAACAGGTTACATGGTAATACTATATAACGTTATACGTTATTACGTAATAGTATGTAACGCTATACGTGATATGGTAATACTATATAACGTTATACGTTATTACGTAGTAGTATATAACGTTATACGTTATAACGTAACAATATACAACGTTATACGTCATAACGTAACAATATGCAACGTTATACGTTATTACGTAATAATACTCTACTTTACACGTTATTGCATAATGGTATATATCTTTATACATTATATGGAATTACTATATAACGTTATACGTTATTACGTAATAGTATATAACGTTATACGTTATTACGTAATAGTATATAACGTTATACGCGATGTGGTAATACTATATAACGTTATACGTTATAACGTAACAAATATACAACGTTATACGTCATAACGTAACAATATGCAACGTTATACGTTATTACGTGATAATATTCTACTTTATACGTTATTACATAATGGTATATATCTTTATACATTATATGGTAGTACTATATAACGTTATACGTTATTACGTAATAGTATATAACGTTATACGTGATATGGTAATACTATATAACGTTATACGTTATAACGTAACAATATACATCGATATACGCTATTACGTAATAGTATATAACGTTATACACTGTAACGTATCAATATTCAACTTTATACGTTATAACGTAACAATATACAACGTTATACGTAATATGCTAATACTACCGTAATTCTGTATAACGTTATACGTTATTTCGTAATGGTATATAACGTTATTCGTTGTATGGTAATACTATATAACGTTATGCGTTATATGGTAATACTATGTAACGTTATACGTTATAACGTAACAATATACAACGTTATACGCTATTGCGTAATAATATACAACTTTATACGTTATTACGTAATAATGCACAACGTTATACTTTATATAGTAATACTATGGCAATACTATATAACGTTATACGTTATATGGTAACACTATGTAACGTTACACGTTATATGGTAATACTATATAACGTTATGCGTTATATGGTAATACTATATAACGTTATACGTAATAGCGTAACAATATACAACGATATACGCTATGACGTAATAGTATATATTGTAACACGTTACATGGTAATACTATATAACGTTATACGTTATAACGTAATAGTATATAACGTTATACGTTATAACGTAACAATATACAACGTTATACGTTTTACGTAATAGTATATAACGTAACAGGTTACATGGTAATACTATATAACGTTATACGTTATTACGTAATAGTATATAACGTTATACGTGATATGGTAATACTATATAACGTTATACGTTATTACGCAATGGTTTATAACGTTATACGTTATATGGTAATACTATATAACGTTATACGTAATAGCGTAACAATATACAACGATATACGTTATTACGTAATAGTTTATAACGTAACACGTTACATGGTAATACTATATAACGCTATACGTTATTACGTTATAGTATATGACGCTATACGTTATATGGCTATACTATATAACGTTATACGTTATTACGTAGTAGTATATAACGTAATACGTTGTATGGTAATACTATATAACATTATACGTTATATGGCAATACTATATAACGTTATACGTTATATGGTAATACTACATAACGTTATACGTTATAACGTAACAATATACAACGTCTTACGTTATTACGTAATAGTATATATCGTTATACGTTATATGGTAATTCTATATATCGTTATACGTTATAACGTACCAATATACAAAGTTATACGCTGTAACGTAATAATATACAACGTTATACGTTATTACGTAATAATATACAACGTTATACGTTATATGGTAATGCTATGGTAATACGATATAACGTTATACGTTATTACGCAATGGTATATAACGTTATACTTTATATGGTAATATATATAACGTTATACGTAATAGCGTAACAATATACAACGATATGCGTTATTACGTAATAGTTTATAACGTAACACGTTACATGGTAATACTATATAACGTTATACGTTATTACGTATTAGTATATAACGTTATTCGTTATATGGTAATACTATATAACGTTATACGTTATTATGTAGTCGTATATAACGTTATACGTTATAACGTAACACTATACAACGTTATACGTAATATGCTAATACTATCGTAATTCTGTATAACGTTATACGTTATTTCGTAATAGTATATAACGTTATACGTTATATGGTAATACTATATAACGTTATACGTAATAGCGTAACAATATACAACGATATACGTTATTACGTAATAGTATATAAGGTAACACGTTACATGGTAATACTATATAACGTTATACGTTATTACGTAATGGTATATAACGTTATACGTTATATGGTAATAATATACAACGTTATACGTTATTACGTAATGGTATATATCGTTATACGTTATTACGTAATGGTATATATCGTTATACGTTATATGGTATTACTATATAACGTTATACGTTACAATGTAATACTATATAACGTTATACGTTACAACGTAACAATATACAACGATATACGTTATTACGTAATGGTATATAACGTTATACGTTATATGGTAATAATATACAACGTTATACGTTATTACGTAATGGTATACATCGTTATACGTTATATGGTATTACTATATAACGTTATACATTACAATGTAATACTATATAACGTTACACGTTATAACGTAACAATATACAACGATATACGTTATTACGTAATAGTATATAACGTAACACGTTGTAACGTACCAATATACAAAGTTATACGCTGTAACGTCATAATATACAACGTTATACGTTATTACGTAATAATATACAACGTTATACGTTATATGGTAATACTATGGTAATACTATATAACGTTATACGTTATTACGTAACAATATACAACGTCTTACGTTATTACGTAATACTATATAGCGTTATACGTAATAGAGTAACAATATACAACGATATACGTAATATGCTCATACTGTCGTAATTCTGTATCACGTTATACGCTATTACGTAATAGTATATAACGTTATACGTGATATGGTAATACTATATAACGTTATACGTTATAACGTAACAAATATACAACGTTATACGTCAGAACGTAACAATATACAACGTTATACGTTATACGTAATAGTATATAACGTAACAGGTTACATGGTAATACTATATAACGTTATACGTTATTACGTAGTAGTATATAACGTTATACGTTATAACGTAACAATATACAACGTTATACGTCATAACGTAACAATATGCAACGTTATACGTTATTACGTAATAATACTCTACTTTATACGTTATTGCATAATGGTATATATCTTTATACATTATATGGTATTACTATATAACGTTATACGTTATTACGTAATAGTATATAACGTTATACGTTATTACGTAATAGTATATAACGTTATACGCGATATGGTAATACTATATAACGTTATACGTTATAACGTAACAAATATACAACGTTATATGTCATAACGTAACAATATGCAACGTTATACGTTATTACGTAATAATATTCTACTTTATACGTTATTACATAATGGTATATATCTTTATACATTATATGGTAGTACTATATAACGTTATAAGTTATTACGTAATAGTATATAACGTTATACGTGATATGGTAATACTATATAACGTTATACGTTATAACGTAACAATATACATCGATATACGCTAATACGTAATAGTATATAACGTTATACACTGTAACGTATCAATATTCAACTTTATACGTTATAACGTAACAATATACAACGTTATACGTAATATGCTAATACTACCGTAATTCTGTATAACGTTATACGTTACTTCGTAATGGTATATAACGTTATTCGTTGTATGGTAATACTATATAACGTTATACGTAATAGCGTAACAATATACAACGATATACGTTATTACGTAATAGTATATAACGTAACACGTTACATGGTAATACTATATAACGTTATACGTTATTGCGTAATAGTATATAACGTTGTACGTTATATGGTAATACTACATAACGTGATACGTTATAACGTAACAATATACAACGTCTTACGCTATCACGTAATAGTATATATCGTTATACATTATATGGTAATACTATATAACGTTATACGTTATTTCGTAATAGTATATAACGTTATACGTTACATGGTAATACTATATAACGTTATATGTTACATGGTAATACTATATAACGTTATACGTTACATCGTAAAACTATATAACGTTATACGTTACATGGCAATACTATATAACGTTATACGTTATAACGTAACAATATACAACGTTATACGCTATTACGTAATAATATACAACGTTATAAGTTATTATGTAATAATACACAACGTTATACTTTATATAGTAATACTATGGCAATACTATATAACGTTATACGTTATTACGTAATAGTGTATAACGTTATACGTTATATGGTAACACTATATAACGTTACACGTTATATGGTAATACTATATAACGTTATGCGTTATATGGTAATACTATATAACGTTATACGTTATAACGTAACAATATACAACGTTATACGCTATTGCGTAATAATATACAACTTTATACGTTATTACGTAATAATGCACAACGTTATACTTTATATAGTAATACCATGGCAATACTATATAACGTTATACGTTATATGGTAACACTATGTAACGTTACACGTTATATGGTAATACTATATAACGTTATGCGTTATATGGTAATACTATATAACGTTATACGTAATAGCGTAACAATATACAACGATATACGCTATGACGTAATAGTATATATTGTAACACGTTACATGGTAATACTATATAACGTTATACGTTATAACGTAATAGTATATAACGTTATACGTTATATCGTAACAATACACAACGTTATACGTTTTACGTAATAGTATATAACGTAACAGGTTACATGGTAATACTATATAACGTTATACGTTATTACGTAATAGTATATAACGTTATACGTGATATTACGCAATGGTTTATAACGTTATACGTTATATGGTAATACTATATAACGTTATACGTAATAGCGTAACAATATACAACGATATACGTTATTACGTAATAGTTTATAACGTAACACGTTACATGGTAATACTATATAATGTTATACGTTATTACGTATTAGTATATAACGTTATTCGTTATATGGTAATACTATATAACGTTATACGTTATTATGTAGTCGTATATAACGTTATACGTTATAACGTAACACTATACAACGTTATACGTAATATGCTAATACTATCGTAATTCTGTATAACGTTATACGTTATTTCGTAATAGTATATAACGTTATACGTTATATGGTAATACTATATAACGTTATACGTAATAGCGTAACAATATACAACGATATACGTTATTACGTAATAGTATATAAGGTAACACGTTACATGGTAATACTATATAACGTTATACGTTATTACGTAATGGTATATAACGTTATACGTTATATGGTAATAATATACAACGTTATACGTTATTACGTAATGGTATATATCGTTATACGTTATATGGTATTACTATATAACGTTATACGTTACAATGTAATACTATATAACGTTATACGTTACAACGTATCAATATACAACGATATACGTTATTACGTAATGGTATATAACGTTATACGTTATATGGTAATAATATACAACGTTATACGTTATTACGTAATGGTATACATCGTTATACGTTATATGGTATTACTATATAACGTTATACGTTACAATGTAATACTATATAACGTTACACGTTATAACGTAACAATATACAACGATATACGTTATTACGTAATAGTATATAACGTAACACGTTATTACGTACCAATATACAAAGTTATACGCTGTAACGTCATAATATACAACGTTATACGTTATTACGTGATAATATACAACGTTATACGATATATGGTAATACTATGGTAATACTATATAACGTTATACTTTATTACGCAATGGTATATAACGTTATACGTTATATGGTAATACTATATAACGTTATACGTTATTACGTAACAATATACAACGTCTTACGTTATTACGTAATACTATATAGCGTTATACGTAATAGAATAACAATATACAACGATATACGTAATATGCTCATACTGTCGTAATTCTGTATAACGTTATACGCTATTACGTAATAGTATATAACGTTATACGTGATATGGTAATACTATATAACGTTATACGTTATAACGTAACAAATATACAACGTTATACGTCATAACGTAACAATATACAACGTTATACGTTATTACGTAATAACATTCAACTTTATACGTTATTACATAATGGTATATAGCTTTATACATTATATGGTACTACTATATAACGTTATACGTTAATACGTAATAGTATATAACGTTATACGTTAAAACGTAACAATATACAACTTTATACGCTATTACGTAATAATATACAACGTTATACGTTATTACGTAGTAATTCACAACGTTATACGTTATTATGTGATAGTATATAACGTTATACGTTAAAACGTAACAATATACAACGTTATACGCCATAACGGAATAATATACAACGTTATACGTTATTACGTAATAATATACAACGATATACGTTATATGGTAATACTATGGTAATACTATATAACGTTATACGTTATTACGTAATAGTGTATAACGTTATACGTTATATGGTAATACTATATAACTTTATACGTTATAACCTAACAATATACAACGTTATACGTTATCACGTAATAATATTCTACTTTATACGTTATTACATAATGGTATATATCTTTATACATTATATGGTATTACTATATAACGTTATACGTTATTACGTAGTAGTATATAACGTTATACGTTGTAACGTAACAATATACAACGTTATACGTCATAACGTAAAAATATGAAACATTATACGTTATTACGTAATAATACTCTACTTTATACGTTATTACATAATGGTATATATCTTTATACATTATATGGTATTCCTATATAACGTTATACGTTATTACGTAATAATACACAACGTTATACGTTATATAGTAATACTATGGCAATACTATATAACGTTATACGTTATTACGGAATAGTATATAACGTTGTACGTTATATGGTAATACTACATAACGGTATACGTTATATCGTAACAATATACAACGTCTTACGTTATTACGTATTAGTATATATCGTTATACGTTATATGGTAATACTATATAACGTTGTACGTTTTTTCGTAATAGTATATAACGTTATACGTTACATGGTAATACTATATAACGTTATACGTTATAACGTAACAATATAAAACGTTATACGCTATTGCGTATTAATATACGACGTTATACGTTATTACGTAAGAGTATATATCGTTATACGTTATATGGTAATGCTATATAACGCTATACGTTATTACGTTATAGTATATGACGCTATACGTTATATGGCTATACTATATAGCGTTATACGTTATTACGTAGTAGTATATAACGTAATACGTTGTATGGTAATACTATATAACGTTATACGTTATATGGCAATACTATATAACGTTGGACGTTATATGGTAATACTACATAACGTTATACGTTATAACGTAAACATATACAACGTCTTACGATATTACGTAATAGTATATATCGTTATACGTTATATGGTAATACTATATATCGTTATACGTTATAACGTACCAATATACAAAGTTATACGCTGTAACGTAATAATATACAACGTTATACGTTATTACGTAATAATATACAACGTTATACGTTATATGGTAATGCTATGGTAATACTATATATCGTTATACGTTATAACGTACCAATATACAAAGTTATACGCTGTAACGTAATAATATACAACGTTATACGTTATTGCGTAATAATATACAACGTTATACGTTATATGGTAATGCTATGGTAATACTATATAACGTTATACGTTATTACGCAATGGTATATAACGTTATACGTTATATGGTAATACTATATAACGTTATACGTAATAGCGTAACAATATACAACGATATACGTTATTACGTAATAGTTTATAACGTAACACGTTACATGGTAATACTATATAACGTTATACATTATTACGTATTAGTATATAACGTTATTCGTTATATGGTAATACTATATAACGTTATACGTTATTATGTGGTCGTATATAACGTTATACGTTATAACGTAACACTATACAACGTTATACGTAATATGCTAATACTATCGTAATTCTGTATAACGTTATACGCTATTACGTAATAGTATATAATGTTATACATTATAACTTAACAATATACAACGTTATACGTTATAACGTAACACTATACAACGTTATACGTAATATGCTAATACTATCGTAATTCTGTACAACGTTATACGTTATTTCGTAATGTTATATAACGTTATTCATTATATGGTAATACTATATAACGTTATACGTAATAGCGTAACAATATACTACGATATACGTTATTACGTAATAGTATATAACGTAACACGTTACATGGCAATACTATATAACGTTATACGTTATTACGTAATAGTGTATAACGTTATACGTTATATGGTGACACTATATAACGTTACACGTTACATGGTAATACTATATAACGTTATACGTTATTACGGAATAGTATATAACGTTGTACGTTATATGGTAATACTTCATAACGTTATACGTTATAACGTAACAATATACAACGTCTTACGTTATTACGTAATAGTATATATCGTTATACGTTATATGGTAATACTATATAACGATATACGTTATTTCGTATTAGTATATAACGTTATACGTAACATGGTAATACTATATAACGTTATACGTTATTACGTAATAGTATGTAACGTTATAAGTTATATGGTAATAATATACAACGTTATACGTTATTACGTAATGGTATATATCGTTATACGTTATATGGTAATACTATATAACGTTATGCGTTATATGGTAATACTATATAACGTCATACGTAATAGCGTAACAATATACAACTATATACGTTATTACGTAATAGTATATATCTTAACACGTAACATGGTAATACTATATAACGTTATACGTTATTACGTAGTAGGATATAACGATATACGTTATAAAGTAACAATATACAACGTTATACGTCATAACGTAACAATATAAAACGTTATAGGTTATTACGTAATAATATTCAACTTTATACGTTATTACATAATGGTATATATCGTTATACGTTATATGGTATTACTATATAACGTTATACGTTATTACGAAATAGTATATAACGTTATACGTGAAAACGTAAAAATATACAACGTTATACGCTATTACGTTATAATATGCAACGTTATACGTTATTACGTCGTAATTCATAACGTTATACGTTATTATGTAATAGTATATAACGTTATACGTTATAACGTAACAATATACAACGTTATACGTTATAGCGTAAAAAAATACAACGTTATACGCTATTGCGTAATACTATACAACGTTATACGTGAGTACGTAACAGTATATATCATGATACGTTATATGGTAATGCTGTATAACGCTATACGTTATTACGTAATGGTATATATCGTTACACGTTATATGTTAATACTATATAACGTTATATGTAATAGCGTAACAATATACAACGATATACGTTATTACGGAATAGTATATAACGTAACAAGTTACATGGTAATACTATATAACGTTATACGTTATTACGTAATAGTATATAACGTAACTCGTTACATGGCAATACTATATAACGTTATACGTTATTACGTAATAGTGTATAAACTTATACGTTATATGGTGACACTATATAACGTTACACGTTATATGGTAATACTATATAACGTTATGCGTTATATGGTAATACTATATAACGTCATACGTAATAGCGTAACAATATACAACGATATACGTTATTACGTAATAGTATATATCCTAACACGTAACATGGTAATACTATATAACGTTATACGTTATTACGTAGTAGCATATAACGATATACGTTATAACGTAACAATATACAACGTTATACGTCATAACGTAACAATATAAAACGTTATAGGTTATTACGTAATAATATTCAACTTTATACGTTATTACATAATGGTATATATCGTTATACATTATATGGTATTACTATATAACGTTATACGTTATTACGAAATAGTATATAACGTTATACGTTAAAACGTAAAAATATACAACGTTATACGCTATTACGTTATAATATGCAACGTTATATGTTATTACGTCGTAATTCATAACGTTATACGTTATTATGTAATAGTATATAACGTTATACGTTATAACGTAACAATATACAACGTTATACGTTATAGCGTAAAAAAATACAACGTTATACGCTATTGCGTAATACTATACAACGTTATACGTGAGTACGTAACAGTATATATCATGATACGTTATATGGTAATGCTGTATAACGCTATACGTTATTACGTAATGGTATATATCGTTACACGTTATATGTTAATACTATATAACGTTATACGTAATAGCGTAACAATATACAACGATATACGTTATTACGGAATAGTATATAACGTAACAAGTTACATTGTAATACTATATAACTTTATACGTTATTACGTAATAGTATATAACGTTATCTGTTATATGGTAATAATATACAACGTTATTCGTTATAACGTAACAATATACAACGTTATACGTTATTACGTAACAGTACATAACGTAACACGTTACATGGTAATACTATATAACCTTATACGTAATAGCGTAAAAATATACAACGATATACGTTATTACGTAATAGTATATAACATAACACGTTACATGGTATTACTATATAACGTTATACGCTATTACGTAGTAGTATATAACGTTATACGTTATATGGTAATACTATATAACGTTATTCGTTATAACGTAACAATATACGACGTCATACGTTATTACGTAATAGTACATAACGTTATAAGTTATAACGTAACAATATACAACGTTATACGTTATTTCGTAATAATATATAACGTTATACGTTATATGGTAATACTATATAACGTTATACGTTATATGGTATACTACGTTACTATATAACGTTATACGTTATATGGTATTACTATATTTACGTTATACGTTATATGGTAATACTATATAACGTTATACGTAGTAGCGTAACAATATACAACGATATACGTTATTACGTAATAGTATATAACGTAACACGTTACATGGTAATACTATATAACGTTATACGTTATTACGTAATAGTATATAACGTAACACGTTACATGGTAATACTATATAACGTTATACGTTATAACGTAACAATATGCAACGTTATACGTCATAGCGTAACACCATAGAACGTTATACGTTATTACGTAATAATATTCTACTTTATACGTTATTACATAATGGTATATATCTTTATACATTATATGGTAGTACTATATAACGTTATACGTTATTACGTAATAGTATATAACGTTATACGTGATATGGTAATACTATATAACGTTATACGTTATAACGTAACAATATACAACGTTATACGTCATAACGTAACAATATGCAACGTTATACGTTATTACGTAATAATATTCTACTTTATACGTTATTACATAATGGAATATATCTTTATACATTATATTGTATTACTATATAACGTTATACGTTATTACGTAGTAGTATATAACGTTATACGTTGTAACGTAACAATATACAACGTTATACGTCGTAACGTAAAAATATGCAACATTATACGTTATTACGTAATAATACTCTACTTTAAACGTTGTTACATAATGGTATATATCTTTATACATTATATGGTATTCCTATATAACGTTATACGTTATTACGTAATTGTATATAACGTTATACGTTATATAGTAATACTATGGCAATACTATATAACGTTATACGTTATTACGGAATAGTATATAACGTTGTACGTTATATGGTAATACTACATAACGTTATAGGTTATATCGTAACAATATACAACGTCTTACGTTATTACGTATTAGTATATATCGTTATACGTTATATGGTAATACTATATAACGTTGTACGTTTTTTCGTAATAGTATATAACGTTATACGTTACATGGTAATACTATATAACGTTATACGTTATAACGTAACAATATAAAACGTTATACGCTATTGCGTAATAATATACGACGTTATACGTTATTACGTATGAGTATATATCGTTATACGTTATATGGTAATGCTATATAACGCTATACGTTATTACGTATTAGTATATAACGTTATTCGTTATATGGTAATACTATATAACGTTATACGTTATTATGTATTCGTATATAACGTTATACGTTATAACGTAACACTATACAACGGTATACGTAATATGCTAATACTATCGTAATTCTGTATAACGTTATACGTTATTTCGTAATAGTATATAACGTTATACGTTATATGGTAATACTATATAACGTTATACGTTATTACGTAATAGTTTATAACGTAACACGTTACATGGTAATACTATATAACGTTATACGTTATTACGTATTAGTATATAACGTTATTCGTTATAACGTAACAATATACAACGTTATACGGCATAACGTAACAATATGCAACGTTATACGTAATATCCTCATACTGTCGTAATTCTGTATAACGTTATACGCTATTACGTAATAGTATATAACGTTATACATTATAACTTAACAATATACAACGTTATACGTTATAGCGGAATAATATACAACGTTATACGTCATAACGTAACAGTATAAAACGTTATACGTCATAACGTAACAGTATAAAACGTTACACGTTATTACGTAATAATATTCAGCTATATACGTTATTACATAATGGTATATACCGTTATACATTATATGGTATTACTATATAACGATATACGTTATTACGTAATAGTATATAACGTTATACGTTATATGGTAATACTATATAACGTTATACGTAATAGCGTAACAATATACAACGATATACGTTATTACGTAATAGTATATAACGTAACACGTTACATGGTAATACTATATAACGTTATACGTTATTACGTAATAGTTTATAACGTTATACGTTATATGGTAGTACTATATAACGTTATACGTAATAGCGTAACAATATACAACGATATACGTTATTACGTAATAGTATATAACGTAACACGTTACATGGTAATACTATATAACGTTATACGTTATTACGTAATGGTATATAACGTTATACGTTACATGGTAATACTATATAACGTTATATGTTACATGGTAATACTATATAACGTTATACGTTACATGGTAAAACTATATAACGTTATACGTTACATGGTAATACTATATAACGTTATACGTTATAACGTAACAACATACAACGTTATACGCTATTACGTAATAATATACAACGTTATACGTTATTATGTAATAATACACAACGTTATACTTTATATAGTAATACTATGGCAATACCATATAACGTTATACGTTATATGGTAACACTATATAACGTTACACGTTATATGGTAATACTATATAACGTTATGCATTCTATGGTAATACTATATAACGTTATACGTAATAGCGAAACAATATACAACGATATACGCTATGACGTAATAGTATATATCGTAACACGTTACATGGTAATACTATACAACGTCTTACGCTATCACGTAATAGTATATATCGTTATACGTTATATGGTAATACTATATAACGTTATACGTTATTTCGTATTAGTATATAACGTTATACGTTACATGGTAATACTATATAACGTTATATGTTACATGGTAATACTATATAACGTTATACGTTACATGGTAAAACTATATAACGTTATACGTTACATGGTAATACTACATAACGTTATACGTTATAACGTAACAATATACAACGTTATACGCTATTACGTAATAATATACAACGTTATACGTTATTAGGTAATAATACACAACGTTATACTTTATATAGAAATACTATGGCAATACTATATAACGTTATACGTTACATGGTAAAACTATATAACGTTATACGTTACATGGTAATACTATATAACGTTATATGTTACATGGTAATACTATATAACGTTATACGTTACATGGTGAAACTATATATCGTTATACGTTACATGGTAATACTACATAACGTTATACGTTATAACGTAACAATATACAACGTTACACGCTATTACGTAATAATATACAACGTTATACGTTATTACGTAATAATACACAACGTTATACTTTATATAGTAATACTATGGCAATACTATATAACGTTATACGTTATATGGTAACACTATATAACGTTACACGTTATATGGTAATACTATATAACGTTATGCGTTATATGGTAATACTATATAACGTTATACGTAATAGCGAAACAATATACAACGAAATACGCTATGACGTAATAGTATTTATCGTAACACGTTACATGGTAATACTATATAACGTTATACGTTATTACGTAATGGTATATATCGTTATACGTTATATGGTAATACTATATAACGTTATGCGTTATATGGTAATACTATATAACGTCATACGTAATAGCGTAACAATATACAACGATATACGTTATTACGTAATAGTATATATCTTAACACGTAACATGGTAATACTATATAACGTTATACGTTATTACGTAGTAGGATATAACGATATACGTTATAAAGTAACAATATACAACGTTATACGTCATAACGTAACAATATAAAACGTTATAGGTTATTACGTAATAATATTCAACTTTATACGTTATTACATAATGGTATATATCGTTATACGTTATATGGTATTACTATATAACGTTATACGTTATTACGAAATAGTATATAACGTTATACGTGAAAACGTAAAAATATACAACGTTATACGCTATTACGTTATAATATGCAACGTTATACGTTATTACGTCGTAATTCATAACGTTATACGTTATTATGTAATAGTATATAACGTTATACGTTATAACGTAACAATATACAACGTTATACGTTATAGCGTAAAAAAATACAACGTTATACGCTATTGCGTAATACTATACAACGTTATACGTGAGTACGTAACAGTATATATCATGATACGTTATATGGTAATGCTGTATAACGCTATACGTTATTACGTAATGGTATATATCGTTACACGTTATATGTTAATACTATATAACGTTATATGTAATAGCGTAACAATATACAACGATATACGTTATTACGGAATAGTATATAACGTAACAAGTTACATGGTAATACTATATAACGTTATACGTTATTACGTAATAGTATATAACGTAACTCGTTACATGGCAATACTATATAACGTTATACGTTATTACGTAATAGTGTATAAACTTATACGTTATATGGTGACACTATATAACGTTACACGTTATATGGTAATACTATATAACGTTATGCGTTATATGGTAATACTATATAACGTCATACGTAATAGCGTAACAATATACAACGATATACGTTATTACGTAATAGTATATATCCTAACACGTAACATGGTAATACTATATAACGTTATACGTTATTACGTAGTAGCATATAACGATATACGTTATAACGTAACAATATACAACGTTATACGTCATAACGTAACAATATAAAACGTTATAGGTTATTACGTAATAATATTCAACTTTATACGTTATTACATAATGGTATATATCGTTATACATTATATGGTATTACTATATAACGTTATACGTTATTACGAAATAGTATATAACGTTATACGTTAAAACGTAAAAATATACAACGTTATACGCTATTACGTTATAATATGCAACGTTATATGTTATTACGTCGTAATTCATAACGTTATACGTTATTATGTAATAGTATATAACGTTATACGTTATAACGTAACAATATACAACGTTATACGTTATAGCGTAAAAAAATACAACGTTATACGCTATTGCGTAATACTATACAACGTTATACGTGAGTACGTAACAGTATATATCATGATACGTTATATGGTAATGCTGTATAACGCTATACGTTATTACGTAATGGTATATATCGTTACACGTTATATGTTAATACTATATAACGTTATACGTAATAGCGTAACAATATACAACGATATACGTTATTACGGAATAGTATATAACGTAACAAGTTACATGGTAATACTATATAACTTTATACGTTATTACGTAATAGTATATAACGTTATCTGTTATATGGTAATAATATACAACGTTATTCGTTATAACGTAACAATATACAACGTTATACGTTATTACGTAACAGTACATAACGTAACACGTTACATGGTAATACTATATAACCTTATACGTAATAGCGTAAAAATATACAACGATATACGTTATTACGTAATAGTATATAACATAACACGTTACATGGTATTACTATATAACGTTATACGCTATTACGTAGTAGTATATAACGTTATACGTTATATGGTAATACTATATAACGTTATTCGTTATAACGTAACAATATACGACGTCATACGTTATTACGTAATAGTACATAACGTTATAAGTTATAACGTAACAATATACAACGTTATACGTTATTTCGTAATAATATATAACGTTATACGTTATATGGTAATACTATATAACGTTATACGTTATATGGTATACTACGTTACTATATAACGTTATACGTTATATGGTATTACTATATTTACGTTATACGTTATATGGTAATACTATATAACGTTATACGTAGTAGCGTAACAATATACAACGATATACGTTATTACGTAATAGTATATAACGTAACACGTTACATGGTAATACTATATAACGTTATACGTTATTACGTAATAGTATATAACGTAACACGTTACATGGTAATACTATATAACGTTATACGTTATAACGTAACAATATGCAACGTTATACGTCATAGCGTAACACCATAGAACGTTATACGTTATTACGTAATAATATTCTACTTTATACGTTATTACATAATGGTATATATCTTTATACATTATATGGTAGTACTATATAACGTTATACGTTATTACGTAATAGTATATAACGTTATACGTGATATGGTAATACTATATAACGTTATACGTTATAACGTAACAATATACAACGTTATACGTCATAACGTAACAATATGCAACGTTATACGTTATTACGTAATAATATTCTACTTTATACGTTATTACATAATGGAATATATCTTTATACATTATATTGTATTACTATATAACGTTATACGTTATTACGTAGTAGTATATAACGTTATACGTTGTAACGTAACAATATACAACGTTATACGTCGTAACGTAAAAATATGCAACATTATACGTTATTACGTAATAATACTCTACTTTAAACGTTGTTACATAATGGTATATATCTTTATACATTATATGGTATTCCTATATAACGTTATACGTTATTACGTAATTGTATATAACGTTATACGTTATATAGTAATACTATGGCAATACTATATAACGTTATACGTTATTACGGAATAGTATATAACGTTGTACGTTATATGGTAATACTACATAACGTTATAGGTTATATCGTAACAATATACAACGTCTTACGTTATTACGTATTAGTATATATCGTTATACGTTATATGGTAATACTATATAACGTTGTACGTTTTTTCGTAATAGTATATAACGTTATACGTTACATGGTAATACTATATAACGTTATACGTTATAACGTAACAATATAAAACGTTATACGCTATTGCGTAATAATATACGACGTTATACGTTATTACGTATGAGTATATATCGTTATACGTTATATGGTAATGCTATATAACGCTATACGTTATTACGTATTAGTATATAACGTTATTCGTTATATGGTAATACTATATAACGTTATACGTTATTATGTATTCGTATATAACGTTATACGTTATAACGTAACACTATACAACGGTATACGTAATATGCTAATACTATCGTAATTCTGTATAACGTTATACGTTATTTCGTAATAGTATATAACGTTATACGTTATATGGTAATACTATATAACGTTATACGTTATTACGTAATAGTTTATAACGTAACACGTTACATGGTAATACTATATAACGTTATACGTTATTACGTATTAGTATATAACGTTATTCGTTATAACGTAACAATATACAACGTCATACGGCATAACGTAACAATATGCAACGTTATACGTAATATCCTCATACTGTCGTAATTCTGTATAACGTTATACGCTATTACGTAATAGTATATAACGTTATACATTATAACTTAACAATATACAACGTTATACGTTATAGCGGAATAATATACAACGTTATACGTCATAACGTAACAGTATAAAACGTTATACGTCATAACGTAACAGTATAAAACGTTACACGTTATTACGTAATAATATTCAGCTATATACGTTATTACATAATGGTATATACCGTTATACATTATATGGTATTACTATATAACGATATACGTTATTACGTAATAGTATATAACGTTATACGTTATATGGTAATACTATATAACGTTATACGTAATAGCGTAACAATATACAACGATATACGTTATTACGTAATAGTATATAACGTAACACGTTACATGGTAATACTATATAACGTTATACGTTATTACGTAATAGTTTATAACGTTATACGTTATATGGTAGTACTATATAACGTTATACGTAATAGCGTAACAATATACAACGATATACGTTATTACGTAATAGTATATAACGTAACACGTTACATGGTAATACTATATAACGTTATACGTTATTACGTAATGGTATATAACGTTATACGTTACATGGTAATACTATATAACGTTATATGTTACATGGTAATACTATATAACGTTATACGTTACATGGTAAAACTATATAACGTTATACGTTACATGGTAATACTATATAACGTTATACGTTATAACGTAACAACATACAACGTTATACGCTATTACGTAATAATATACAACGTTATACGTTATTATGTAATAATACACAACGTTATACTTTATATAGTAATACTATGGCAATACCATATAACGTTATACGTTATATGGTAACACTATATAACGTTACACGTTATATGGTAATACTATATAACGTTATGCATTCTATGGTAATACTATATAACGTTATACGTAATAGCGAAACAATATACAACGATATACGCTATGACGTAATAGTATATATCGTAACACGTTACATGGTAATACTATACAACGTCTTACGCTATCACGTAATAGTATATATCGTTATACGTTATATGGTAATACTATATAACGTTATACGTTATTTCGTATTAGTATATAACGTTATACGTTACATGGTAATACTATATAACGTTATATGTTACATGGTAATACTATATAACGTTATACGTTACATGGTAAAACTATATAACGTTATACGTTACATGGTAATACTACATAACGTTATACGTTATAACGTAACAATATACAACGTTATACGCTATTACGTAATAATATACAACGTTATACGTTATTAGGTAATAATACACAACGTTATACTTTATATAGAAATACTATGGCAATACTATATAACGTTATACGTTACATGGTAAAACTATATAACGTTATACGTTACATGGTAATACTATATAACGTTATATGTTACATGGTAATACTATATAACGTTATACGTTACATGGTGAAACTATATATCGTTATACGTTACATGGTAATACTACATAACGTTATACGTTATAACGTAACAATATACAACGTTACACGCTATTACGTAATAATATACAACGTTATACGTTATTACGTAATAATACACAACGTTATACTTTATATAGTAATACTATGGCAATACTATATAACGTTATACGTTATATGGTAACACTATATAACGTTACACGTTATATGGTAATACTATATAACGTTATGCGTTATATGGTAATACTATATAACGTTATACGTAATAGCGAAACAATATACAACGAAATACGCTATGACGTAATAGTATTTATCGTAACACGTTACATGGTAATACTATATAACGTTATACGTTATTACGTAATAGTATATAACGTTTTACGTTATATGGTAATACTATATAACGTTATACGGTATTACGTAGTAGTATATAACGTTATACGTGATATGGTAATACTATATAGCGTTATACGATATAACGTTACAATATACAACGTTATACGCTATTACGTAATAGTATATAACGATATACATAATAACGTAACAATATACAACGTTATATGTTATAACGTAACAATATACAACGTTATACGTCATAACGTAACAGTATAAAACGTTACACGTTATTACGTAATAATATTCAGCTATATACGTTATTACATAATGGTATATATCGTTATACATTATATGGTATTACTATATAACGATATACGTTATTACGTAATAGTATATAACGCTATACGTTATATGGTAATACTATATAACGTTATACGTAATAGCGTAACAATATACAACGATATACGTTATTACGTAATAGTATATAACGTAACACGTTACATGGTAATACTATATAACGTTATACGTTATTACGTAATGGTATATAACGTTATACGTTATATGGTGGTACTGTATAACGTTATACGTAATAGCGTAACAATAGACAACGATATACGTTATTACGTAATAGTATATAACGTAACACGTTACATGGTAATACTATATAACGTTATACGTTATTACGGAATAGTATATAACGTTATACGTAATAGCGTAACAATATACAACGATATACGTTATTACGTAATAGTATATAACGTAACACGTTACATGGTAATACTATATAACGTTATACGTTATTACGGAATAGAATATAACGTTGTACGTTATATGGTAATACTACATAACGTGATACGTTATAACGTAACAATATACAACGTCTTACGCTATCGCGTAATAGTATATATCGTTATAGGTTATATAGTAATACTATATAACGTTATACGTTATTTCGTAATAGTATATAACGTTACACGTTACATGGTAATACTATATAACGTTGTATGTTACATGGTAATACTGTATAACGTTATACGTTACATGGTAAAACTATATAACGTTATACATTACATGGTAATACTATATAACGTTACACGTTATAACGTAACAATATACAACGTTACACGCTATTACGTAATAATATACAACGTTATACGTTATTACGTAATAATACACAACGTTATACTTTATATAGTAATACTATGGCAATACTATATAACGTTATACGTTATTACGGAATAGTATATAACGTTATACGTAATAGCGAAACAATATACAACGATATACGCTATGACGTAATAGTATATATCGTAACACGTCACATGGTAATACTATATAACGTTATACGTTATTACGTAATAGTATATAACGTTTTACGTTATATGGCAATACTATATAACGTTATACGCTATTACGTAACAGTATATAACGTTATACGTTATTACGTAATAGTATATAACGTTATACGTTATTACGTAATAGTATATAACGTTATACGTGATATGGTAATATTATATAACGTTATACGTTATAACGCAACAAATATACAACGTTATACGTTATAACGTAACAATATGCAACGTTATACGTTATTACGTAATAATATTCTACTTTATACGTTATTACATAATGGTATATATCTTTATACATTATATGGTAGTACTATATAACGTTATACGTTATTACGTAATAGTATATAACGTTATACGTGATATGGTAATACTATATAACGTTATACGTTATAACGTAACAATATACATCGATATACGCTATTACGTAATAGTATATAACGTTATACACGGTAACGTATCAATATTCAACTTTATACGTTAGAACGTAACAATATACAACGTTATACGTAATATGCTAATACTACCGTAATTCTGTATAACGTTATACGTTATTTCGTAATGTTATATAACGTTATTCGTTGTATGGTAATACTATATAACGTTATACGTAATAGCGTAACAATATACAACGATATACGTTATTACGTAATAGTATATAACGTAACACGTTACATGGTAATACTATATAACGTTATACGTTATTTCGTAATAGTATATAACGTTACACGTTACATGGTAATACTATATAACGTTGTATGTTACATGGTAATACTGTATAACGTTATACGTTACATGGTAAAACTATATAACGTTATACGTTACATGGTAATACTATATAACGTTACACGTTATAACGTAACAATATACAACGTTACACGCTATTGCGTAATAATATACAACTTTATACGTTATTACGTAATAATGCACAACGTTATACTTTATATAGTAATACTATGGCAATACTATATAACGTTATACGTTATATGGCAACACTATATAACGTTACACGTTATATGGTAATACTATATAACGTTATGCGTTATATGGTAATACTATATAACGTTATACGTAATAGCGTAACAATATACAACGATATACGCTATGACTTAATAGTATATATCGTAACACGTTACATGGTAATACTATATAACGTTATATGTTATTACGTAATAGTATATAACGTTTTACGTTATATGGTAATACTATATAACGTTATACGCTATTACGTAATAGTATATAACGTTATAAGTTATAATGTAACAATATAAAACGTTATACGTTATAACGTAATAGTATATAACGTTATACGTTATAACGTAACAATATACAACGTTATACGTTTTACGTAATAGTATATAACGTAACAGGTTACATGGTAATACTATATAACGTTATACGTTATTACGTAATAGTATATAACCTTATACGTTATATGGTAAAACTATATAACGTTATACGTTATTATGTAGTAGTATATAACGTTATACGTTATAACGTAACAATATACAACGTTATACGGCATAACGTAACAATATGCAACGTTATACGTTATTACGTAATAATATTCAACTTTATACGTTATTACATAATGGTATATAGCTTTATACATTATATGGTATTACTATATAACGTTATGCGTTATTACGTAATAGTGCATAACTTTATACGTTATATGGTAACACCATATAACGTTATACGTTATAACGTAACAATATACAACGTTATACGTAATATGCTCATACTGTCGTAATTCTGTATAACGTTATACGCTATTACGTAATAGTAGATAACGTTATACATTATAACTTAACAATATACAACGTTATACGATATAGAGTAACACTATACAACGTTATACGTAATATGCTAATATTATCGTAATTCTGTATAACGTTATACGTTATATGGTAATACTATATAACGTTATACGTAAGAGCGTAACAATATACAACGATATACGTTATTACGTAATAGTATATAACGTAACACGTTACATGGTAATACTATATAACGTTATACGTTATATGGTAATACTATATAGCGTTATACGATATAACGTTACAATATACAACGTTATACGCTATTACGTAATAGTATATAACGATATACATAATAACGTAACAATATACAACGTTATATGTTATAACGTAAGAATATACAACGTTATACGTCATAACGTAACAGTATAAAACGTTACACGTTATTACGTAATAATATTCAGCTATATACGTTATTACATAATGGTATATATCGTTATACATTATATGGTATTACTATATAACGATATACGTTATTACGTAATAGTATATAACGCTATACGTTATATGGTAATACTATATAACGTTATACGTAATAGCGTAACAATATACAACGATATACGTTATTACGTAATAGTATATAACGTAACACGTTACATGGTAATACTATATAACGTTATACGTTATTACGTAATGGTATATAACGTTATACGTTATATGGTAGTACTGTATAACGTTATACGTAATAGCGTAACAATAGACAACGATATACGTTATTACGTAATAGTATATAACGTAACACGTTACATGGTAATACTATATAACGTTATACGTTATTACGGAATAGTATATAACGTTATACGTAATAGCGTAACAATATACAACGATATACGTTATTACGTAATAGTATATAACGTAACACGTTACATGGTAATACTATATAACGTTATACGTTATTACGGAATAGTATATAACGTTGTACGTTATATGGTAATACTACATAACGTGATACGTTATAACGTAACAATATACAACGTCTTACGCTATCGCGTAATAGTATATATCGTTATAGGTTATATAGTAATACTATATAACGTTATACGTTATTTCGTAATAGTATATAACGTTACACGTTACATGGTAATACTATATAACGTTGTATGTTACATGGTAATACTGTATAACGTTATACGTTACATGGTAAAACTATATAACGTTATACGTTACATGGTAATACTATATAACGTTACACGTTATAACGTAACAATATACAACGTTACACGCTATTACGTAATAATATACAACGTTATACGTTATTACGTAATAATACACAACGTTATACTTTATATAGTAATACTATGGCAATACTATATAACGTTATACGTTATTACGGAATAGTATATAACGTTATACGTAATAGCGAAACAATATACAACGATATACGCTATGACGTAATAGTATATATCGTAACACGTTACATGGTAATACTATATAACGTTATACGTTATTACGTAATAGTATATAACGTTTTACGTTATATGGCAATACTATATAACGTTATACGCTATTACGTAACAGTATATAACGTTATACGTTATTACGTAATAGTATATAACGTTATACGTTATTACGTAATAGTATATAACGTTATACGTGATATGGTAATATTATATAACGTTATACGTTATAACGCAACAAATATACAACGTTATACGTTATAACGTAACAATATGCAACGTTATACGTTATTACGTAATAATATTCTACTTTATACGTTATTACATAATGGTATATATCTTTATACATTATATGGTAGTACTATATAACGTTATACGTTATTACGTAATAGTATATAACGTTATACGTGATATGGTAATACTATATAACGTTATACGTTATAACGTAACAATATACATCGATATACGCTATTACGTAATAGTATATAACGTTATACACTGTAACGTATCAATATTCAACTTTATACGTTATAACGTAACAATATACAACGTTATACGTAATATGCTAATACTACCGTAATTCTGTATAACGTTATACGTTATTTCGTAATGTTATATAACGTTATTCGTTGTATGGTAATACTATATAACGTTATACGTAATAGCGTAACAATATACAACGATATACGTTATTACGTAATAGTATATAACGTAACACGTTACATGGTAATACTATATAACGTTATACGTTATTTCGTAATAGTATATAACGTTATTCGTTACATGGTAATACTATATAACGTTATATGTTACATGGTAATACTATATAACGTTATACGTTACATGGTAAAACTATATAACGTTATATGTTACATGGTAATACTATACAACGTTATACGTTATAACGTAACAATATACGACGTTATACGCTATTACGTAATAATATACAACGTTATACGTTATTATGTAATAATACACAACGTTATACTTTATATAGTAATACTATGGCAATACTATATAACGTTATACGTTATTACGTAATAGTGTATAACGTTATACGTTATATGGTAACACTATATAACGTTACACGTTATACGGTAATACTATATAACGTTATGCGTTATATGGTAATACTATATAACGTTAAACGTTATAACGTAACAATATACAACGTTATACGCTATTGCGTAATAATATACAACTTTATACGTTATTACGTAATAATGCACAACGTTATACTTTATATAGTAATACTATGGCAATACTATATAACGTTATACGTTATATGGCAACACTATATAACGTTACACGTTATATGGTAATACTATATAACGTTATGCGTTATATGGTAATACTATATAACGTTATACGTAATAGCGTAACAATATACAACGATATACGCTATGACGTAATAGTATATATCGTAACACGTTACATGGTAATACTATATAACGTTATACGTTATTACGTAATAGTATATAACGTTTTACGTTATATGGTAATACTATATAACGTTATACGCTATTACGTAATAGTATATAACGTTATAAGTTATAATGTAACAATATAAAACGTTATACGTTATAACGTAATAGTATATAACGTTATACGTTATAACGTAACAATATACAACGTTATACGTTTTACGTAATAGTATATAACGTAACAGGTTACATGGTAATACTATATAACGTTATACGTTATTACGTAATAGTATATAACGTTATACGTTATTACGTAATAGTATATAACGTTATACGTGATATGGTAATATTATATAACGTTATACGTTATAACGCAACAAATATACAACGTTATACGTTATAACGTAACAATATGCAACGTCATACGTTATTACGTAATAATATTCTACTTTATACGTTATTACATAATGGTATATATCTTTATACATTATATGGTAGTAATATATAACGTTATACGTTATTACGTAATAGTATATAACGTTATACGTGATATGGTAATACTATCTAACGTTATACGTTATAACGTAACAATATACATCGATATACGCTATTACGTAATAGTATATAACGTTATACACTGTAACGTATCAATATTCAACTTTATACGTTATAACGTAACAATATACAACGTTATACGTAATATGCTAATACTACCGTAATTCTGTATAACGTTATACGTTATTTCGTAATGTTATATAACGTTATTCGTTGTATGGTAATACTATATAACGTTATACGTAATAGCGTAACAATATACAACGATATACGTTATTACGTAATAGTATATAACGTAACACGTTACATGGTAATACTATATAACGTTATACGTTATTTCGTAATAGTATATAACGTTATACGTTACATGGTAATACTATATAACGTTATATGTTACATGGTAATACTATATAACGTTATACGTTACATGGTAAAACTATATAACGTTATATGTTACATGGTAATACTATACAACGTTATACGTTATAACGTAACAATATACAACGTTATACGCTATTACGTAATAATATACAACGTTATACGTTATTATGTAATAATACACAACGTTATACTTTATATAGTAATACTATGGCAATACTATATAACGTTATACGTTATTACGTAATAGTGTATAACGTTATACGTTATATGGTAACACTATATAACGTTACACGTTATACGGTAATACTATGTAACGTTATGCGTTATATGGTAATACTATATAACGTTAAACGTTATAACGTAACAATATACAACGTTATACGCTATTGCGTAATAATATACAACTTTATACGTTATTACGTAATAATGCACAACGTTATACTTTATATAGTAATACTATGGCAATACTATATAACGTTATACGTTATATGGCAACACTATATAACGTTACACGTTATATGGTAATACTATATAACGTTATGCGTTATATGGTAATACTATATAACGTTATACGTAATAGCGTAACAATATACAACGATATACGCTATGACGTAATAGTATATATCGTAACACGTTACATGGTAATACTATATAACGTTATACGTTATTACGTAATAGTATATAACGTTTTACGTTATATGGTAATACTATATAACGTTATACGCTATTACGTAATAGTATATAACGTTATAAGTTATAATGTAACAATATAAAACGTTATACGTTATAACGTAATAGTATATAACGTTATACGTTATAACGTAACAATATACAACGTTATACGTTTTACGTAATAGTATATAACGTAACAGGTTACATGGTAATACTATATAACGTTATACGTTATTACGTAATAGTATATAACGTTATACGTTATTACGTAATAGTATATAACGTTATACGTGATATGGTAATACTATATAACGTTATACGTTATAACGTAACAATATACATCGATATACGCTATTACGTAATAGTATATAACGTTATACACTGTAACGTATCAATATTCAACTTTATACGTTATAACGTAACAATATACAACGTTATACGTAATATGCTAATACTACCGTAATTCTGTATAACGTTATACGTTATTTCGTAATGTTATATAACGTTATTCGTTGTATGGTAATACTATATAACGTTATACGTAATAGCGTAACAATATACAACGATATACGTTATTACGTAATAGTATATAACGTAACACGTTACATGGTAATACTATATGACGTTATACGTTATTTCGTAATTGTATATAACGTTATACGTTACATGGTAATACTATATAACGTTATATGTTACATGGTAATACTATATAACGTTATACGTTACATGGTAAAACTATATAACGTTATATGTTACATGGTAATACTATACAACGTTATACGTTTTAACGTAACAATATACAACGTTATACGCTATTACGTAATAATATACAACGTTATACGTTATTATGTAATAATACACAACGTTATACTTTATATAGTAATACTATGGCAATACTATATAACGTTATACGTTATTACGTAATAGTGTATAACGTTATACGTTATATGGTAACACTATATAACGTTACACGTTATACGGTAATACTATATAACGTTATGCGTTATATGGTAATACTATATAACGTTAAACGTTATAACGTAACAATATACAACGTTATACGCTATTGCGTAATAATATACAACTTTATACGTTATTACGTAATAATGCACAACGTTATACTTTATATAGTAATACTATGGCAATACTATATAACGTTATACGTTATATGGCAACACTATATAACGTTACACGTTATATGGAAATACTTAATAACGTTATGCGTTATATGGTAATACTATATAACGTTATACGTAATAGCGTAACAATATACAACGTCTTACGTTATTACGTATTAGTATATATCGTTATACGTTATATGGTAATACTATATAACGTTGTACGTTTTTTCGTAATAGTATATAACGTTATACGTTACATGGTAATACTATATAACGTTATACGTTATAACGTAACAATATAAAACGTTATACGCTATTGCGTAATAATATACGACGTTATACGTTATTACGTAAGAGTATATATCGTTATACGTTATATGGTAATGCTATATAACGCTATACGTTATTACGTTATAGTATATGACTCTATACGTTATATGGCTATACTATATAGCGTTATACGTTATTACGTAGTAGTATATAACGTAATACGTTGTATGGTAATACTATATAACGTTATACGTTATATGGCAATACTATATAACGTTGGACGTTATATGGTAATACTACATAACGTTATACGTTATAACGTAAACATATACAACGTCTTACGATATTACGTAATAGTATATATCGTTATACGTTATATGGTAATACTATATATCGTTATACGTTATAACGTACCAATATACAAAGTTATACGCTGTAACGTAATAATATACAACGTTATACGTTATTGCGTAATAATATACAACGTTATACGTTATATGGTAATGCTATGGTAATACTATATAACGTTATACGTTATTACGCAATGGTATATAACGTTATACGTTATATGGTAATACTATATAACGTTATACGTAATAGCGTAACAATATACAACGATATACGTTATTACGTAATAGTTTATAACGTAACACGTTACATGGTAATACTATATAACGTTATACATTATTACGTATTAGTATATAACGTTATTCGTTATATGGTAATACTATATAACGTTATACGTTATTATGTAGTCGTATATAACGTTATACGTTATAACGTAACGCTATACAACGTTATACGTAATATGCTAATACTATCGTAATTCTGTATAACGTTATACGTTATTTCGTAATAGTATATAACGTTATACGTTATATGGTAATACTATATAACGTTATACGTAATAGCGTAACAATATACAACGATATACGTTATTACGTAATAGTATATAACGTAACACGTTACATGGTAATACTATATAACGTTATACGTTATTTCGTAATAGTATATAACGTTATACGTTACATGGTAATACTATATAACGTTATATGTTACATGGTAATACTATATAACGTTATACGTTACATGGTAAAACTATATAACGTTATATGTTACATGGTAATACTATACAACGTTATACGTTATAACGTAACAATATACAACGTTATACGCTATTACGTAATAATATACAACGTTATACGTTATTATGTAATAATACACAACGTTATACTTTATATAGTAATACTATGGCAATACTATATAACGTTATACGTTATTACGTAATAGTGTATAACGTTATACGTTATATGGTAACACTATATAACGTTACACGTTATACGGTAATACTATATAACGTTATGCGTTATATGGTAATACTATATAACGTTAAACGTTATAACGTAACAATATACAACGTTATACGCTATTGCGTAATAATATACAACTTTATACGTTATTACGTAATAATGCACAACGTTATACTTTATATAGTAATACTATGGCAATACTATATAACGTTATACGTTATATGGCAACACTATATAACGTTACACGTTATATGGTAATACTTAATAACGTTATGCGTTATATGGTAATACTATATAACGTTATACGTAATAGCGTAACAATATACAACGTCTTACGTTATTACGTATTAGTATATATCGTTATACGTCATATGGTAATACTATATAACGTTGTACGTTTTTTCGTAATAGTATATAACGTTATACGTTACATGGTAATACTATATAACGTTATACGTTATAACGTAACAATATAAAACGTTATACGCTATTGCGTAATAATATACGACGTTATACGTTATTACGTAAGAGTATATATCGTTATACGTTATATGGTAATGCTATATAACGCTATACGTTATTACGTTATAGTATATGACTCTATACGTTATATGGCTATACTATATAGCGTTATACGTTATTACGTAGTAGTATATAACGTAATACGTTGTATGGTAATACTATATAACGTTATACGTTATATGGCAATACTATATAACGTTGGACGTTATATGGTAATACTACATAACGTTATACGTTATAACGTAAACATATACAACGTCTTACGATATTACGTAATAGTATATATCGTTATACGTTATATGGTAATACTATATATCGTTATACGTTATAACGTACCAATATACAAAGTTATACGCTGTAACGTAATAATATACAACGTTATACGTTATTGCGTAATAATATACAACGTTATACGTTATATGGTAATGCTATGGTAATACTATCTAACGTTATACGTTATTACGCAATGGTATATAACGTTATACGTTATATGGTAATACTATATAACGTTATACGTAATAGCGTAACAATATACAACGATATACGTTATTACGTAATAGTTTATAACGTAACACGTTACATGGTAATACTATATAACGTTATACATTATTACGTATTAGTATATAACGTTATTCGTTATATGGTAATACTATATAACGTTATACGTTATTATGTAGTCGTATATAACGTTATACGTTATAACGTAACGCTATACAACGTTATACGTAATATGCTAATACTATCGTAATTCTGTATAACGTTATACGTTATTTCGTAATAGTATATAACGTTATACGTTATATGGTAATACTATATAACGATATACATAATAACGTAACAATATACAACGTTATATGTTATAACGTAAGAATATACAACGTTATACGTCATAACGTAACAGTATAAAACGTTACACGTTATTACGTAATAATATTCAGCTATATACGTTATTACATAATGGTATATATCGTTATACATTATATGGTATTACTATATAACGATATACGTTATTACGTAATAGTATATAACGCTATACGTTATATGGTAATACTATATAACGTTATACGTAATAGCGTAACAATATACAACGATATACGTTATTACGTAATAGTATATAACGTAACACGTTACATGGTAATACTATATAACGTTATACGTTATTACGTAATGGTATATAACGTTATACGTTATATGGTAGTACTGTATAACGTTATACGTAATAGCGTAACAATAGACAACGATATACGTTATTACGTAATAGTATATAACGTAACACGTTACATGGTAATACTATATAACGTTATACGTTATTACGGAATAGTATATAACGTTATACGTAATAGCGTAACAATATACAACGATATACGTTATTACGTAATAGTATATAACGTAACACGTTACATGGTAATACTATATAACGTTATACGTTATTACGGAATAGTATATAACGTTGTACGTTATATGGTAATACTACATAACGTGATACGTTATAACGTAACAATATACAACGTCTTACGCTATCGCGTAATAGTATATATCGTTATAGGTTATATAGTAATACTATATAACGTTATACGTTATTTCGTAATAGTATATAACGTTACACGTTACATGGTAATACTATATAACGTTGTATGTTACATGGTAATACTGTATAACGTTATACGTTACATGGTAAAACTATATAACGTTATACGTTACATGGTAATACTATATAACGTTACACGTTATAACGTAACAATATACAACGTTACACGCTATTACGTAATAATATACAACGTTATACGTTATTACGTAATAATACACAACGTTATACTTTATATAGTAATACTATGGCAATACTATATAACGTTATACGTTATTACGGAATAGTATATAACGTTATACGTAATAGCGAAACAATATACAACGATATACGCTATGACGTAATAGTATATATCGTAACACGTTACATGGTAATACTATATAACGTTATACGTTATTACGTAATAGTATATAACGTTTTACGTTATATGGCAATACTATATAACGTTATACGCTATTACGTAACAGTATATAACGTTATACGTTATTACGTAATAGTATATAACGTTATACGTTATTACGTAATAGTATATAACGTTATACGTGATATGGTAATATTATATAACGTTATACGTTATAACGCAACAAATATACAACGTTATACGTTATAACGTAACAATATGCAACGTTATACGTTATTACGTAATAATATTCTACTTTATACGTTATTACATAATGGTATATATCTTTATACATTATATGGTAGTACTATATAACGTTATACGTTATTACGTAATAGTATATAACGTTATACGTGATATGGTAATACTATATAACGTTATACGTTATAACGTAACAATATACATCGATATACGCTATTACGTAATAGTATATAACGTTATACACTGTAACGTATCAATATTCAACTTTATACGTTATAACGTAACAATATACAACGTTATACGTAATATGCTAATACTACCGTAATTCTGTATAACGTTATACGTTATTTCGTAATGTTATATAACGTTATTCGTTGTATGGTAATACTATATAACGTTATACGTAATAGCGTAACAATATACAACGATATACGTTATTACGTAATAGTATATAACGTAACACGTTACATGGTAATACTATATAACGTTATACGTTATTTCGTAATAGTATATAACGTTATTCGTTACATGGTAATACTATATAACGTTATATGTTACATGGTAATACTATATAACGTTATACGTTACATGGTAAAACTATATAACGTTATATGTTACATGGTAATACTATACAACGTTATACGTTATAACGTAACAATATACAACGTTATACGCTATTACGTAATAATATACAACGTTATACGTTATTATGTAATAATACACAACGTTATACTTTATATAGTAATACTATGGCAATACTATATAACGTTATACGTTATTACGTAATAGTGTATAACGTTATACGTTATATGGTAACACTATATAACGTTACACGTTATACGGTAATACTATATAACGTTATGCGTTATATGGTAATACTATATAACGTTAAACGTTATAACGTAACAATATACAACGTTATACGCTATTGCGTAATAATATACAACTTTATACGTTATTACGTAATAATGCACAACGTTATACTTTATATAGTAATACTATGGCAATACTATATAACGTTATACGTTATATGGCAACACTATATAACGTTACACGTTATATGGTAATACTATATAACGTTATGCGTTATATGGTAATACTATATAACGTTATACGTAATAGCGTAACAATATACAACGATATACGCTATGACGTAATAGTATATATTGTAACACGTTACATGGTAATACTATATAACGTTATACGTTATTACGTAATAGTATATAACGTTTTACGTTATATGGTAATACTATATAACGTTATACGCTATTACGTAATAGTATATAACGTTATAAGTTATAATGTAACAATATAAAACGTTATACGTTATAACGTAATAGTATATAACGTTATACGTTATAACGTAACAATATACAACGTTATACGTTTTACGTAATAGTATATAACGTAACAGGTTACATGGTAATACTATATAACGTTATACGTTATTACGTAATAGTATATAACGTTATACGTTATTACGTAATAGTATATAACGTTATACGTGATATGGTAATATTATATAACGTTATACGTTATAACGCAACAAATATACAACGTTATACGTTATAACGTAACAATATGCAACGTTATACGTTATTACGTAATAATATTCTACTTTATACGTTATTACATAATGGTATATATCTTTATACATTATATGGTAGTAATATATAACGTTATACGTTATTACGTAATAGTATATAACGTTATACGTGATATGGTAATACTATCTAACGTTATACGTTATAACGTAACAATATACATCGATATACGCTATTACGTAATAGTATATAACGTTATACACTGTAACGTATCAATATTCAACTTTATACGTTATAACGTAACAATATACAACGTTATACGTAATATGCTAATACTACCGTAATTCTGTATAACGTTATACGTTATTTCGTAATGTTATATAACGTTATTCGTTGTATGGTAATACTATATAACGTTATACGTAATAGCGTAACAATATACAACGATATACGTTATTACGTAATAGTATATAACGTAACACGTTACATGGTAATACTATATAACGTTATACGTTATTTCGTAATAGTATATAACGTTATACGTTACATGGTAATACTATATAACGTTATATGTTACATGGTAATACTATATAACGTTATACGTTACATGGTAAAACTATATAACGTTATATGTTACATGGTAATACTATACAACGTTATACGTTATAACGTAACAATATACAACGTTATACGCTATTACGTAATAATATACAACGTTATACGTTATTATGTAATAATACACAACGTTATACTTTATATAGTAATACTATGGCAATACTATATAACGTTATACGTTATTACGTAATAGTGTATAACGTTATACGTTATATGGTAACACTATATAACGTTACACGTTATACGGTAATACTATGTAACGTTATGCGTTATATGGTAATACTATATAACGTTAAACGTTATAACGTAACAATATACAACGTTATACGCTATTGCGTAATAATATACAACTTTATACGTTATTACGTAATAATGCACAACGTTATACTTTATATAGTAATACTATGGCAATACTATATAACGTTATACGTTATATGGCAACACTATATAACGTTACACGTTATATGGTAATACTATATAACGTTATGCGTTATATGGTAATACTATATAACGTTATACGTAATAGCGTAACAATATACAACGATATACGCTATGACGTAATAGTATATATCGTAACACGTTACATGGTAATACTATATAACGTTATACGTTATTACGTAATAGTATATAACGTTTTACGTTATATGGTAATACTATATAACGTTATACGCTATTACGTAATAGTATATAACGTTATAAGTTATAATGTAACAATATAAAACGTTATACGTTATAACGTAATAGTATATAACGTTATACGTTATAACGTAACAATATACAACGTTATACGTTTTACGTAATAGTATATAACGTAACAGGTTACATGGTAATACTATATAACGTTATACGTTATTACGTAATAGTATATAACGTTATACGTTATTACGTAATAGTATATAACGTTATACGTTATTACGTAATAGTATATAACGTTATACGTGATATGGTAATATTATATAACGTTATACGTTATAACGCAACAAATATACAACGTTATACGTTATAACGTAACAATATGCAACGTTATACGTTATTACGTAATAATATTCTACTTTATACGTTATTACATAATGGTATATATCTTTATGCATTATATGGTAGTAATATATAACGTTATACGTTATTACGTAATAGTATATAACGTTATACGTGATATGGTAATACTATATAACGTTATACGTTATAACGTAACAATATACATCGATATACGCTATTACGTAATAGTATATAACGTTATACACTGTAACGTATCAATATTCAACTTTATACGTTATAACGTAACAATATACAACGTTATACGTAATATGCTAATACTACCGTAATTCTGTATAACGTTATACGTTATTTCGTAATGTTATATAACGTTATTCGTTGTATGGTAATACTATATAACGTTATACGTAATAGCGTAACAATATACAACGATATACGTTATTACGTAATAGTATATAACGTAACACGTTACATGGTAATACTATATAACGTTATACGTTATTTCGTAATAGTATATAACGTTATACGTTACATGGTAATACTATATAACGTTATATGTTACATGGTAATACTATATAACGTTATACGTTACATGGTAAAACTATATAACGTTATATGTTACATGGTAATACTATACAACGTTATACGTTTTAACGTAACAATATACAACGTTATACGCTATTACGTAATAATATACAACGTTATACGTTATTATGTAATAATACACAACGTTATACTTTATATAGTAATACTATGGCAATACTATATAACGTTATACGTTATTACGTAATAGTGTATAACGTTATACGTTATATGGTAACACTATATAACGTTACACGTTATACGGTAATACTATATAACGTTATGCGTTATATGGTAATACTATATAACGTTAAACGTTATAACGTAACAATATACAACGTTATACGCTATTGCGTAATAATATACAACTTTATACGTTATTACGTAATAATGCACAACGTTATACTTTATATAGTAATACTATGGCAATACTATATAACGTTATACGTTATATGGCAACACTATATAACGTTACACGTTATATGGTAATACTTAATAACGTTATGCGTTATATGGTAATACTATATAACGTTATACGTAATAGCGTAACAATATACAACGTCTTACGTTATTACGTATTAGTATATATCGTTATACGTTATATGGTAATACTATATAACGTTGTACGTTTTTTCGTAATAGTATATAACGTTATACGTTACATGGTAATACTATATAACGTTATACGTTATAACGTAACAATATAAAACGTTATACGCTATTGCGTAATAATATACGACGTTATACGTTATTACGTAAGAGTATATATCGTTATACGTTATATGGTAATGCTATATAACGCTATACGTTATTACGTTATAGTATATGACTCTATACGTTATATGGCTATACTATATAGCGTTATACGTTATTACGTAGTAGTATATAACGTAATACGTTGTATGGTAATACTATATAACGTTATACGTTATATGGCAATACTATATAACGTTGGACGTTATATGGTAATACTACATAACGTTATACGTTATAACGTAAACATATACAACGTCTTACGATATTACGTAATAGTATATATCGTTATACGTTATATGGTAATACTATATATCGTTATACGTTATAACGTACCAATATACAAAGTTATACGCTGTAACGTAATAATATACAACGTTATACGTTATTGCGTAATAATATACAACGTTATACGTTATATGGTAATGCTATGGTAATACTATATAACGTTATACGTTATTACGCAATGGTATATAACGTTATACGTTATATGGTAATACTATATAACGTTATACGTAATAGCGTAACAATATACAACGATATACGTTATTACGTAATAGTTTATAACGTAACACGTTACATGGTAATACTATATAACGTTATACATTATTACGTATTAGTATATAACGTTATTCGTTATATGGTAATACTATATAACGTTATACGTTATTATGTAGTCGTATATAACGTTATACGTTATAACGTAACGCTATACAACGTTATACGTAATATGCTAATACTATCGTAATTCTGTATAACGTTATACGTTATTTCGTAATAGTATATAACGTTATACGTTATATGGTAATACTATATAACGTTATACGTAATAGCGTAACAATATACAACGATATACGTTATTACGTAATAGTATATAACGTAACACGTTACATGGTAATACTATATAACGTTATACGTTATTTCGTAATAGTATATAACGTTATACGTTACATGGTAATACTATATAACGTTATATGTTACATGGTAATACTATATAACGTTATACGTTACATGGTAAAACTATATAACGTTATATGTTACATGGTAATACTATACAACGTTATACGTTATAACGTAACAATATACAACGTTATACGCTATTACGTAATAATATACAACGTTATACGTTATTATGTAATAATACACAACGTTATACTTTATATAGTAATACTATGGCAATACTATATAACGTTATACGTTATTACGTAATAGTGTATAACGTTATACGTTATATGGTAACACTATATAACGTTACACGTTATACGGTAATACTATATAACGTTATGCGTTATATGGTAATACTATATAACGTTAAACGTTATAACGTAACAATATACAACGTTATACGCTATTGCGTAATAATATACAACTTTATACGTTATTACGTAATAATGCACAACGTTATACTTTATATAGTAATACTATGGCAATGCTATATAACGTTATACGTTATATGGCAACACTATATAACGTTACACGTTATATGGTAATACTTAATAACGTTATGCGTTATATGGTAATACTATATAACGTTATACGTAATAGCGTAACAATATACAACGTCTTACGTTATTACGTATTAGTATATATCGTTATACGTTATATGGTAATACTATATAACGTTGTACGTTTTTTCGTAATAGTATATAACGTTATACGTTACATGGTAATACTATATAACGTTATACGTTATAACGTAACAATATAAAACGTTATACGCTATTGTGTAATAATATACGACGTTATACGTTATTACGTAAGAGTATATATCGTTATACGTTATATGGTAATGCTATATAACGCTATACGTTATTACGTTATAGTATATGACGCTATACGTTATATGGCTATACTATATAGCGTTATACGTTATTACGTAGTAGTATATAACGTAATACGTTGTATGGTAATACTATATAACGTTATACGTTATATGGCAATACTATATAACGTTGGACGTTATATGGTAATACTACATAACGTTATACGTTATAACGTAAACATATACAACGTCTTACGATATTACGTAACAGTATATATCGTTATACGTTATATGGTAATACTATATATCGTTATACGTTATAACGTACCAATATACAAAGTTATACGCTGTAACGTAATAATATACAACGTTATACGTTATTGCGTAATAATATACAACGTTATACGTTATATGGTAATGCTATGGTAATACTATATAACGTTATACGTTATTACGCAATGGTATATAACGTTATACGTTATATGGTAATACTATATAACGTTATACGTAATAGCGTAACAATATACAACGATATACGTTATTACGTAATAGTTTATAACGTAACATTTTACATGGTAATACTATATAACGTTATACATTATTACGTATTAGTATATAACGTTATTCGTTATATGGTAATACTATATAACGTTATACGTTATTATGTAGTCGTATATAACGTTATACGTTATAACGTAACGCTATACAACGTTATACGTAATATGCTAATACTATCGTAATTCTGTATAACGTTATACGTTATTTCGTAATAGTATATAACGTTATACGTTATATGGTAATACTATATAACGTTATTCGTAATAGCGTAACAATATACAACGATATACGTTATTACGTAATAGTATATAACGTAACACGTTACATGGTAATACTATATAACGTTATACGTTATTACGTAATGGTATATAACGTTATACGTTATATGGTAATAATATACAACGTTATACGTTATTACGTAATGGTATATAACGTAAAACGTTATAACGTACCAATATACAAAGTTATACGCTGTAACGTCATAATTTACAACATTATACGTTATTACGTAATAATATACAACGTTATACGTTATATGGTAATACTATGGTAATACTATATAACGTTATACTTTATTACGCAATGGTATATAACGTTATACGTTATATGGTAATACTATATAACGTTATACGTTATTACGTAACAATATACAACGTCCTACGTTATTACGTAATACTATATAGCGTTATACGTAATAGAGTAACAATATACAACGATATACGTTATTACGTAATAGTTTATAACGTAACACGTTACATGGTAATACTATATAACGTTATACATTATTACGTATTAGTATATAACGTTATTCGTTATATGGTAATACTATATAACGTTATACGTTATTATGTAGTCGTATATAACGTTATACGTTATAACGTAACACTATACAACGTTATACGTAATATGCTAATACTATCGTAATTCTGTATAACGTTATACGCTATTACGTAATAGTATATAATGTTATACATTATAACTTAACAATATACAACGTTATACGTTATAACGTAACACTATACAACGTTATACGTAATATGCTAATACTATCGTAATTCTGTACAACGTTATACGTTATTTCGTAATGTTATATAACGTTATTCATTAAATGGTAATACTATATAACGTTATACGTAATAGCGTAACATTATACTACGATATACGTTATTACGTAATAGTATATAACGTAACACGTTACATGGCAATACTATATAACGTTATACGTTATTACGTAATAGTGTATAACGTTATACGTTATATGGTGACACTATATAACGTTACACGTTATATGGTAATACTATATAACGTTATGCGTTATATGGTAATACTATATAACGTCATACGTAATAGCGTAACAATATACAACGATATACGTTATTACGTAATAGTATATATCGTAACACGTTACATGGTAATACTATATAACGTTATACGTTATTACGGAATAGTATATAACGTTGTACGTTATATGGTAATACTTCATAACGTTATACGTTATAACGTAACAATATACAACGTCTTACGTTATTACGTAATAGTATATATCGTTATACGTTATATGGTAATACTATATAACGATATACGTTATTTCGTATTAGTATATAACGTTATACGTAACATGGTAATACTATATAACGTTATACGTTATATGGTAATACTATATAACGTTATGCGTTATATGGTAATACTATATAACGTCATACGTAATAGCGTAACAATATACAACGATATACGTTATTACGTAATAGTATATATCTTAACACGTAACATGGTAATACTATATAACGTTATACGTTATTACGTAGTAGCATATAACGATATACGTTATAACGTAACAATATACAACGTTATACGTCATAACGTAACAATATAAAACGTTATAGGTTATTACGTAATAATATTCAACTTTATACGTTATTACATAATGGTATATATCGTTATACATTATATGGTATTACTATATAACGTTATACGTTATTACGGAATAGTATATAACGTTATACGTTAAAACGTAAAAATATACAACGTTATACGCTATTACGTTATAATATGCAACGTTATACGTTATTACGTCGTAATTCATAACGTTATACGTTATTATGTAATAGTATATAACGTTATACGTTATAACGTAACAATATACAACGTTATACGTTATAGCGTAAAAAAATACAACGTTATACGCTATTGCGTAATACTATACAACGTTATACGTGAGTACGTAACAGTATATATCATGATACGTTATATGGTAATGCTGTATAACGCTATACGTTATTACGTAATGGTATATATCGTTACACGTTATATGTTAATACTATATAACGTTATACGTAATAGCGTAACAATATACAACGATATACGTTATTACGGAATAGTATATAACGTAACAAGTTACATGGTAATACTATATAACGTTATACGTTATTACGTAACAGTATATAACGTTATCTGTTATATGGTAATAATATACAACGTTATTCGTTATAACGTAACAATATACGACGTCATACGTTATTACGTAATAGTACATAACGTTATAAGTTATAACGTAACAATATACAACGTTATACGTTATTTCGTAATAATATATAACGTTATACGTTATATGGTAATACTATATAACGTTATACGTTATATGGTATACTACGTTACTATATAACGTTATACGTTATATGGTATTACTATATTTACGTTATACGTTATATGGTAATACTATATAACGTTATACGTAGTAGCGTAACAATATACAACGATATACGTTATTACGTAATAGTATATAACATAACACGTTACATGGTATTACTATATAACGTTATACGCTATTACGTAGTAGTATATAACGTTATACGTTATATGGTAAAACTATATAACGTTATTCGTTATAACGTAACAATATACGACGTCATACGTTATTACGTAATAGTACATAACGTTATAAGTTATAACGTAACAATATACAACGTTATACGTTATTTCGTAATAATATATAACGTTATACGTTATATGGTAATACTATATAACGTTATACGTTATATGGTATACTACGTTACTATATAACGTTATACGTTATATGGTATTACTATATTTACGTTATACGTTATATGGTAATACTATATAACGTTATACGTAGTAGCGTAACAATATACAACGATATACGTTATTACGTAATAGTATATAACGTAACACGTTACATGGTAATACTATATAACGTTATACGTTATTACGTAATAGTATATAACGTAACACGTTACATGGTAATACTATATAACGTTATACGTTATAACGTAACAATATGCAACGTTATACGTCATAGCGTAACACCATAGAACGTTATAAGTTATTACGTAATAATATTCTACTTTATACGTTATTACATAATGGTATATATCGTTATACGTTATATGGTAATACTATATATCGTTATACGTTATAACGTACCAATATACAAAGTTATACGCTGTAACGTAATAATATACAACGTTATACGTTATAACGTAACACTATACAACGTTATACGCAATATGCTAATACTATCGTAATTCTGTATAACGTTATACGTTATTTCGTAATAGTATATAACGTTATACGTTATATGGTAATACTATATAACGTTATACGTTATTACGTAATAGTTTATAACGTAACACGTTACATGGTAATACTATATAACGTTATACGTTATTACGTATTAGTATATAACGTTATTCGTTATATGGTAATACTATATAACGTTATACGTTATTACGTAATGGTATATAACGTTATACGTTATATGGTAATAATATACAACGTTATACGTTATTACGTAATGGTATATAACGTAACACGTTACATGGCAATACTATATAACGTTATACGTTATTACGTAATAGTGTATAACGTTATACGTTATATGGTGACACTATATAACGTTACACGTTATATGGTAATGCTATATAACGTTATACGTTATTATGTATTCGTATATAACGTTATACGTTATAACGTAACACTATACAACGTTATACGTAATATGCTAATACTATCGTAATTCTGTATAACGTTATATGTTATTTCGTAATAGTATATAACGTTATACGTTATATGGTAATACTATATAACGTTGTACGTTATTACGTAATAGTTTATAACGTAACACGTTACATGGTAATACTATATAACGTTATACGTTATTACGTATTAGTATATAACGTTATTCGTTATATGGTAATACTATATAACGTTATACGTTATTACGTAATGGTATATAACGTTATACGTTATATGGTAATAATATACAACGTTATACGTTATTACGTAATAGTATATATCGTAACACGTTACATGGTAATACTATATAACGTTATACGTTATTACGGAATAGTATATAACTTTGTACGTTATATGGTAATACTTCATAACGTTATACGTTATAACGTAACAATATACAACGTCTGACGTTATTACGTAATAGTATATATCGTTATACGTTATATGGTAATACTATATAACGATATACGTTATTTCGTATTAGTATATAACGTTATACGTAACATGGTAATACTATATAACGTTGTACGTTACATGGTAATACTATATAACGTTATACGTTATAACGTAACAATATACAACGTTATACGGCATAACGTAACAATATGCAACGTTATACGTTATTACGTAATAATATTCAACTTTGTACGTTATTCCATAATGGTATATAGCTTTATACATTATATGGTATTACTATAATACGTTATACGTTATTACGTAATAGTGCATAACTTTATACGTTATATGGTAACACCATATAACGTTATACGTTATAACGTAACAATATACAACGATATACGTTATTACGTAATAGTTTATAACGTAACACGCTACATTCTAATACTATATAACGTTATACGTTATTACGTAATAGTATATAACCTTATACGTTATATGGTAAATCTATATAACGTTATACGTTATTATGTAGTAGTATATAACGTTATACGTTATAACTTAACAATATACAACGTTATACGTTATAGCGTAATAATATACAACGTTATACGTCATAACGTAACAGTATAAAACGTTATACGTCATAACGTAACAGTATAAAACGTTACACGTTATTACGTAATAATATTCAGCTATATACGTTATTACATAATGGTATATACCGTTATACATTATATGGTATTACTATATAACGATATACGTTATTACGTAATAGTATATAACGTTATACGTTATATGGTAATACTATATAACGTTATACGTAATAGCGTAACAATATACAACGATATACGTTATTACGTAATAGTATATAACGTAACACGTTACATGGTAATACTATATAACGTTATACGTTATTACGGTATAGTATATAACGTTGTACGTTATATGGTAATACTACATAACGTGATATGTTATAACGTAACAATATACAACGTCTTACGCTATCACGTAATAGTATATATCGTTATACGTTATATGGTAATACTATATAACGTTATACGTTATTTCGTAATAGTATATAACGTTATACGTTACATGGTAAAACTATATAACGTTATATGTTACATGGTAATACTATATAACGTTATACCATATAACGTAACAATATACAACGTTATACGCTATTACGTAATAATATACAACGTTATACGTTGTTATGTAATAATACACAACGTTATACTTTATATAATAATACTATGACAATACTATATAACGTTATACGTTATTACGTAATAGTGTATAACGTTATACGTTATATGGTAACACTATATAACGTTACACGTTATATGGTAATACTATATAACGTTATGCGTTATATGGTAATACTATATAACGTTAAACGTTATAACGTAACAATATACAACGTTATACGCTATTGCGTAATAATATACAACTTTATACGTTATTACGTAATAATGCACAACGTTATACTTTATATAGTAATACTATGGCAATACTATATAACGTTATACGTTATATGGCAACACTATATAACGTTACACGTTATATGGTAATACTATATAACGTTATGCGTTATATGGTAATACTATATAACGTTATACGTAATAGCGTAACAATATACAACGATATACGCTATGACGTAATAGTATATATCGTAACACGTTACATGGTAATACTATATAACGTTATACGTTATTACGTAATAGTATATAACGTTTTACGTTATATGGTAATACTATATAACGTTATACGTTATAACGTAACAATATACATCGATATACGCTATTACGTAATAGTATATAACGTTATACACTGTAACGTATCAATATTCAACTTTATACGTTATAACGTAACAATATACAACGTTATACGTAATATGCTAATACTACCGTAATTCTGTATAACGTTATACGTTATTTCGTAATGTTATATAACGTTATTCGTTGTATGGTAATACTATATAACGTTATACGTAATAGCGTAACAATATACAACGATATACGTTATTACGTAATAGTATATAACGTAACACGTTACATGGTAATACTATATAACGTTATACGTTATTTCGTAATAGTATATAACGTTATACGTTACATGGTAATACTATATAACGTTATATGTTACATGGTAATACTATATAACGTTATACGTTACATGGTAAAACTATATAACGTTATATGTTACATGGTAATACTATACAACGTTATGCGTTATAACGTAACAATATACAACGTTATACGCTATTACGTAATAATATACAACGTTATACGTTATTATGTAATAATACACAACGTTATACTTTATATAGTAATACTATGGCAATACTATATAACGTTATACGTTATTACGTAATAGTGTGTAACGTTATACGTTATATGGTAACACTATATAACGTTACACGTTATACGGTAATACTATATAACGTTATGCGTTATATGGTAATACTATATAACGTTAAACGTTATAACGTAACAATATACAACTATATACGCTATGACGTAATAGTATATATCGTAACACGTTACATGGTAATACTATATAACGTTATACGTTATTACGTAATAGTATATAACGTTTTACGTTATATGGTAATACTATATAACGTTATACGCTATTACGTAATAGTATATAACGTTATAAGTTATAATGTAACAATATAAAACGTTATACGTTATAACGTAATAGTATATAACGTTATACGTTATAACGTAACAATATACAACGTTATACGTTTTACGTAATAGTATATAACGTAACAGGTTACATGGTAATACTATATAACGTTATACGTTATTACGTAATAGTATATAACCTTATACGTTATATGGTAAAACTATATAACGTTATACGTTATTATGTAGTAGTATATAACGTTATACGTTATAACGTAACAATATACAACGTTATACGGCATAACGTAACAATATGCAACGTTATACGTTATTACGTAATAATATTCAACTTTATACGTTATTACATAATGGTATATAGCTTTATACATTATATGGTATTACTATATAACGTTATGCGTTATTACGTAATAGTGCATAACTTTATACGTTATATGGTAACACCATATAACGTTATACGTTATAACGTAACAATATACAACGTTATACGTAATATGCTCATACTGTCGTAATTCTGTATAACGTTATACGCTATTACGTAATAGTAGATAACGTTATACATTATAACTTAACAATATACAACGTTATACGTTATAGAGTAACACTATACAACGTTATACGTAATATGCTAATATTATCGTAATTCTGTATAACGTTATACGTTATATGCTAATACTATATAACGTTATACGTAAGAGCGTAACAATATACAACGATATACGTTATTACGTAATAGTATATAACGTAACACGTTACATGGTAATACTATATAACGTTATACGTTATATGGTAATACTATATAGCGTTATACGATATAACGTTACAATATACAACGTTATACGCTATTACGTAATAGTATATAACGATATACATAATAACGTAACGATATACAACGTTATATGTTATAACGTAACAATATACAACGTTATACGTCATAACGTAACAGTATAAAACGTTACACGTTATTACGTAATAATATTCAGCTATATACGTTATTACATAATGGTATATATCGTTATACATTATATGGTATTACTATATAACGATATACGTTATTACGTAATAGTATATAACGCTATACGTTATATGGTAATACTATATAACGTTATACGTAATAGCGTAACAATATACAACGATATACGTTATTACGTAATAGTATATAACGTAACACGTTACATGGTAATACTATATAACGTTATACGTTATTACGGAATAGTATATAACGTTATACGTAATAGCGTAACAATATACAACGATATACGTTATTACGTAATAGTATATAACGTAACACGTTACATGGTAATACTATATAACGTTATACGTTATTACGGAATAGTATATAACGTTGTACGTTATATGGTAATACTACATAACGTGATACGTTATAACGTAACAATATACAACGTCTTACGCTATCGCGTAATAGTATATATCGTTATAGGTTATATAGTAATACTATATAACGTTATACGTTATTTCGTAATAGTATATAACGTTACACGTTACATGGTAATACTATATAACGTTGTATGTTACATGGTAATACTGTATAACGTTATACGTTACATGGTAAAACTATATAACGTTATACGTTACATGGTAATACTATATAACGTTACACGTTATAACGTAACAATATACAACGTTACACGCTATTACGTAATAATATACAACGTTATACGATATTACGTAACAGTATATATCGTTATACGTTATATGGTAATACTATATATTGTTATACGTTATAACGTACCAATATACAAAGTTATACGCTGTAACGTAATAATATACAACGTTATACGTTATTGCGTAATAATATACAACGTTATACGTTATATGGTAATGCTATGGTAATACTATATAACGTTATACGTTATTACGCAATGGTATATAACGTTATACGTTATATGGTAATACTATATAACGTTATACGTAATAGCGTAACAATATACAACGATATACGTTATTACGTAATAGTTTATAACGTAACACGTTACATGGTAATACTATATAACGTTATACATTATTACGTATTAGTATATAACGTTATTCGTTATATGGTAATACTATATAACGTTATACGTTATTATGTAGTCGTATATAACGTTATACGTTATAACGTAACGCTATACAACGTTATACGTAATATGCTAATACTATCGTAATTCTGTATAACGTTATACGTTATTTCGTAATAGTATATAACGTTATACGTTATATGGTAATACTATATAACGTTATACGTAATAGCGTAACAATATACAACGATATACGTTATTACGTAATAGTATATAACGTAACACGTTACATGGTAATACTATATAACGTTATACGTTATTACGTAATGGTATATAACGTTATACGTTATATGGTAATAATATACAACGTTATACGTTATTACGTAATGGTATATAACGTAAAACGTTATAACGTACCAATATACAAAGTTATACGCTGTAACGTCATAATTTACAACATTATACGTTATTACGTAATAATATACAACGTTATACGTTATATGGTAATACTATGGTAATACTATATAACGTTATACTTTATTACGCAATGGTATATAACGTTATACGTTATATGGTAATACTATATAACGTTATACGTTATTACGTAACAATATACAACGTCCTACGTTATTACGTAATACTATATAGCGTTATACGTAATAGAGTAACAATATACAACGATATACGTTATTACGTAATAGTTTATAACGTAACACGTTACATGGTAATACTATATAACGTTATACATTATTACGTATTAGTATATAACGTTATTCGTTATATGGTAATACTATATAACGTTATACGTTATTATGTAGTCGTATATAACGTTATACGTTATAACGTAACACTATACAACGTTATACGTAATATGCTAATACTATCGTAATTCTGTATAACGTTATACGCTATTACGTAATAGTATATAATGTTATACATTATAACTTAACAATATACAACGTTATACGTTATAACGTAACACTATACAACGTTATACGTAATATGCTAATACTATCGTAATTCTGTACAACGTTATACGTTATTTCGTAATGTTATATAACGTTATTCATTATATGGTAATACTATATAACGTTATACGTAATAGCGTAACAATATACTACGATATACGTTATTACGTAATAGTATATAACGTAACACGTTACATGGCAATACTATATAACGTTATACGTTATTACGTAATAGTGTATAACGTTATACGTTATATGGTGACACTATATAACGTTACACGTTATATGGTAATACTATATAACGTTATGCGTTATATGGTAATACTATATAACGTCATACGTAATAGCGTAACAATATACAACGATATACGTTATTACGTAATAGTATATATCGTAACACGTTACATGGTAATACTATATAACGTTATACGTTATTACGGAATAGTATATAACGTTGTACGTTATATGGTAATACTTCATAACGTTATACGTTATAACGTAACAATATACAACGTCTTACGTTATTACGTAATGGTATATATCGTTATACGTTATATGGTAATACTATATAACGATATACGTTATTACGTAATAGTATATATCTTAACACGTAACATGGTAATACTATATAACGTTATACGTTATTACGTAGTAGCATATAACGATATACGTTATAACGTAACAATATACAACGTTATACGTCATAACGTAACAATATAAAACGTTATAGGTTATTACGTAATAATATTCAACTTTATACGTTATTACATAATGGTATATATCGTTATACATTATATGGTATTACTATATAACGTTATACGTTATTACGAAATAGTATATAACGTTATACGTTAAAACGTAAAAATATACAACGTTATACGCTATTACGTTATAATATGCAACGTTATACGTTATTACGTCGTAATTCATAACGTTATACGTTATTATGTAATAGTATATAACGTTATACGTTATAACGTAACAATATACAACGTTATACGTTATAGCGTAAAAAAATACAACGTTATACGCTATTGCGTAATACTATACAACGTTATACGTGAGTACGTAACAGTATATATCATGATACGTTATATGGTAATGCTGTATAACGCTATACGTTATTACGTAATGGTATATATCGTTACACGTTATATGTTAATACTATATAACGTTATACGTAATAGCGTAACAATATACAACGATATACGTTATTACGGAATAGTATATAACGTAACAAGTTACATGGTAATACTATATAACGTTATACGTTATTACGTAATAGTATATAACGTTATCTGTTATATGGTAATAATATACAACGTTATTCGTTATAACGTAACAATATACGACGTCATACGTTATTACGTAATAGTACATAACGTTATAAGTTATAACGTAACAATATACAACGTTATACGTTATTTCGTAATAATATATAACGTTATACGTTATATGGTAATACTATATAACGTTATACGTTATATGGTATACTACGTTACTATATAACGTTATACGTTATATGGTAATAATATACAACGTTATACGTTATTACGTAATAGTATATATCGTAACACGTTACATGGTAATACTATATAACGTTATACGTTATTACGGAATAGTATATAACTTTGTACGTTATATGGTAATACTTCATAACGTTATACGTTATAACGTAACAATATACAACGTCTGACGTTATTACGTAATAGTATATATCGTTATACGTTATATGGTAATACTATATAACGATATACGTTATTTCGTATTAGTATATAACGTTATACGTAACATGGTAATACTATATAACGTTGTACGTTACATGGTAATACTATATAACGTTATACGTTATAACGTAACAATATACAACGTTATACGGCATAACGTAACAATATGCAACGTTATACGTTATTACGTAATAATATTCAACTTTATACGTTATTCCATAATGGTATATAGCTTTATACATTATATGGTATTACTATAATACGTTATACGTTATTACGTAATAGTGCATAACTTTATACGTTATATGGTAACACCATATAACGTTATACGTTATAACGTAACAATATACAACGATATACGTTATTACGTAATAGTTTATAACGTAACACGCTACATTCTAATACTATATAACGTTATACGTTATTACGTAATAGTATATAACCTTATACGTTATATGGTAAATCTATATAACGTTATACGTTATTATGTAGTAGTATATAACGTTATACGTTATAACTTAACAATATACAACGTTATACGTTATAGCGTAATAATATACAACGTTATACGTCATAACGTAACAGTATAAAACGTTATACGTCATAACGTAACAGTATAAAACGTTACACGTTATTACGTAATAATATTCAGCTATATACGTTATTACATAATGGTATATACCGTTATACATTATATGGTATTACTATATAACGATATACGTTATTACGTAATAGTATATAACGTTATACGTTATATGGTAATACTATATAACGTTATACGTAATAGCGTAACAATATACAACGATATACGTTATTACGAGATAGTATATAACGTAACACGTTACATGGTAATACTATATAACGTTATACGTTATTACGGTATAGTATATAACGTTGTACGTTATATGGTAATACTACATAACGTGATATGTTATAACGTAACAATATACAACGTCTTACGCTATCACGTAATAGTATATATCGTTATACGTTATATGGTAATACTATATAACGTTATACGTTATTTCGTAATAGTATATAACGTTATACGTTACATGGTAAAACTATATAACGTTATATGTTACATGGTAATACTATATAACGTTATACCATATAACGTAACAATATACAACGTTATACGCTATTACGTAATAATATACAACGTTATACGTTGTTATGTAATAATACACAACGTTATACTTTATATAATAATACTATGACAATACTATATAACGTTATACGTTATTACGTAATAGTGTATAACGTTATACGTTATATGGTAACACTATATAACGTTACACGTTATATGGTAATACTATATAACGTTATGCGTTATATGGTAATACTATATAACGTTAAACGTTATAACGTAACAATATACAACGTTATACGCTATTGCGTAATAATATACAACTTTATACGTTATTACGTAATAATGCACAACGTTATACTTTATATAGTAATACTATGGCAATACTATATAACGTTATACGTTATATGGCAACACTATATAACGTTACACGTTATATGGTAATACTATATAACGTTATGCGTTATATGGTAATACTATATAACGTTATACGTAATAGCGTAACAATATACAACGATATACGCTATGACGTAATAGTATATATCGTAACACGTTACATGGTAATACTATATAACGTTATACGTTATTACGTAATAGTATATAACGTTTTACGTAATATGGTAATACTATATAACGTTATACGTTATAACGTAACAATATACATCGATATACGCTATTACATAATAGTATATAACGTTATACACTGTAACGTATCAATATTCAACTTTATACGTTATAACGTAACAATATACAACGTTATACGTAATATGCTAATACTACCGTAATTCTGTATAACGTTATACGTTATTTCGTAATGTTATATAACGTTATTCGTTGTATGGTAATACTATATAACGTTATACGTAATAGCGTAACAATATACAACGATATACGTTATTACGTAATAGTATATAACGTAACACGTTACATGGTAATACTATATAACGTTATACGTTATTTCGTAATAGTATATAACGTTATACGTTACATGGTAATACTATATAACGTTATATGTTACATGGTAATACTATATAACGTTATACGTTACATGGTAAAACTATATAACGTTATATGTTACATGGTAATACTATACAACGTTATACGTTATAACGTAACAATATACAACGTTATACGCTATTACGTAATAATATACAACGTTATACGTTATTATGTAATAATACACAACGTTATACTTTATATAGTAATACTATGGCAATACTATATAACGTTATACGTTATTACGTAATAGTGTGTAACGTTATACGTTATATGGTAACACTATATAACGTTACACGTTATACGGTAATACTATATAACGTTATGCGTTATATGGTAATACTATATAACGTTAAACGTTATAACGTAACAATATACAACTATATACGCTATGACGTAATAGTATATATCGTAACACGTTACATGGTAATACTATATAACGTTATACGTTATTACGTAATAGTATATAACGTTTTACGTTATATGGTAATACTATATAACGTTATACGCTATTACGTAATAGTATATAACGTTATAAGTTATAATGTAACAATATAAAACGTTATACGTTATAACGTAATAGTATATAACGTTATACGTTATAACGTAACAATATACAACGTTATACGTTTTACGTAATAGTATATAACGTAACAGGTTACATGGTAATACTATATAACGTTATACGTTATTACGTAATAGTATATAACCTTATACGTTATATGGTAAAACTATATAACGTTATACGTTATTATGTAGTAGTATATAACGTTATACGTTATAACGTAACAATATACAACGTTATACGGCATAACGTAACAATATGCAACGTTATACGTTATTACGTAATAATATTCAACTTTATACGTTATTACATAATGGTATATAGCTTTATACATTATATGGTATTACTATATAACGTTATGCGTTATTACGTAATAGTGCATAACTTTATACGTTATATGGTAACACCATATAACGTTATACGTTATAACGTAACAATATACAACGTTATACGTAATATGCTCATACTGTCGTAATTCTGTATAACGTTATACGCTATTACGTAATAGTAGATAACGTTATACATTATAACTTAACAATATACAACGTTATACGTTATAGAGTAACACTATACAACGTTATACGTAATATGCTAATATTATCGTAATTCTGTATAACGTTATACGTTATATGGTAATACTATATAACGTTATACGTAAGAGCGTAACAATATACAACGATATACGTTATTACGTAATAGTATATAACGTAACACGTTACATGGTAATACTATATAACGTTATACGTTATATGGTAATACTATATAGCGTTATACGATATAACGTTACAATATACAACGTTATACGCTATTACGTAATAGTATATAACGATATACATAATAACGTAACGATATACAACGTTATATGTTATAACGTAACAATATACAACGTTATACGTCATAACGTAACAGTATAAAACGTTACACGTTATTACGTAATAATATTCAGCTATATACGTTATTACATAATGGTATATATCGTTATACATTATATGGTATTACTATATAACGATATACGTTATTACGTAATAGTATATAACGCTATACGTTATATGGTAATACTATATAACGTTATACGTAATAGCGTAACAATATACAACGATATACGTTATTACGTAATAGTATATAACGTAACACGTTACATGGTAATACTATATAACGTTATACGTTATTACGGAATAGTATATAACGTTATACGTAATAGCGTAACAATATACAACGATATACGTTATTACGTAATAGTATATAACGTAACACGTTACATGGTAATACTATATAACGTTATACGTTATTACGGAATAGTATATAACGTTGTACGTTATATGGTAATACTACATAACGTGATACGTTATAACGTAACAATATACAACGTCTTACGCTATCGCGTAATAGTATATATCGTTATAGGTTATATAGTAATACTATATAACGTTATACGTTATTTCGTAATAGTATATAACGTTACACGTTACATGGTAATACTATATAACGTTGTATGTTACATGGTAATACTGTATAACGTTATACGTTACATGGTAAAACTATATAACGTTATACGTTACATGGTAATACTATATAACGTTACACATTATAACGTAACAATATACAACGTTACACGCTATTACGTAATAATATACAACGTTATACGATATTACGTAACAGTATATATCGTTATACGTTATATGGTAATACTATATATTGTTATACGTTATAACGTACCAATATACAAAGTTATACGCTGTAACGTAATAATATACAACGTTATACGTTATTGCGTAATAATATACAACGTTATACGTTATATGGTAATGCTATGGTAATACTATATAACGTTATACGTTATTACGCAATGGTATATAACGTTATACGTTATATGGTAATACTATATAACGTTATACGTAATAGCGTAACAATATACAACGATATACGTTATTACGTAATAGTTTATAACGTAACACGTTACATGGTAATACTATATAACGTTATACATTATTACGTATTAGTATATAACGTTATTCGTTATATGGTAATACTATATAACGTTATACGTTATTATGTAGTCGTATATAACGTTATACGTTATAACGTAACGCTATACAACGTTATACGTAATATGCTAATACTATCGTAATTCTGTATAACGTTATACGTTATTTCGTAATAGTATATAACGTTATACGTTATATGGTAATACTATATAACGTTATACGTAATAGCGTAACAATATACAACGATATACGTTATTACGTAATAGTATATAACGTAACACGTTACATGGTAATACTATATAACGTTATACGTTATTACGTAATGGTATATAACGTTATACGTTATATGGTAATAATATACAACGTTATACGTTATTACGTAATGGTATATAACGTAAAACGTTATAACGTACCAATATACAAAGTTATACGCTGTAACGTCATAATTTACAACATTATACGTTATTACGTAATAATATACAACGTTATACGTTATATGGTAATACTATGGTAATACTATATAACGTTATACTTTATTACGCAATGGTATATAACGTTATACGTTATATGGTAATACTATATAACGTTATACGTTATTACGTAACAATATACAACGTCCTACGTTATTACGTAATACTATATAGCGTTATACGTAATAGAGTAACAATATACAACGATATACGTTATTACGTAATAGTTTATAACGTAACACGTTACATGGTAATACTATATAACGTTATACATTATTACGTATTAGTATATAACGTTATTCGTTATATGGTAATACTATATAACGTTATACGTTATTATGTAGTCGTATATAACGTTATACGTTATAACGTAACACTATACAACGTTATACGTAATATGCTAATACTATCGTAATTCTGTATAACGTTATACGCTATTACGTAATAGTATATAATGTTATACATTATAACTTAACAATATACAACGTTATACGTTATAACGTAACACTATACAACGTTATACGTAATATGCTAATACTATCGTAATTCTGTACAACGTTATACGTTATTTCGTAATGTTATATAACGTTATTCATTATATGGTAATACTATATAACGTTATACGTAATAGCGTAACAATATACTACGATATACGTTATTACGTAATAGTATATAACGTAACACGTTACATGGCAATACTATATAACGTTATACGTTATTACGTAATAGTGTATAACGTTATACGTTATATGGTGACACTATATAACGTTACACGTTATATGGTAATACTATATAACGTTATGCGTTATATGGTAATACTATATAACGTCATACGTAATAGCGTAACAATATACAACGATATACGTTATTACGTAATAGTATATATCGTAACACGTTACATGGTAATACTATATAACGTTATACGTTATTACGGAATAGTATATAACGTTGTACGTTATATGGTAATACTTCATAACGTTATACGTTATAACGTAACAATATACAACGTCTTACGTTATTACGTAATAGTATATATCGTTATACGTTATATGGTAATACTATATAACGATATACGTTATTTCGTATTAGTATATAACGTTATACGTAACATGGTAATACTATATAACGTTATACGTTATATGGTAATACTATATAACGTTATGCGTTATATGGTAATACTATATAACGTCATACGTAATAGCGTAACAATATACAACGATATACGTTATTACGTAATAGTATATATCTTAACACGTAACATGGTAATACTATATAACGTTATACGTTATTACGTAGTAGCATATAACGATATACGTTATAACGTAACAATATACAACGTTATACGTCATAACGTAACAATATAAAACGTTATAGGTTATTACGTAATAATATTCAACTTTATACGTTATTACATAATGGTATATATCGTTATACATTATATGGTATTACTATATAACGTTATACGTTATTACGAAATAGTATATAACGTTATACGTTAAAACGTAAAAATATACAACGTTATACGCTATTACGTTATAATATGCAACGTTATACGTTATTACGTCGTAATTCATAACGTTATACGTTATTATGTAATAGTATATAACGTTATACGTTATAACGTAACAATATACAACGTTATACGTTATAGCGTAAAAAAATACAACGTTATACGCTATTGCGTAATACTATACAACGTTATACGTGAGTACGTAACAGTATATATCATGATACGTTATATGGTAATGCTGTATAACGCTATACGTTATTACGTAATGGTATATATCGTTACACGTTATATGTTAATACTATATAACGTTATACGTAATAGCGTAACAATATACAACGATATACGTTATTACGGAATAGTATATAACGTAACAAGTTACATGGTAATACTATATAACGTTATACGTTATTACGTAATAGTATATAACGTTATCTGTTATATGGTAATAATATACAACGTTATTCGTTATAACGTAACAATATACGACGTCATACGTTATTACGTAATAGTACATAACGTTATAAGTTATAACGTAACAATATACAACGTTATACGTTATTTCGTAATAATATATAACGTTATACGTTATATGGTAATACTATATAACGTTATACGTTATATGGTATACTACGTTACTATATAACGTTATACGTTATATGGTATTACTATATTTACGTTATACGTTATATGGTAATACTATATAACGTTATACGTAGTAGCGTAACAATATACAACGATATACGTTATTACGTAATAGTATATAACATAACACGTTACATGGTATTACTATATAACGTTATACGCTATTACGTAGTAGTATATAACGTTATACGTTATATGGTAAAACTATATAACGTTATTCGTTATAACGTAACAATATACGACGTCATACGTTATTACGTAATAGTACATAACGTTATAAGTTATAACGTAACAATATACAACGTTATACGTTATTTCGTAATAATATATAACGTTATACGTTATATGGTAATACTATATAACGTTATACGTTATATGGTATACTACGTTACTATATAACGTTATACGTTATATGGTATTACTATATTTACGTTATACGTTATATGGTAATACTATATAACGTTATACGTAGTAGCGTAACAATATACAACGATATACGTTATTACGTAATAGTATATAACGTAACACGTTACATGGTAATACTATATAACGTTATACGTTATTACGTAATAGTATATAACGTAACACGTTACATGGTAATACTATATAACGTTATACGTTATAACGTAACAATATGCAACGTTATACGTCATAGCGTAACACCATAGAACGTTATAAGTTATTACGTAATAATATTCTACTTTATACGTTATTACATAATGGTATATATCGTTATACGTTATATGGTAATACTATATATCGTTATACGTTATAACGTACCAATATACAAAGTTATACGCTGTAACGTAATAATATACAACGTTATACGTTATAACGTAACACTATACAACGTTATACGCAATATGCTAATACTATCGTAATTCTGTATAACGTTATACGTTATTTCGTAATAGTATATAACGTAACACGTTACATGGTAATACTATATAACGTTATACGTTATTACGTATTAGTATATAACGTTATTCGTTATATGGTAATACTATATAACGTTATACGTTATTACGTAATGGTATATAACGTTATACGTTATATGGTAATAATATACAACGTTATACGTTATTACGTAATGGTATATAACGTAACACGTTACATGGCAATACTATATAACGTTATACGTTATTACGTAATAGTGTATAACGTTATACGTTATATGGTGACACTATATAACGTTACACGTTGTATGGTAATGCTATATAACGTTATACGTTATTATGTATTCGTATATAACGTTATACGTTATAACGTAACACTATACAACGTTATACGTAATATGCTAATACTATCGTAATTCTGTATAACGTTATATGTTATTTCGTAATAGTATATAACGTTATACGTTATATGGTAATACTATATAACGTTATACGTTATTACGTAATAGTTTATAACGTAACACGTTACATGGTAATACTATATAACGTTATACGTTATTACGTATTAGTATATAACGTTATTCGTTATATGGTAATACTATATAACGTTATACGTTATTACGTAATGGTATATAACGTTATACGTTATATGGTAATAATATACAACGTTATACGTTATTACGTAATAGTATATATCGTAACACGTTACATGGTAATACTATATAACGTTATACGTTATTACGGAATAGTATATAACTTTGTACGTTATATGGTAATACTTCATAACGTTATACGTTATAACGTAACAATATACAACGTCTGACGTTATTACGTAATAGTATATATCGTTATACGTTATATGGTAATACTATATAGCGATATACGTTATTTCGTATTAGTATATAACGTTATACGTAACATGGTAATACTATATAACGTTGTACGTTACATGGTAATACTATATAACGTTATACGTTATAACGTAACAATATACAACGATATACGTTATTACGTAATAGTTTATAACGTAACACGCTACATTCTAATACTATATAACGTTATACGTTATTACGTAATAGTATATAACCTTATACGTTATATGGTAAATCTATATAACGTTATACGTTATTATGTAGTAGTATATAACGTTATACGTTATAACTTAACAATATACAACGTTATACGTTATAGCGTAATAATATACAACGTTATACGTCATAACGTAACAGTATAAAACGTTATACGTCATAACGTAACAGTATAAAACGTTACACGTTATTACGTAATAATATTCAGCTATATACGTTATTACATAATGGTATATACCGTTATACATTATATGGTATTACTATATAACGATATACGTTATTACGTAATAGTATATAACGTTATACGTTATATGGTAATACTATATAACGTTATACGTAATAGCGTAACAATATACAACGATATACGTTATTACGTAATAGTATATAACGTAACACGTTACATGGTAATACTATATAACGTTATACGTTATTACGGTATAGTATATAACGTTGTACGTTATATGGTAATACTACATAACGTGATACGTTATAACGTAACAATATACAACGTCTTACGCTATCACGTAATAGTATATATCGTTATACGTTATATGGTAATACTATATAACGTTATACGTTATTTCGTAATAGTATATAACGTTATACGTTACATGGTAAAACTATATAACGTTATATGTTACATGGTAATACTATATAACGTTATAAGATATAACGTAACAATATACAACGTTATACGCTATTACGTAATAATATACAACGTTATACGTTGTTATGTAATAATACACAACGTTATACTTTATATAATAATACTATGACAATACTATATAACGTTATACGTTATTACGTAATAGTGTATAACGTTATACGTTATATGGTAACACTATATAACGTTACACGTTATATGGTAATACTATATAACGTTATGCGTTATATGGTAATACTATATAACGTTAAACGTTATAACGTAACAATATACAACGTTATACGCTATTGCGTAATAATATACAACTTTATACGTTATTACGTAATAATGCACAACGTTATACTTTATATAGTAATACTATGGCAATACTATATAACGTTATACGTTATATGGCAACACTATATAACGTTACACGTTATATGGTAATACTATATAACGTTATGCGTTATATGGTAATACTATATAACGTTATACGTAATAGCATAACAATATACAACGATATACGCTATGACGTAATAGTATATATCGTAACACGTTACATGGTAATACTATATAACGTTATACGTTATTACGTAATAGTATATAACGTTTTACGTTATATGGTAATACTATATAACGTTATACGTTATAACGTAACAATATACATCGATATACGCTATTACGTAATAGTATATAACGTTATACACTGTAACGTATCAATATTCAACTTTATACGTTATAACGTAACAATATACAACGTTATACGTAATATGCTAATACTACCGTAATTCTGTATAACGTTATACGTTATTTCGTAATGTTATATAACGTTATTCGTTGTATGGTAATACTATATAACGTTATACGTAATAGCGTAACAATATACAACGATATACGTTATTACGTAATAGTATATAACGTAACACGTTACATGGTAATACTATATAACGTTATACGTTATTTCGTAATAGTATATAACGTTATACGTTACATGGTAATACTATATAACGTTATATGTTACATGGTAATACTATATAACGTTATACGTTACATGGTAAAACTATATAACGTTATATGTTACATGGTAATACTATACAACGTTATACGTTATAACGTAACAATATACAACGTTATACGCTATTACGTAATAATATACAACGTTATACGTTATTATGTAATAATACACAACGTTATACTTTATATAGTAATACTATGGCAATACTATATAACGTTATACGTTATTACGTAATAGTGTGTAACGTTATACGTTATATGGTAACACTATATAACGTTACACGTTATACGGTAATACTATATAACGTTATGCGTTATATGGTAATACTATATAACGTTAAACGTTATAACGTAACAATATACAACTATATACGCTATGACGTAATAGTATATATCGTAACACGTTACATGGTAATACTATATAACGTTATACGTTATTACGTAATAGTATATAACGTTTTACGTTATATGGTAATACTATATAACGTTATACGCTATTACGTAATAGTATATAACGTTATAAGTTATAATGTAACAATATAAAACGTTATACGTTATAACGTAATAGTATATAACGTTATACGTTATAACGTAACAATATACAACGTTATACGTTTTACGTAATAGTATATAACGTAACAGGTTACATGGTAATACTATATAACGTTATACGTTATTACGTAATAGTATATAACCTTATACGTTATATGGTAAAACTATATAACGTTATACGTTATTATGTAGTAGTATATAACGTTATACGTTATAACGTAACAATATACAACGTTATACGGCATAACGTAACAATATGCAACGTTATACGTTATTACGTAATAATATTCAACTTTATACGTTATTACATAATGGTATATAGCTTTATACATTATATGGTATTACTATATAACGTTATGCGTTATTACGTAATAGTGCATAACTTTATACGTTATATGGTAACACCATATAACGTTATACGTTATAACGTAACAATATACAACGTTATACGTAATATGCTCATACTGTCGTAATTCTGTATAACGTTATACGCTATTACGTAATAGTAGATAACGTTATACATTATAACTTAACAATATACAACGTTATACGTTATAGAGTAACACTATACAACGTTATACGTAATATGCTAATATTATCGTAATTCTGTATAATGTTATACGTTATATGGTAATACTATATAACGTTATACGTAAGAGCGTAACAATATACAACGATATACGTTATTACGTAATAGTATATAACGTAACACGTTACATGGTAATACTATATAACGTTATACGTTATATGGTAATACTATATAGCGTTATACGATATAACGTTACAATATACAACGTTATACGCTATTACGTAATAGTATATAACGATATACATAATAACGTAACGATATACAACGTTATATGTTATAACGTAACAATATACAACGTTATACGTCATAACGTAACAGTATAAAACGTTACACGTTATTACGTAATAATATTCAGCTATATACGTTATTACATAATGGTATATATCGTTATACATTATATGGTATTACTATATAACGATATACGTTATTACGTAATAGTATATAACGCTATACGTTATATGGTAATACTATATAACGTTATACGTAATAGCGTAACAATATACAACGATATACGTTATTACGTAATAGTATATAACGTAACACGTTACATGGTAATACTATATAACGTTATACGTTATTACGGAATAGTATATAACGTTATACGTAATAGCGTAACAATATACAACGATATACGTTATTACGTAATAGTATATAACGTAACACGTTACATGGTAATACTATATAACGTTATACGTTATTACGGAATAGTATATAACGTTGTACGTTATATGGTAATACTACATAACGTGATACGTTATAACGTAACAATATACAACGTCTTACGCTATCGCGTAATAGTATATATCGTTATAGGTTATATAGTAATACTATATAACGTTATACGTTATTTCGTAATAGTATATAACGTTACACGTTACATGGTAATACTATATAACGTTGTATGTTACATGGTAATACTGTATAACGTTATACGTTACATGGTAAAACTATATAACGTTATACGTTACATGGTAATACTATATAACGTTACACGTTATAACGTAACAATATACAACGTTACACGCTATTACGTAATAATATACAACGTTATACGTTATTACGTAATAATACACAACGTTATACTTTATATAGTAATACTATGGCAATACTATATAACGTTATACGTTATTACGGAATAGTATATAACGTTATACGTAATAGCGAAACAATATACAACGATATACGCTATGACGTAATAGTATATATCGTAACACGTTGCATGGTAATACTATATAACGTTATACGTTATTACGTAATAGTATATAACGTTTTACGTTATATGGCAATACTATATAACGTTATACGCTATTACGTAACAGTATATAACGTTATACGTTATTACGTAATAGTATATAACGTTATACGTTATTACGTAATAGTATATAACGTTATACGTGATATGGTAATATTATATAACGTTATACGTTATAACGCAACAAATATACAACGTTATACGTTATAACGTAACAATATGCAACGTTATACGTTATTACGTAATAATATTCTACTTTATACGTTATTACATAATGGTATATATCTTTATACATTATATGGTAGTACTATATAACGTTATACGTTATTACGTAATAGTATATAACGTTATACGTGATATGGTAATACTATATAACGTTATACGTTATAACGTAACAATATACATCGATATACGCTATTACGTAATAGTATATAACGTTATACACTGTAACGTATTAATATTCAACTTTATACGTTATAACGTAACAATATACAACGTTATACGTAATATGCTAATACTACCGTAATTCTGTATAACGTTATACGTTATATCGTAATGTTATATAACGTTATTCGTTGTATGGTAATACTATATAACGTTATACGTAATAGCGCAACAATATAGAACGATATACGTTATTACGTAATAGTATATAACGTAACACGTTACATGGTAATACTATATAACGTTATACGTTATTTCGTAATAGTATATAACGTTATACGTTACATGGTAATACTATATAACGTTATATGTTACATGGTAATACTATATAACGTTATACGTTACATGGTAAAACTATATAACGTTATATGTTACATGGTAATACTATACAACGTTATACGTTATAACGTAACAATATACAACGTTATACGCTATTACGAAATAATATACAACGTTATACGTTATTATGTAATAATACACAACGTTATACTTTATATAGTAATACTATGGCAATACTATATAACGTTATACGTTATTACGTAATAGTGTATAACGTTATACGTTATATGGTAACACTATATAACGTTACACGTTATACGGTAATACTATATAACGTTATGCGTTATATGGTAATACTATATAACGTTAAACGTTATAACGTAACAATATACAACGTTATACGCTATTGCGTAATAATATACAACTTTATACGTTATTACGTAATAATGCACAACGTTATACTTTATATAGTAATACTATGGCAATACTATATAACGTTATACGTTATATGGCAACACTATATAACGTTACACGTTATATGGTAATACTATATAACGTTATACGCTATTACGTAATAGTATATAACGTTATAAGTTATAATGTAACAATATAAAACGTTATACGTTATAACGTAATAGTATATAACGTTATACGTTATAACGTAACAATATACAACGTTATACGTTTTACGTAATAGTATATAACGTAACAGGTTACATGGTAATACTATATAACGTTATACGTTATTACGTAATAGTATATAACGTTATACGTGATATGGTTATACTATATAACGTTATGCGTTATAACGTAACAATATACAACGTTATACGTTATTACGTAATAATATTCTACTTTATACGTTATTACATAAAGGTATATATCTTTATACATTATATGGTATTACTATATAACGTTATACCGTATTACGTAATAGTATATAACGTTATACGTGATATGGTAATACTATATAACGTTATACGTTACAACGTAACAATATACAACGTTATACGCTAATACGTAATAGTATACAACGTTATACGTTATTACGTAATAATACACAACGTTATACGTTATATAGTAATACTATGGCAATACTATATAACGTTATACGTTATTACGTAGTAGTATATAACGTAATACGTTGTATGGTAATACTATATAACATTATACGTTATATGGCAATACTATATAACGTTATACGTTATATGGTAATACTACATAACGTTATACGTTATAACGTAACAATATACAACGTCTTACGTTATTACGTAATAGTATATATCGTTATACGTTATATGGTAATACTATATAGCGTTATACGATATAACGTTACAATATACAACGTTATACGCTATTACGTAATAGTATATAACGATATACATAATAACGTAACAATATACAACGTTATATGTTATAACGTAACAATATACAACGTTATACGTCATAACGTAACAGTATAAAACGTTACACGTTATTACGTAATAATATTCAGCTATATACGTTATTACATAATGGTATATATCGTTATACATTATATGGTATTACTATATAACGATATACGTTATTACGTAATAGTATATAACGTTATACGTTATATGGTAATACTATATAACGTTATACGTAATAGCGTAACAATATACAACGATATACGTTATTACGTAATAGTATATAACGTAACACGTTACATGGTAATACTATATAACGTTATACGTTATTACGTAATGGTATATAACGTTATACGTTATATGGTAGTACTGTATAACGTTATACGTAATAGCGTAACAATAGACAACGATATACGTTATTACGTAATAGTATATAACGTAACACGTTACATGGTAATACTATAAAGAGTTATACGTTATTACGGAATAGTATATAACGTTATACGTAATAGCGTAACAATATACAACGATATACGTTATTACGTAATATTATATAACGTAACACGTTACATGGTAATACTATATAACGTTATACGTTATTACGGAATAGTATATAACGTTGTACGTTATATGGTAATACTACATAACGTGATACGTTACAACGTAACAATATACAACGTCTTACGCTATCGCGTAATAGTATATATCGTTATAGGTTATATAGTAATACTATATAACGTTATACGTTATTTCGTAATAGTATATAACGTTACACGTTACATGGTAATACTATATAACGTTGTATGTTACATGGTAATACTGTATAACGTTATACGTTACATGGTAAAACTATATAACGTTATACGTTACATGGTAATACTATATAACGTTACACGTTATAACGTAACAATATACAACGTTACACGCTATTACGTAATAATATACAACGTTATACGTTATTACGTAATAATACACAACGTTATACTTTATATAGTAATACTATGGCAATACTATATAACGTTATACGTTATTACGGAATAGTATATAACGTTATACGTAATAGCGAAACAATATACAACGATATACGCTATGACGTAATAGTATATATCGTAACACGTTACATGGTAATACTATATAACGTTATACGTTATTACGTAATAGTATATAACGCTTTACGTTATATGGCAATACTATATAACGTTATACGCTATTACGTAACAGTATATAACGTTATACGTTATTACGTAATAGTATATAACGTTATACGTTATTACGTAATAGTATATAACGTTATACGTGATATGGTAATATTATATAACGTTATACGTTATAACGCAACAAATATACAACGTTATACGTTATAACGTAACAATATGCAACGTTATACGTTATTACGTAATAATATTCTACTTTATACGTTATTACATAATGGTATATATCTTTATACATTATATGGTAGTACTATATAACGTTATACGTTATTACGTAATAGTATATAACGTTATACGTGATATGGTAATACTATATAACGTTATACGTTATAACGTAACAATATACATCGATATACGCTATTACGTAATAGTATATAACGTTATACACTGTAACGTATCAATATTCAACTTTATACGTTATAACGTAACAATATACAACGTTATACGTAATATGCTAATACTACCGTAATTCTGTATAACGTTATACGTTATTTCGTAATGTTATATAACGTTATTCGTTGTATGGTAATACTATATAACGTTATACGTAATAGCGTAACAATATACAACGATATACGTTATTACGTAATAGTATATAACGTAACACGTTACATGGTAATACTATATAACGTTATACGTTATTTCGTAATAGTATATAACGTTATACGTTACATGGTAATACTATATAACGTTATATGTTACATTGTAATACTATATAACGTTATACGTTACATGGTAAAACTATATAACGTTATATGTTACATGGTAATACTATACAACGTTATACGTTATAACGTAACAATATACAACGTTATACGCTATTACGTAATAATATACAACGTTATACGTTATTATGTAATAATACACAACGTTATACTTTATATAGTAATACTATGGCAATACTATATAACGTTATACGTTATTACGTAATAGTGTATAACGTTATACGTTATATGGTAACACTATATAACGTTACACGTTATACGGTAATACTATATAACGTTATGCGTTATATGGTAATACTATATAACGTTAAACGTTATAACGTAACAATATACAACGTTATACGCTATTGCGTAATAATATACAACTTTATACGTTATTACGTAATAATGCACAACGTTATACTTTATATAGTAATACTATGGCAATACTATATAACGTTATACGTTATATGGCAACACTATATAACGTTACACGTTATATGGTAATACTATATAACGTTATGCGTTATATGGTAATACTATATAACGTTATACGTAATAGCGTGACAATATACAACGATATACGCTATGACGTAATAGTATATATCGTAACACGTTACATGGTAATACTATATAACGTTATACGTTATTACGTAATAGTATATAACGTTTTACGTTATATGGTAATACTATATAACGTTATACGCTATTACGTAATAGTATATAACGTTATAAGTTATAATGTAACAATATAAAACGTTATACGTTATAACGTAATAGTATATAACGTTATACGTTATAACGTAACAATATACAACGTTATACGTTTTACGTAATAGTATATAACGTAACAGGTTACATGGTAATACTATATAACGTTATACGTTATTACGTAATAGTATATAACGTTATACGTTATTACGTAATAGTATATAACGTTATACGTGATATGGTAATATTATGTAACGTTATACGTTATAACGCAACAAATATACAACGTTATACGTTATAACGTAACAATATGCAACGTTATACGTTATTACGTAATAATATTCTACTTTATACGTTATTACATAATGGTATATATCTTTATACATTATATGGTAGTAATATATAACGTTATACGTTATTACGTAATAGTATATAACGTTATACGTGATATGGTAATACTATATAACGTTATACGTTATAACGTAACAATATACATCGATATACGCTATTACGTAATAGTATATAACGTTATACACTGTAACGTATCAATATTCAACTTTATACGTTATAACGTAACAATATACAACGTTATACGTAATATGCTAATACTACCGTAATTCTGTATAACGTTATACGTTATTTCGTAATGTTATATAACGTTATTCGTTGTATGGTAATACTATATAACGTTATACGTAATAGCGTAACAATATACAACGATATACGTTATTACGTAATAGTATATAACGTAACACGTTACATGGTAATACTATATAACGTTATACGTTATTTCGTAATAGTATATAACGTTATACGTTACATGGTAATACTATATAACGTTATATGTTACATGGTAATACTATATAACGTTATACGTTACATGGTAAAACTATATAACGTTATATGTTACATGGTAATACTATACAACGTTATACGTTATAACGTAACAATATACAACGTTATACGCTATTACGTAATAATATACAACGTTATACGTTATTATGTAATAATACACAACGTTATACTTTATATAGTAATACTATGGCAATACTATATAACGTTATACGTTATATGGCAACACTATATAACGTTACACGTTATATGGTAATACTATATAACGTTATGCGTTATATGGTAATACTATATAACGTTATACGTAATAGCGTAACAATATACAACGATATACGCTATGACGTAATAGTATATATCGTAACACGTTACATGGTAATACTATATAACGTTATACGTTATTACGTAATAGTATATAACGTTTTACGTTATATGGTAATACTATATAACGTTATACGCTATTACGTAATAGTATATAACGTTATAAGTTATAATGTAACAATATAAAACGTTATACGTTATAACGTAATAGTATATAACGTTATACGTTATAACGTAACAATATACAACGTTATACGTTTTACGTAATAGTATATAACGTAACAGGTTACATGGTAATACTATATAACGTTATACGTTATTACGTAATAGTATATAACGTTAAACGTTATTACGTAATAGTATATAACGTTATACGTGATATGGTAATATTATATAACGTTATACGTTATAACGCAACAAATATACAACGTTATACGTTATAACGTAACAATATGCAACGTTATACGTTATTACGTAATAATATTCTACTTTATACGTTATTACATAATGGTATATATCTTTATACATTATATGGTAGTAATATATAACGTTATACGTTATTACGTAATAGTATATAACGTTATACGTGATATGGTAATACTATATAACGTTATACGTTATAACGTAACAATATACATCGATATACGCTATTACGTAATAGTATATAACGTTATACACTGTAACGTATCAATATTCAACATTATACGTTATAACGTAACAATAAACAACGTTATACGTAATATGCTAATACTACCGTAATTCTGTATAACGTTATACGTTATTTCGTAATGTTATATACCGTTATTCGTTGTATGGTAATACTATATAAAGTTATACGTAATAGCGTAACAAGATACAACGATATACGTTATTACGTAATAGTATATAACGTAACACGTTACATGGTAATACTATATAACGTTATACGTTATTTCGTAATAGTATATAACGTTATACGTTACATGGTAATACTATATAACGTTATATGTTACATGGTAATACTATATAACGTTATACGTTACATGGTAAAACTATATAACGTTATATGTTACATGGTAATACTATACAACGTTATACGTTATAACGTAACAATATACAACGTTATACGCTATTACGTAATAATATACAACGTTATACGTTATTATGTAATAATACACAACGTTATACTTTATATAGTAATACTATGGCAATACTATATAACGTTATACGTTATTACGTAATAGTGTATAACGTTATACGTTATATGGTAACACTATATAACGTTACACGTTATACGGTAATACTATATAACGTTATGCGTTATATGGTAATACTATATAACGTTAAACGTTATAACGTAACAATATACAACGTTATACGCTATTGCGTAATAATATACAACTTTATACGTTATTACGTAATAATGCACAACGTTATACTTTATATAGTAATACTATGGCAATACTATATAACGTTATACGTTATATGGCAACACTATATAACGTTACACGTTATATGGTAATACTATATAACGTTATGCGTTATATGGTAATACTATATAACGTTATACGTAATAGCGTAACAATATACAACGATATACGCTATGACGTAATAGTATATATCGTAACACGTTACATGGTAATACTATATAACGTTATACGTTATTACGTAATAGTATATAACGTTTTACGTTATATGGTAATACTATATAACGTTATACGCTATTACGTAATAGTATATAACGTTATAAGTTATAATGTAACAATATAAAACGTTATACGTTATAACGTAAAAGTATATAACGTTATACGTTATAACGTAACAATATACAACGTTATACGTTTTGCGTAATAGTATATAACGTAACAGGTTACATGGTAATACTATATAACGTTATACGTTATTACGTAATAGTATATAAGGTTATACGTGATATGGTAATACTATATAACGTTATGCGTTATAACGTAACAATATACAACGTTATACGTTATTACGTAATAATATTCTACTTTATACGTTATTACATAAAGGTATATATCTTTATACATTATATGGTATTACTATATAACGTTATACCGTATTACGTAATAGTATATAACGTTATACGTGATATGGTAATACTATATAACGTTATACGTTACAACGTATCAATATACAACGTTATACGCTAATACGTAATAGTATACAACGTTATACGTTATTACGTAATAATACACAACGTTATACGTTATATAGTAATACTATGGCAATACTATATAACGTTATACGTTATTACGGAATAGTATATAACGTTGTACGTTATATGGTAATACTACATAACGTTATACGTTATAACGTAACAATATACAACGTCTTACGTTATTACGTATTAGCATATATCGTTATACGTTATATGGTAATACTATATAACGTTGTACGTTATTTCGTAATAGTATATAACGTTATACGTTACATGGTAATACTATATAACGTTATACGTTATAACGTAACAATATAAAACGTTATACGCTAATGCGTAATAATATACGACGTTATACGTTATTACGTAAGAGTATATATCGTTATACGTTAGATGGTAATACTATACAACGCTATACGTTATTACGTTGTAGTATATGACGCTATACGTTATATGGCTATACTATATAACGTTATACGTTATTACGTAGTAGTATATAACGTAATACGTTGTATGGTAATACTATATAACATTATACGTTATATGGCAATACTATATATCGTTATACGTTATATGGTAATACTATATAGCGTTATACGATATAACGTTACAATATACAACGTTATACGCTATTACGTAATAGTATATAACGATATACATAATAACGTAACAATATACAACGTTATATGTTATAACGTAACAATATACAACGTTATACGTCATAACGTAACAGTATAAAACGTTACACGTTATTACGTAATAATATTCAGCTATATACTTTATTACATAATGGTATATATCGTTATACATTATATGGTATTACTATATAACGATATACGTTATTACGTAATAGTATATATCGTTATACGTTATATGGTAATACTATATATCGTTATACGTTATAACGTACCAATATACAAAGTTATACGCTGTAACGTAATAATATACAACGTTATACGTTATTACGTAATAATATACAACGTTATACTTTATATGGTAATGCTATGGTAATACTATATAACGTTATACGTTATTACGTATTAGTATATAACTTTATTCGTTATATGGTAATACTATATAACGTTATACGTTATTATGTAGTCGTATATAACGTTATACGTTATAACGTAACACTATACAACGTTATACGTAATATGCTAATACTATCGTAATTCTGTATAACGTTATACGTTATTTCGTAATAGTATATAACGTTATACGTTATATGGTAATACTATATAACGTTATACGTAATAGCGTAACAACATGCAACGATATACGTTATTACGTAATGGTACATAACGTAACACGTTACATGGTAATACTATATAACGTTATACGTTATTACGTAATGGTATATAACGTTATACGTTATATGGTAATAATATACAACGTTATACGTTATTACGTAATGGTATATATCGTTATACGTTATATGGTATTACTATATAACGTTATACGTTATATGGTAATAATAAACAACGTTATACGTTATTACGTAATGGTATATAACGTTATACGTTATATGGCAATAATATACAACGTTATACGTTATTACGTAATGGTATATATCGTTATACGTTATATGGTATTACTATATAACGTTATACGTTAAAATGTAATACTATATAACGTTACACGTTATAACGTAACAATATACAGCGATATACGTTTTTACGTAATAGTATATAACGTAACACGTTATAACGTACCAATATACAAAGTTATACGCTGCAACGTCATAATATACAACGTTATACGTTATTACGTAATAATATACAACGTTATACGTTATATGGTAATACTATATAACGTTATACTTTATTACGCAATGGTATATAACGTTATACGTTATATGGTAATACTATATAACGTTATACGTTATTACGTAGTAGTATATAACGTTATACGTGATATGGTAATACTATATAACGTTATACGTTATTACGTAGTAGTATATAACGTTATACGTTATAACGTAACAATATACAACGTTATACGTCATAACGAAACAATATGCAACGTTATACGTTATTACGTAATAATATTCTACTTTATACGTTATTGCATAATGGTATATATCTTTATACATTATATGGTATTACTATATAACGTTATACCTTATTACGTAATAGTATATAACGTTATACGTTATTACGTAATAGTATATAAAGTTATACGTTATTACGTAATAGTATATAACGTTATACGTGATATGGTAATACTATATATCGTTATACGTTATAACGTAACAAATATACAACGTTATACGTCATAACGTAACAATATGCAACGTTATACGTTATTACGTAATAAAATTATACTTTATACGTTATTACATAATGGAATATACCTTTATACATTATATGGTATAACTATATAACGTTATACGTTATTACGTAATAGTATATAACGTTATACGTTATATGGTAGTACTATATAATGTTATACGTTATTACGTAGTAGTATATAACGTTATACGTGATATGGTAATACTATATAACGTTATACGTTATAACGTAACAATATACAACCTTATACGTCATAACGTAACAATATGCAACGTTATACGTTATTACGTAATAATATTCAACTTTATACGTTATTACATAATGGAATATACCTTTATACATTATATGGTATAACTATATAACGTTATACGTTATTACGTAATAGTATATAACGTTATACGTTATATGGTAGTACTATATAATGTTATACGTTATTACGTAGTAGTATATAACATTATCCGTTATCACGTAACGATATACAACGTTATACGTCATAACGTAACAATATGCAACGTTATACGTTATTACGTAATAATATTCAGCTATATACGTTATTACATAATGGTATATATCGTTATACATTATATGGTATTACTATATAACGATATACGTTATTACGTAATAGTATATAACGTAACACGTTATAACGTACCAATATACAAAGTTATACGCTGTAACGTCATAATATACAACGTTATACGTTATTAAGTAATAATATACAACGTTATACGTTATATGGTAATAGTATGGTAATACTATATAACGTTATACTTTATTACGCAATGGTATATAACGTCATACGTTATATGGTAATACTATATAACGTTATACGTTATTACGTAGTAGTATATAACGTTATACGTGATATGGTAATACTATATAACGTTATACGTTATTACGTAGTAGTATATAACGTTATACGTTATAACGTAACAATATACAACGTTATACGTCATAACGAAACAATATGCAACGTTATACGTTATTACGTAATAATATTCTACTTTATACGTTATTGCATAATGGTATATATCTTTATACATTATATGGTATTACTATATAACGTTATACGTTATTACGTAATAGTATATAACGTTATACGTGATATGGTAATACTATATATCGTTATACGTTATAACGTAACAAATATACAACGTTATACGTCATAACGTAACAATATGCAACGTTATACGTTATTACGTAATAAAATTATACTTTATACGTTATTACATAATGGAATATACCTTTATACATTATATGGTATAACTATATAACGTTATACGTTATTACGTAATAGTATATAACGTTATACGTTATATGGTAGTACTATATAATGTTATACGTTATTACGTAGTAGTATATAACATTATCCGCTATCACGTAACGATATACAACGTTATACGTCATAACGTAACAATATGCAACGTTATACGTTATTACGTAATAATATTCAGCTATATACGTTATTACATAATGGTATATATCGTTATACATTATATGGTATTACTATATAACGATATACGTTATTACGTAATAGTATATAACGTTATACGTTATATGGTAATACTATATAACGTTATACGTTATTACGTAGTAGTATATAACGTTATACGTTATAACGTAACAATATACAACGTTATACGTCATAACGAAACAATATGCAACGTTATACGTTATTACGTAATAATATTCTACTTTATACGTTATTGCATAATGGTATATATCTTTATACATTATATGGTATTACTATATAACGTTATACGTTATTACGTAATAGTATATAACGTTATACGTTATTACGTAATGGTATATAAGGTTATACGTTATATGGTAATAATATACAACGTTATACGTTATTACGTAATGGCATATATCGTTATACGTTATATGGTATTACTATATAACGTTATACGTTACAATGTAATACTATATAACGTTATACGTTACAACGTAACAATATACAACGATATACGTTATTACGTAATAGTATATAACGTAACACGTTATAACGTACCAATATACAAAGTTATACGCTGTAACGTCATAATATACAACGTTATACGTTATTAAGTAATAATATACAACGTTATACGTTATATGGTAATAGTATGGTAATACTATATAACGTTATACTTTATTACGCAATGGTGTATAACGTTATACGTTATATGGTAATACTATATAACGTTATACGTTATTACGTAGTAGTATATAACGTTATACGTGATATGGTAATACTATATAACGTTATACGTTATTACGTAGTAGTATATAACGTTATACGTTATAACGTAACAATATACAACGTTATACGTCATAACGAAACAATATGCAACGTTATACGTTATTACCTAATAATATTCTACTTTATACGTTATTGCATAATGGTATATATCTTTATACATTATATGGTATTACTATATAACGCTATACGTTATTACGTAATAGTATATAACGTTATACGTTATTACGTAATAGTATATAAAGTTATACGTTATTACGTAATAGTATATAACGTTATACGTGATATGGTAATACTATATATCGTTATACGTTATAACGTAACAAATATACAACGTTATACGTCATAACGTAACAATATGCAACGTTATACGTTATTACGTAATAAAATTATACTTTATACGTTATTACATAATGGAATATACCTTTATACATTATATGGTATAACTATATAACGTTATACGTTATTACGTAATAGTATATAACGTTATACGTTATATGGTAATACTATATAATGTTATACGTTATTACGTAGTAGTATATAACGTTATACGTGATATGGTAATACTATATAACGTTATACGTTATAACGTAACAATATACAACCTTATACGTCATAACGTAACAATATGCAACGTTATACGTTATTACGTAATAATATTCAACTTTATACGTTATTACATAATGGAATATACCTTTATACATTATATGGTATAACTATATAACGTTATACGTTATTACGTAATAGTATATAACGTTATACGTTATGTGGTAGTACTATATAATGTTATACGTTATTACGAAGTAGTATATAACATTATCCGTTATCACGTAACGATATACAACGTTATACGTCATAACGTAACAATATGCAACGTTATACGTTATTACGTAATAATATTCAGCTATATACGTTATTACATAATGGTATATATCGTTATACATTATATGGTATTACTATATAACGATATACGTTATTACGCAATAGTATATAACGTTATACGTTATATGGTAATACTATATAACGTTATACGTAATAGCGTAACAATATACAACGATATACGTTATTACGTAATAGTATATAACGTAACACGTTACATGGTAATACTATATAACGTTATACGTTATTACGTAATGGTATATAACGTTATACGTTATATGGTAGTACTATATAACGTTATACGTAATAGCGTAACAATAGACAACGATATACGTTATTACGTAATAGTATATAACGTAACACGTTACATGGTAATACTATATAACGTTATACGTTATTACGTAATGGTATATAACGTTATACGTTATATGGTAATACTATATAACGTTATACGTAATAGCGTAACAATATACAACGATATACGTTATTATGTAATAGTATATAACATAACACGTTACATGGTAATACTATATAACGTTATACGTTATTACGGAATAGTATATAACGTTATACGTAATAGCGTAACAATATACAACGATATACGTTATTACGTAATAGTATATAACGTAACACGTTACATGGTAATACTACATAACGTTATACGTTATTACGTAATGGTATATAACGTTATAAGTTATATGGTAATACTATATAACGTTATACGTAATAGCGAAACAATATACAACGAAATACGCTATGACGTAATAGTATATATCGTAACACGTTACATGGTAATACTATATAACGTTATACGTTATTACGTAATAGTATATAACGTTTTACGTTATATGGCAATACTATATAACGTTATACGCTATTACGTAATAGTATATAACGTTATAAGTTATAATGTGACAATATAAAAACGTTATACGTTATAACGTAATGGTATATAGCGTAACAGGTTACATGGTAATACTATATAACGTTATACGTTATTACGTAATAGTATATAACGTTATACATTATATGGTATTACTATATAACGTTATACGTTATTACGTAATAGTATATAACGTTATACGTTATTACGTAATAGTATATAACGTTATACGTTATTACGTAATAGTATATGACGTTATACGTGATATGGTAATACTATATAACGTTATACGTTATAACGTAACAAATATACAACGTTACACGTCATAACGTAACAATATGCAACGTTATACGTTATTACGTAATAATATTCTACTTTCTACGTTATTACATAATGGTATATATCTTTATACATTATATGGTAGTACTATATAACGTTATACGTTATTACGTAATAGTATATAACGTTATACGTGATATGGTAATACTATATAACGTTATACGTTATAACGTAACAATATACAACGTTATACGTCATAACGTAACAATATGCAACGTTATACGTTATTACGTAATAGTATTAAACTTTATACGTTATTACATAAAGGAATATATCTTTATACATTATATGGTATAACTATATAACGTTATACGTTATTACGTAATAGTATATAACGTTATACGTTATTACGTAATAGTATATAAAGTTATACGTTATTACGTAATAGTATATAACGTTATACGTGATATGGTAATACTATATAACGTTATACGTTATAACGTAACAATATACAACGTTATACGTCATAACGTAACAATATGCAACGTTATACGTTATTACGTAATAGTATTAAACTTTATACGTTATTACATAAAGGAATATATCTTTATAGATTATATGGTAGTACTATATAACGTTATACGTTATTACGTAATAGTATATAACGTTATACGTGATATCGTAATACTATATAACGTTATACGTTATAACGTAACAATATACAACGTTATACGTCATAACGTAACAATATGCAACGTTATACGTTATTACGTAATAATATTCAACTTTATACGTTATTACATAATGGAATATATCTTTATACATTATATGGTATAACTATATAACGTTATACGTTATTACGTAATAGTATATAACGTTATACGTTATATGGTAGTACTATATAATGTTATACGTTATTACGTAGTAGTATATAACGTTATCCGTTATCACGTAACGATATACAACGTTATACGTCATAACGTAACAATATGCAACGTTATACGTTATTTCGTAATAGTATATAACGTTACACGTTACATGGTAATACTATATAACGTTATACGTTACATGGTAAAACTATATAACGTTATATGTAACATGGTAATATTATACATCGTTATACGTTATAACGTAACAATATACAACGTTATACGCTATTACGTAATAATATACAACGTTATACGTTATTATGTAGTAATACACAACGTTATACTTTATATAGTAATACTATGGCAATACTATATAACGTTATACGTTATTACGTAATAGTGTATAACGTTATACGTTATATGGTAACACTATATAACGTTACACGTTATACGGTAATACTATATAACGTTATGCGTTATATGGTAACACTATATAACGTTAAACGTTATAACGTAACAATATACAACGTTATACGCTATTGCGTAATAATATACAACTTTATACGTTATTACGTAATAATGCACAACGTTATACTTTATATAGTAATACTATGGCAATACTATATAACGTTATACGTTATATGGCAACACTATATAACGTTACACGTTATATGGTAATACTATATAACGTTATGCGTTATATGGTAATACTATATAACGTTATACGTAATAGCGTAACAATATACAACGATATACGCTATGACGTAATAGTATATATCGTAACACGTTACATGGTAATACTATATAACGTTATACGTTATTACGTAATAGTATATAACGTTTTACGTTATATGGTAATACTATATAACGTTATACGCTATTACGTAATAGTATATAACGTTATAAGTTATAATGTAACAATATAAAACGTTATACGTTATAACGTAATAGTATATAACGTTATACGTTATAACGTAACAATATACAACGTTATACGTTTTACGTAATAGTATATAACGTAACAGGTTACATGGTAATACTATATAACGTTATACGTTATTACGTAATAGTATATAACGTTATACGTGATATGGTAATACTATATAACGTTATACGTTATAACGTAACAATATACAACGTTATACGTTATTACGTAATAATATTCTACTTTATACGTTATTACATAAAGGTATATATCTTTATACATTATATGGTATTACTATATAACGTTATACCGTATTACGTAATAGTATATAACGTTATACGTGATATGGTAATACTATATAACGTTATACGTTACAACGTAACAATATACAACGTTATACGCCAATACGTAATAGTATACAACGTTATACGTTATTACGTAATAATACACAACGTTATACGTTATATAGTAATACTATGGCAATACTATATAACGTTATACGTTATTACGGAATAGTATATAACGTTGTACGTTATATGGTAATACTACATAACGTTATACGTTATAACGTAACAATATACAACGTCTTACGTTATTACGTATTAGTATATATCGTTATACGTTATATGGTAATACTATATAACGTTGTACGTTATTTCGTAATAGTATATAACGTTATACGTTACATGGTAATACTATATAACGTTATACGTTATAACGTAACAATATAAAACGTTATACGCTATTGCGTAATAATATACGACGTTATACGTTATTACGTAAGAGTATATATCGTTATACGTTAGATGGTAATACTATATAACGCTATACGTTATTACGTTATAGTATATGACGCTATACGTTATATGGCTATACTATATAACGTTATACGTTATTACGTAGTAGTATATAACGTAATACGTTGTATGGTAATACTATATAACATTATACGTTATATGGCAATACTATATAACGTTATACGTTATATGGTAATACTACATAACGTTATACGTTATAACGTAACAATATACAACGTCTTACGTTATTACGTAATAGTATATATCGTTATACGATATATGGTAATACTATATAGCGTTATACGATATAACGTTACAATATACAACGTTATACGCTATTACGTAATAGTATATAACGATATACATAATAACGTAACAATATACAACGTTATATGTTATAACGTAACAATATACAACGTTATACGTCATAACGTAACAGTATAAAACGTTACACGTTATTACGTAATAATATTCAGCTATATACGTTATTACATAATGGTATATATCGTTATACATTATATGGTATTACTATATAACGATATACGTTATTACGTAATAGTATATAACGTTATACGTTATATGGTAATACTATATAACGTTATACGTAATAGCGTAACAATATACAACGACATACGTTATTACGTAATAGTATATAACGTAACACGTTACATGGTAATACTATATAACGTTATACGTTATTACGTAATGGTATATAACGTTATACGTTATATGGTAGTACTATATAACGTTATACGTAATAGCGTAACAATATACAACGATATACGTTATTACGTAATAGTATATAACGTAACACGTTACATGGTAATACTATATAACGTTATACGTAATAGCGTAACAATATACAACGATATACGTTATTATGTAATAGTATATAACGTAACGCGTTACATGGTAATACTATATAACGTTATACGTTATTACGGAATAGTATATAACGTTGTATGTTATATGGTAATACTACATAACGTGATACGTTATAACGTAACAATATACAACGTCTTACGCTATCACGTAATAGTATATATCGTTATACGTTATATGGTAATACTATATAACGTTATACGTTATTTCGTATTAGTATATAACGTTATACGTTACATGGTAATACTATATAACGTTATATGTTACATGGTAATACTATATAACGTTATACGTTACATGGTAAAACTATATAACGTTATACGTTACATGGTAATACTACATAACGTTATACGTTATAACGTAACAATATACAACGTTATACGCTATTACGTAATAATATACAACGTTATACGTTATTAGGTAATAATACACAACGTTATACTTTATATAGTAATACTATGGCAATACTATATAACGTTATACGTTACATGGTAAAACTATATAACGTTATACGTTACATGGTAATACTATATAACGTTATACGTAATAGCGTAACAATATACAACGATATACGTTATTATGTAATAGTATATAATGTAACACGTTACATGGTAATACTATATAACGTTATACGTTATTACGGAATAGTATATAACGTTATACGTAATAGCGTAACAATATACAACGATATACGTTATTACGTAATAGTATATAACGTAACACGTTACATGGCAATACTATATAACGTTATACGTTATAACGTAACAATATACAACGTTATACGTCATAACGTAACAATATGCAACGTTATACGTTATTACGTAATAGTATTCAACTTTATACGTTATTACATAATGGAATATATCTTTATACATTATATGGTATTACTATATAACGTTATACGTTATTACGTAATAGTATATAACGTTATACGTTATTACATAATAGTATATAATGTTATACGCGATATGGTAATACTATATAACGTTATACGTTATAACGTAACAAATATACAACGTTATACGTCATAACGTAACAATATGCAACGTTATACCTTATTACGTAATAATATAATACTTTATACGTTATACGTCATAACGTAACAATATGCAACGTTATACCTTATTACGTAATAATATAATACTTTATACGTCATTACATAAAGGTATATATCTTTATACATTATATGGTAGTACTATATAACGTTATACGTTATTACGTAATAGTAAATAACGTTATACGTGATATGGTAATACTATATAACGTTATACGTTATAACGTAACAATATACAACGTTATACGTCATAACGTAAAAATATGCAACGTTATACGTTATTACGTAATAATATTCTACTTTATACGTTATTACATAAAGGTATATATCTTTATAAATTATATGGTATTACTATATAACGTTATACCGTATTACGTAATAGTATATAGCGTTATACGTGATATGGTAATACTATATAACGTTATACGTTACAACGTAACAATATACAACGTTATACGCTAATACGTAATAGTATACAACGTTATACGTTATTACGTAATAATACACAACGTTATACGTTATATGGTAATGCTATGGTAATACTATATAACGTTATACGTTATTACGCAATGGTATATAACGTTATACGTTATATGGTAATACTATATAACGTTATACGTAATAGCGTAACAATATACAACGATATACGTTATTACGTAATAGTTTATAACGTAACACGTTACATGGTAATACTATATAACGTTATACGTTATTACGTATTAGTATATAACTTTATTCGTTATATGGTAATAATATACAACGTTATACGTTATTACGTAATGGTATATATCGTTATACGTTATATGGTATTACTATATAACGTTATACGTTACAATGTAATACTATATAACGTTATACGTTACAACGTAACAATATACAACGATATACGTTATTACGTAATGGTATATAACGTTATACGTTATATGGTAATAATATACAACGTTATACGTTATTACGCAATGGTATATAACGTTATACGTTATGTGGTAATAATATACAACGTTATACGTTATTACGTAATGGTATATATCGTTATACGTTATATGGTATTACTATATAACGTTATACGTTACAATGTAATACTATATAACGTTACTTGTTATAACGTAACAATATACAACGATATACGTTATTACGTAATAGTATATAACGTAACACGTTATAACGTACCAATATGCAACGTTATACGTTATTACGTAATAATACTCTACTTTATACGTTATTGCATAATGGTATATATCTTTATACATTATATGGTATTACTATATAACGTTATACGTTATTACGTAATAGTATATAACGTTATACGTTATTACGTAATAGTATATAACGTTATACGCGATATGGTAATACTATATAACGTTATACGTTATAACGTAACAATATACAACGTTATACGTCATAACGTAACAATATGCAACGTTATACGTTATTACGTAATAATATTCAACTTTATACGTTATTACATAATGGAATATATCTTTATACATTATATGGTATAACTATATAACGTTATACGTTATTACGTAATAGTATATAACGTTATACGTTATATGGTAATACTATATAACGTTATACGTAATAGCGTAACAATATACAACGATATACGTTATAATGTAATAGTATATAACATAACACGTTACATGGTAATACTATATAACGTTATACGTTATTACGGAATAGTATATAACGTTATACGTAATAGCGTAACAATATACAACGATATACGTTATTACGTAATAGTATATAACGTAACACGTTACATGGTAATACTACATAACGTTATACGTTATTACGTAATGGTATATAACGTTATAAGTTATATGGTAATACTATATAACGTTATACGTAATAGCGAAACAATATACAACGAAATACGCTATGACGTAATAGTATATATCGTAACACGTTACATGGTAATACTATATAACGTTATACGTTATTACGTAATAGTATATAACGTTTTACGTTATATGGCAATACTATATAACGTTATACGCTATTACGTAATAGTATATAACGTTATAAGTTATAATGTGACAATATAAAAACGTTATACGTTATAACGTAATGGTATATAGCGTAACAGGTTACATGGTAATACTATATAACGTTATACGTTATTACGTAATAGTATATAACGTTATACATTATATGGTATTACTATATAACGTTATACGTTATTACGTACTAGTATATAACGTTATACGTTATTACGTAATAGTATATAACGTTATACGTTATTACGTAATAGTATATGACGTTATACGTGATATGGTAATACTATATAACGTTATACGTTATAACGTAACAAATATACAACGTTACACGTCATAACGTAACAATATGCAACGTTATACGTTATTACGTAATAATATTCTACTTTCTACGTTATTACATAATGGTATATATCTTTATACATTATATGGTAGTACTATATAACGTTATACGTTATTACGTAATAGTATATAACGTTATACGTGATATGGTAATACTATATAACGTTATACGTTATAACGTAACAATATACAACGTTATACGTCATAACGTAACAATATGCAACGTTATACGTTATTACGTAATAGTATTAAACTTTATACGTTATTACATAAAGGAATATATCTTTATACATTATATGGTATAACTATATAACGTTATACGTTATTACGTAATAGTATATAACGTTATACGTTATTACGTAATAGTATATAAAGTTATACGTTATTACGTAATAGTATATAACGTTATACGTGATATGGTAATACTATATAACGTTATACGTTATAACGTAACAATATACAACGTTATACGTCATAACGTAACAATATGCAACGTTATACGTTATTACGTAATAGTATTAAACTTTATACGTTATTACATAAAGGAATATATCTTTATAGATTATATGGTAGTACTATATAACGTTATACGTTATTACGTAATAGTATATAACGTTATACGTGATATCGTAATACTATATAACGTTATACGTTATAACGTAACAATATACAACGTTATACGTCATAACGTAACAATATGCAACGTTATACGTTATTACGTAATAATATTCAACTTTATACGTTATTACATAATGGAATATATCTTTATACATTATATGGTATAACTATATAACGTTATACGTTATTACGTAATAGTATATAACGTTATACGTTATATGGTAGTACTATATAATGTTATACGTTATTACGTAGTAGTATATAACGTTATCCGTTATCACGTAACGATATACAACGTTATACGTCATAACGTAACAATATGCAACGTTATACGTTATTTCGTAATAGTATATAACGTTACACGTTACATGGTAATACTATATAACGTTATACGTTACATGGTAAAACTATATAACGTTATATGTAACATGGTAATATTATACATCGTTATACGTTATAACGTAACAATATACAACGTTATACGCTATTACGTAATAATATACAACGTTATACGTTATTATGTAGTAATACACAACGTTATACTTTATATAGTAATACTATGGCAATACTATATAACGTTATACGTTATTACGTAATAGTGTATAACGTTATACGTTATATGGTAACACTATATAACGTTACACGTTATACGGTAATACTATATAACGTTATGCGTTATATGGTAACACTATATAACGTTAAACGTTATAACGTAACAATATACAACGTTATACGCTATTGCGTAATAATATACAACTTTATACGTTATTACGTAATAATGCACAACGTTATACTTTATATAGTAATACTATGGCAATACTATATAACGTTATACGTTATATGGCAACACTATATAACGTTACACGTTATATGGTAATACTATATAACGTTATGCGTTATATGGTAATACTATATAACGTTATACGTAATAGCGTAACAATATACAACGATATACGCTATGACGTAATAGTATATATCGTAACACGTTACATGGTAATACTATATAACGTTATACGTTATTACGTAATAGTATATAACGTTTTACGTTATATGGTAATACTATATAACGTTATACGCTATTACGTAATAGTATATAACGTTATAAGTTATAATGTAACAATATAAAACGTTATACGTTATAACGTAATAGTATATAACGTTATACGTTATAACGTAACAATATACAACGTTATACGTTTTACGTAATAGTATATAACGTAACAGGTTACATGGTAATACTATATAACGTTATACGTTATTACGTAATAGTATATAACGTTATACGTGATATGGTAATACTATATAACGTTATACGTTATAACGTAACAATATACAACGTTATACGTTATTACGTAATAATATTCTACTTTATACGTTATTACATAAAGGTATATATCTTTATACATTATATGGTATTACTATATAACGTTATACCGTATTACGTAATAGTATATAACGTTATACGTGATATGGTAATACTATATAACGTTATACGTTACAACGTAACAATATACAACGTTATACGCCAATACGTAATAGTATACAACGTTATACGTTATTACGTAATAATACACAACGTTATACGTTATATAGTAATACTATGGCAATACTATATAACGTTATACGTTATTACGGAATAGTATATAACGTTGTACGTTATATGGTAATACTACATAACGTTATACGTTATAACGTAACAATATACAACGTCTTACGTTATTACGTATTAGTATATATCGTTATACGTTATATGGTAATACTATATAACGTTGTACGTTATTTCGTAATAGTATATAACGTTATACGTTACATGGTAATACTATATAACGTTATACGTTATAACGTAACAATATAAAACGTTATACGCTATTGCGTAATAATATACGACGTTATACGTTATTACGTAAGAGTATATATCGTTATACGTTAGATGGTAATACTATATAACGCTATACGTTATTACGTTATAGTATATGACGCTATACGTTATATGGCTATACTATATAACGTTATACGTTATTACGTAGTAGTATATAACGTAATACGTTGTATGGTAATACTATATAACATTATACGTTATATGGCAATACTATATAACGTTATACGTTATATGGTAATACTACATAACGTTATACGTTATAACGTAACAATATACAACGTCTTACGTTATTACGTAATAGTATATATCGTTATACGATATATGGTAATACTATATAGCGTTATACGATATAACGTTACAATATACAACGTTATACGCTATTACGTAATAGTATATAACGATATACATAATAACGTAACAATATACAACGTTATATGTTATAACGTAACAATATACAACGTTATACGTCATAACGTAACAGTATAAAACGTTACACGTTATTACGTAATAATATTCAGCTATATACGTTATTACATAATGGTATATATCGTTATACATTATATGGTATTACTATATAACGATATACGTTATTACGTAATAGTATATAACGTTATACGTTATATGGTAATACTATATAACGTTATACGTAATAGCGTAACAATATACAACGACATACGTTATTACGTAATAGTATATAACGTAACACGTTACATGGTAATACTATATAACGTTATACGTTATTACGTAATGGTATATAACGTTATACGTTATATGGTAGTACTATATAACGTTATACGTAATAGCGTAACAATATACAACGATATACGTTATTACGTAATAGTATATAACGTAACACGTTACATGGTAATACTATATAACGTTATACGTAATAGCGTAACAATATACAACGATATACGTTATTATGTAATAGTATATAACGTAACGCGTTACATGGTAATACTATATAACGTTATACGTTATTACGGAATAGTATATAACGTTGTATGTTATATGGTAATACTACATAACGTGATACGTTATAACGTAACAATATACAACGTCTTACGCTATCACGTAATAGTATATATCGTTATACGTTATATGGTAATACTATATAACGTTATACGTTATTTCGTATTAGTATATAACGTTATACGTTACATGGTAATACTATATAACGTTATATGTTACATGGTAATACTATATAACGTTATACGTTACATGGTAAAACTATATAACGTTATACGTTACATGGTAATACTACATAACGTTATACGTTATAACGTAACAATATACAACGTTATACGCTATTACGTAATAATATACAACGTTATACGTTATTAGGTAATAATACACAACGTTATACTTTATATAGTAATACTATGGCAATACTATATAACGTTATACGTTACATGGTAAAACTATATAACGTTATACGTTACATGGTAATACTATATAACGTTATACGTAATAGCGTAACAATATACAACGATATACGTTATTATGTAATAGTATATAATGTAACACGTTACATGGTAATACTATATAACGTTATACGTTATTACGGAATAGTATATAACGTTATACGTAATAGCGTAACAATATACAACGATATACGTTATTACGTAATAGTATATAACGTAACACGTTACATGGCAATACTATATAACGTTATACGTTATAACGTAACAATATACAACGTTATACGTCATAACGTAACAATATGCAACGTTATACGTTATTACGTAATAGTATTCAACTTTATACGTTATTACATAATGGAATATATCTTTATACATTATATGGTATTACTATATAACGTTATACGTTATTACGTAATAGTATATAACGTTATACGTTATTACATAATAGTATATAACGTAACACGTTACATGGCAATACTATATAACGTTATACGTTATAACGTAACAATATACAACGTTATACGTCATAACGTAACAATATGCAACGTTATACGTTATTACGTAATAGTATTCAACTTTATACGTTATTACATAATGGAATATATCTTTATACATTATATGGTATTACTATATAACGTTATACGTTATTACGTAATAGTATATAACGTTATACGTTATTACGTAATAGTTTATAACGTAACACGTTACATGGTAATACTATATAACGTTATACGTTATTACGTATTAGTATATAACTTTATTCGTTATATGGTAATAATATACAACGTTATACGTTATTACGTAATGGTATATATCGTTATACGTTATATGGTATTACTATATAACGTTATACGTTACAATGTAATACTATATAACGTTATACGTTACAACGTAACAATATACAACGATATACGTTATTACGTAATGGTATATAACGTTATACGTTATATGGTAATAATATACAACGTTATACGTTATTACGCAATGGTATATAACGTTATACGTTATGTGGTAATAATATACAACGTTATACGTTATTACGTAATGGTATATATCGTTATACGTTATATGGTATTACTATATAACGTTATACGTTACAATGTAATACTATATAACGTTACTTGTTATAACGTAACAATATACAACGATATACGTTATTACGTAATAGTATATAACGTAACACGTTATAACGTACCAATATGCAACGTTATACGTTATTACGTAATAATACTCTACTTTATACGTTATTGCATAATGGTATATATCTTTATACATTATATGGTATTACTATATAACGTTATACGTTATTACGTAATAGTATATAACGTTATACGTTATTACGTAATAGTATATAACGTTATACGCGATATGGTAATACTATATAACGTTATACGTTATAACGTAACAATATACAACGTTATACGTCATAACGTAACAATATGCAACGTTATACGTTATTACGTAATAATATTCAACTTTATACGTTATTACATAATGGAATATATCTTTATACATTATATGGTATAACTATATAACGTTATACGTTATTACGTAATAGTATATAACGTTATACGTTATATGGTAATACTATATAACGTTATACGTAATAGCGTAACAATATACAACGATATACGTTATAATGTAATAGTATATAACATAACACGTTACATGGTAATACTATATAACGTTATACGTTATTACGGAATAGTATATAACGTTATACGTAATAGCGTAACAATATACAACGATATACGTTATTACGTAATAGTATATAACGTAACACGTTACATGGTAATACTACATAACGTTATACGTTATTACGTAATGGTATATAACGTTATAAGTTATATGGTAATACTATATAACGTTATACGTAATAGCGAAACAATATACAACGAAATACGCTATGACGTAATAGTATATATCGTAACACGTTACATGGTAATACTATATAACGTTATACGTTATTACGTAATAGTATATAACGTTTTACGTTATATGGCAATACTATATAACGTTATACGCTATTACGTAATAGTATATAACGTTATAAGTTATAATGTGACAATATAAAAACGTTATACGTTATAACGTAATGGTATATAGCGTAACAGGTTACATGGTAATACTATATAACGTTATACGTTATTACGTAATAGTATATAACGTTATACATTATATGGTATTACTATATAACGTTATACGTTATTACGTACTAGTATATAACGTTATACGTTATTACGTAATAGTATATAACGTTATACGTTATTACGTAATAGTATATGACGTTATACGTGATATGGTAATACTATATAACGTTATACGTTATAACGTAACAAATATACAACGTTACACGTCATAACGTAACAATATGCAACGTTATACGTTATTACGTAATAATATTCTACTTTCTACGTTATTACATAATGGTATATATCTTTATACATTATATGGTAGTACTATATAACGTTATACGTTATTACGTAATAGTATATAACGTTATACGTGATATGGTAATACTATATAACGTTATACGTTATAACGTAACAATATACAACGTTATACGTCATAACGTAACAATATGCAACGTTATACGTTATTACGTAATAGTATTAAACTTTATACGTTATTACATAAAGGAATATATCTTTATACATTATATGGTATAACTATATAACGTTATACGTTATTACGTAATAGTATATAACGTTATACGTTATTACGTAATAGTATATAAAGTTATACGTTATTACGTAATAGTATATAACGTTATACGTGATATGGTAATACTATATAACGTTATACGTTATAACGTAACAATATACAACGTTATACGTCATAACGTAACAATATGCAACGTTATACGTTATTACGTAATAGTATTAAACTTTATACGTTATTACATAAAGGAATATATCTTTATAGATTATATGGTAGTACTATATAACGTTATACGTTATTACGTAATAGTATATAACGTTATACGTGATATCGTAATACTATATAACGTTATACGTTATAACGTAACAATATACAACGTTATACGTCATAACGTAACAATATGCAACGTTATACGTTATTACGTAATAATATTCAACTTTATACGTTATTACATAATGGAATATATCTTTATACATTATATGGTATAACTATATAACGTTATACGTTATTACGTAATAGTATATAACGTTATACGTTATATGGTAGTACTATATAATGTTATACGTTATTACGTAGTAGTATATAACGTTATCCGTTATCACGTAACGATATACAACGTTATACGTCATAACGTAACAATATGCAACGTTATACGTTATTTCGTAATAGTATATAACGTTACACGTTACATGGTAATACTATATAACGTTATACGTTACATGGTAAAACTATATAACGTTATATGTAACATGGTAATATTATACATCGTTATACGTTATAACGTAACAATATACAACGTTATACGCTATTACGTAATAATATACAACGTTATACGTTATTATGTAGTAATACACAACGTTATACTTTATATAGTAATACTATGGCAATACTATATAACGTTATACGTTATTACGTAATAGTGTATAACGTTATACGTTATATGGTAACACTATATAACGTTACACGTTATACGGTAATACTATATAACGTTATGCGTTATATGGTAACACTATATAACGTTAAACGTTATAACGTAACAATATACAACGTTATACGCTATTGCGTAATAATATACAACTTTATACGTTATTACGTAATAATGCACAACGTTATACTTTATATAGTAATACTATGGCAATACTATATAACGTTATACGTTATATGGCAACACTATATAACGTTACACGTTATATGGTAATACTATATAACGTTATGCGTTATATGGTAATACTATATAACGTTATACGTAATAGCGTAACAATATACAACGATATACGCTATGACGTAATAGTATATATCGTAACACGTTACATGGTAATACTATATAACGTTATACGTTATTACGTAATAGTATATAACGTTTTACGTTATATGGTAATACTATATAACGTTATACGCTATTACGTAATAGTATATAACGTTATAAGTTATAATGTAACAATATAAAACGTTATACGTTATAACGTAATAGTATATAACGTTATACGTTATAACGTAACAATATACAACGTTATACGTTTTACGTAATAGTATATAACGTAACAGGTTACATGGTAATACTATATAACGTTATACGTTATTACGTAATAGTATATAACGTTATACGTGATATGGTAATACTATATAACGTTATACGTTATAACGTAACAATATACAACGTTATACGTTATTACGTAATAATATTCTACTTTATACGTTATTACATAAAGGTATATATCTTTATACATTATATGGTATTACTATATAACGTTATACCGTATTACGTAATAGTATATAACGTTATACGTGATATGGTAATACTATATAACGTTATACGTTACAACGTAACAATATACAACGTTATACGCCAATACGTAATAGTATACAACGTTATACGTTATTACGTAATAATACACAACGTTATACGTTATATAGTAATACTATGGCAATACTATATAACGTTATACGTTATTACGGAATAGTATATAACGTTGTACGTTATATGGTAATACTACATAACGTTATACGTTATAACGTAACAATATACAACGTCTTACGTTATTACGTATTAGTATATATCGTTATACGTTATATGGTAATACTATATAACGTTGTACGTTATTTCGTAATAGTATATAACGTTATACGTTACATGGTAATACTATATAACGTTATACGTTATAACGTAACAATATAAAACGTTATACGCTATTGCGTAATAATATACGACGTTATACGTTATTACGTAAGAGTATATATCGTTATACGTTAGATGGTAATACTATATAACGCTATACGTTATTACGTTATAGTATATGACGCTATACGTTATATGGCTATACTATATAACGTTATACGTTATTACGTAGTAGTATATAACGTAATACGTTGTATGGTAATACTATATAACATTATACGTTATATGGCAATACTATATAACGTTATACGTTATATGGTAATACTACATAACGTTATACGTTATAACGTAACAATATACAACGTCTTACGTTATTACGTAATAGTATATATCGTTATACGATATATGGTAATACTATATAGCGTTATACGATATAACGTTACAATATACAACGTTATACGCTATTACGTAATAGTATATAACGATATACATAATAACGTAACAATATACAACGTTATATGTTATAACGTAACAATATACAACGTTATACGTCATAACGTAACAGTATAAAACGTTACACGTTATTACGTAATAATATTCAGCTATATACGTTATTACATAATGGTATATATCGTTATACATTATATGGTATTACTATATAACGATATACGTTATTACGTAATAGTATATAACGTTATACGTTATATGGTAATACTATATAACGTTATACGTAATAGCGTAACAATATACAACGACATACGTTATTACGTAATAGTATATAACGTAACACGTTACATGGTAATACTATATAACGTTATACGTTATTACGTAATGGTATATAACGTTATACGTTATATGGTAATACTATATAACGTTATATGTAATAGCGTAACAATATACAACGATATACGTTATTACGTAATAGTATATAACGTAACACGTTACATGGTAATACTATATAACGTTATACGTAATAGCGTAACAATATACGACGTTATACGTTATTACGTAATAGTATATAACGTAACGCGTTACATGGTAATACTATATAACGTTATACGTTATTACGGAATAGTATATAACGTTGTATGTTATATGGTAATACTACATAACGTGATACGTTATAACGTAACAATATACAACGTCTTACGCTATCACGTAATAGTATATATCGTTATACGTTATATGGTAATACTATATAACGTTATACGTTATTTCGTATTAGTATATAACGTTATACGTTACATGGTAATACTATATAACGTTATATGTTACATGGTAATACTATATAACGTTATACGTTACATGGTAAAACTATATAACGTTATACGTTACATGGTAATACTACATAACGTTATACGTTATAACGTAACAATATACAACGTTATACGCTATTACGTAATAATATACAACGTTATACGTTATTAGGTAATAATACACAACGTTATACTTTATATAGTAATACTATGGCAATACTATATAACGTTATACGTTACATGGTAAAACTATATAACGTTATACGTTACATGGTAATACTATATAACGTTATACGTAATAGCGTAACAATATACAACGATATACGTTATTATGTAATAGTATATAATGTAACACGTTACATGGTAATACTATATAACGTTATACGTTATTACGGAATAGTATATAACGTTATACGTAATAGCGTAACAATATACAACGATATACGTTATTACGTAATAGTATATAACGTAACACGTTACATGGCAATACTATATAACGTTATACGTTATAACGTAACAATATACAACGTTATACGTCATAACGTAACAATATGCAACGTTATACGTTATTACGTAATAGTATTCAACTTTATACGTTATTACATAATGGAATATATCTTTATACATTATATGGTATTACTATATAACGTTATACGTTATTACGTAATAGTATATAACGTTATACGTTATTACATAATAGTATATAATGTTATACGCGATATGGTAATACTATATAACGTTATACGTTATAACGTAACAAATATACAACGTTATACGTCATAACGTAACAATATGCAACGTTATACCTTATTACGTAATAATATAATACTTTATACGTTATACGTCATAACGTAACAATATGCAACGTTATACCTTATTACGTAATAATATAATACTTTATACGTCATTACATAAAGGTATATATCTTTATACATTATATGGTAGTACTATATAACGTTATACGTTATTACGTAATAGTAAATAACGTTATACGTGATATGGTAATACTATATAACGTTATACGTTATAACGTAACAATATACAACGTTATACGTCATAACGTAAAAATATGCAACGTTATACGTTATTACGTAATAATATTCTACTTTATACGTTATTACATAAAGGTATATATCTTTATAAATTATATGGTATTACTATATAACGTTATACCGTATTACGTAATAGTATATAGCGTTATACGTGATATGGTAATACTATATAACGTTATACGTTACAACGTAACAATATACAACGTTATACGCTAATACGTAATAGTATACAACGTTATACGTTATTACGTAATAATACACAACGTTATACGTTATATGGTAATGCTATGGTAATACTATATAACGTTATACGTTATTACGCAATGGTATATAACGTTATACGTTATATGGTAATACTATATAACGTTATACGTAATAGCGTAACAATATACAACGATATACGTTATTACGTAATAGTTTATAACGTAACACGTTACATGGTAATACTATATAACGTTATACGTTATTACGTATTAGTATATAACTTTATTCGTTATATGGTAATAATATACAACGTTATACGTTATTACGTAATGGTATATATCGTTATACGTTATATGGTATTACTATATAACGTTATACGTTACAATGTAATACTATATAACGTTATACGTTACAACGTAACAATATACAACGATATACGTTATTACGTAATGGTATATAACGTTATACGTTATATGGTAATAATATACAACGTTATACGTTATTACGCAATGGTATATAACGTTATACGTTATGTGGTAATAATATACAACGTTATACGTTATTACGTAATGGTATATATCGTTATACGTTATATGGTATTACTATATAACGTTATACGTTACAATGTAATACTATATAACGTTACTTGTTATAACGTAACAATATACAACGATATACGTTATTACGTAATAGTATATAACGTAACACGTTATAACGTACCAATATGCAACGTTATACGTTATTACGTAATAATACTCTACTTTATACGTTATTGCATAATGGTATATATCTTTATACATTATATGGTATTACTATATAACGTTATACGTTATTACGTAATAGTATATAACGTTATACGTTATTACGTAATAGTATATAACGTTATACGCGATATGGTAATACTATATAACGTTATACGTTATAACGTAACAAATATACAACGTTATACGTGATAACGTAACAATATGCAACGTTATACGTTATTACGTAATAATGTTCTACTTTATACGTTATTACATAATGGTATATACCTTTATACATTATATGGTAGTGCTATATAACGTTATACGTTATTACGTAATAGTATATAACGTTATACGTGATATGGTAATACTATATAACGTTATACGTTATAACGTAACCATATACATCGATATACGCTATTACGTAATAGTATATAACGTTATACACTGTAACGTATCAATATTCAACTTTATACGTTATAACGTAACAATATACAACGTTATACGTAATATGCTAATACTACCGTAATTCTGTATAACGTTATACGTTATTTCGTAATGGTATATAACGTTATTCGTAGTATGGTAATACTATATAACGTTATACGTAATAGCGTAACAATATACAACGATATACGTTATTACGTAATAGTATATAACGTAACACGTTACATGGTAATACTATATAACGTTATACGTTATTACGGAATAGTATATAACGTTGTACGTTATATGGTAATACTACATAACGTGATACGTTATAACGTAACAATATACAACGTCTTACGCTATCACGTAATAGTATATATCGTTATACGTTATATGGTAATACTATATAACGTTATACGTTATTTCGTAATAGTATATAACGTTATACGTTACATGGTAATACTATATAACGTTATATGTTACATGGTAATACTATATAACGTTATACGTTATTACGTATTAGTATATAACTTTATTCGTTATATGGTAATACTATATAACGTTATACGTTATTATGTAGTCGTATATAACGTTATACGTTATAACGTAACACTATACAACGTTATACGTAATATGCTAATACTATCGTAATTCTGTATAACGTTATACGTTATTTCGTAATAGTATATAACGTTATACGTTATATGGTAATACTATATAACGTTATACGTAATAGCGTAACAACATGCAACGATATACGTTATTACGTAATGGTACATAACGTAACACGTTACATGGTAATACTATATAACGTTATACGTTATTACGTAATGGTATATAACGTTATACGTTATATGGTAATAATATACAACGTTATACGTTATTACGTAATGGTATATATCGTTATACGTTATATGGTATTACTATATAACGTTATACGTTATATGGTAATAATAAACAACGTTATACGTTATTACGTAATGGTATATAACGTTATACGTTATATGGCAATAATATACAACGTTATACGTTATTACGTAATGGTATATATCGTTATACGTTATATGGTATTACTATATAACGTTATACGTTAAAATGTAATACTATATAACGTTACACGTTATAACGTAACAATATACAGCGATATACGTTTTTACGTAATAGTATATAACGTAACACGTTATAACGTACCAATATACAAAGTTATACGCTGCAACGTCATAATATACAACGTTATACGTTATTACGTAATAATATACAACGTTATACGTTATATGGTAATACTATATAACGTTATACTTTATTACGCAATGGTATATAACGTTATACATTATATGGTAATACTATATAACGTTATACGTTATTACGTAGTAGTATATAACGTTATACGTGATATGGTAATACTATATAACGTTATACGTTATTACGTAGTAGTATATAACGTTATACGTTATAACGTAACAATATACAACGTTATACGTCATAACGAAACAATATGCAACGTTATACGTTATTACGTAATAATATTCTACTTTATACGTTATTGCATAATGGTATATATCTTTATACATTATATGGTATTACTATATAACGTTATACGTTATTACGTAATAGTATATAACGTTATACGTTATTACGTAATAGTATATAAAGTTATACGTTATTACGTAATAGTATATAACGTTATACGTGATATGGTAATACTATATATCGTTATACGTTATAACGTAACAAATATACAACGTTATACGTCATAACGTAACAATATGCAACGTTATACGTTATTACGTAATAAAATTATACTTTATACGTTATTACATAATGGAATATACCTTTATACATTATATGGTATAACTATATAACGTTATACGTTATTACGTAATAGTATATAACGTTATACGTTATATGGTAGTACTATATAATGTTATACGTTATTACGTAGTAGTATATAACGTTATACGTGATATGGTAATACTATATAACGTTATACGTTATAACGTAACAATATACAACCTTATACGTCATAACGTAACAATATGCAACGTTATACGTTATTACGTAATAATATTCAACTTTATACGTTATTACATAATGGAATATACCTTTATACATTATATGGTATAACTATATAACGTTATACGTTATTACGTAATAGTATATTACGATATACGTTATATGGTAGTACTATATAATGTTATACGTTATTACGTAGTAGTATATAACATTATCCGTTATCACGTAACGATATATAACGTTATACGTCATAACGTAACAATATGCAACGTTATACGTTATTACGTAATAATATTCAGCTATATACGTTATTACATAATGGTATATATCGTTATACATTATATGGTATTACTATATAACGATATACGTTATTACGTAATAGTATATAACGTTATACGTTATATGGTAATACTATATAACGTTATACGTTATTACGTAGTAGTATATAACGTTATACGTTATAACGTAACAATATACAACGTTATACGTCATAACGAAACAATATGCAACGTTATACGTTATTACGTAATAATATTCTACTTTATACGTTATTGCATAATGGTATATATCTTTATACATTATATGGTATTACTATATAACGTTATACGTTTTTACGTAATAGTATATAACGTTATACGTTATTACGTAATGGTATATAAGGTTATACGTTATATGGTAATAATATACAACGTTATACGTTATTACGTATTGGTATATATCGTTATACGTTATATGGTATTACTATATAACGTTATACGTTACAATGTAATACTATATAACGTTATACGTTACAACGTAACAATATACAACGATATACGTTATTACGTAATGGTATATAACGTTATACGTTATATGGTAATAATATACAACGTTATACGTTATTACGTAATGGTATATAACGTTATACGTTATATGGCAATAATATACAACGTTATACGTTATTACGTAATGGTGTATATCGTTATACGTTATATGGTATTACTATATAACGTTATACGTTAAAATGTAATACTATATAACGTTACACGTTATAACGTAACAATATACAACGATATACGTTATTACGTAATAGTATATAACGTAACACGTTATAACGTACCAATATACAAAGGTATACGCTGTAACGTCATAATATACAACGTTATACGTTATTAAGTAATAATATCTAACGTTATACGTTATATGGTAATAGTATGGTAATACTATATAACGTTATACTTTATTACGCAATGGTATATAACGTTATACGTTATATGGTAATACTATATAACGTTATACGTTATTACGTAGTAGTATATAACGTTATACGTGATATGGTAATACTATATAACGTTATACGTTATTACGTAGTAGTATATAACGTTATACGTTATAACGTAACAATATACAACGTTATACGTCATAACGAAACAATATGCAACGTTATACGTTATTACGTAATAGTATATAACGTTATACGTGATATGGTAATACTATATATCGTTATACGTTATAACGTAACAAATATACAACGTTATACGTCATAACGTAACAATATGCAACGTTATACGTTATTACGTAATAAAATTATACTTTATACGTTATTACATAATGGAATATACCTTTATACATTATATGGTATAACTATATAACGTTATACGTTATTACGTAATAGTATATAACGTTATACGTTATATGGTAGTACTATATAATGTTATACGTTATTACGTAATAGTATATAACGTTATACGTGATATGGTAATACTATATATCGTTATACGTTATAACGTAACAAATATACAACGTTATACGTCATAACGTAACAATATGCAACGTTATACGTTATTACGTAATAAAATTATACTTTATACGTTATTACATAATGGAATATACCTTTATACATTATATGGTATAACTATATAACGTTATACGTTATTACGTAATAGTATATAACGTTATACGTTATATGGTAGTACTATATAATGTTATACGTTATTACGTAGTAGTATATAACGTTATACGTGATATGGTAATACTATATAACGTTATACGTTATAACGTAACAATATACAACCTTATACGTCATAACGTAACAATATGCAACGTTATACGTTATTACGTAATAATATTCAACTTTATACGTTATTACATAATGGAATATACCTTTATACATTATATGGTATAACTATATAACGTTATACGTTATTACGTAATAGTATATAACGTTATACGTTATATGGTAGTACTATATAATGTTATACGTTATTACGTAGTAGTATATAACATTATCCGTTATCACGTAACGATATACAACGTTATACGTCATAACGTAACAATATGCAACGTTATACGTTATTACGTAATAATATTCAGCTATATACGTTATTACATAATGGTATATATCGTTATACATTATATGGTATTACTATATAACGATATACGTTATTACGTAATAGTATATAACGTAACACGTTATAACGTACCAATATACAAAGTTATACGCTGTAACGTCATAATATACAACGTTATACGTTATTAAGTAATAATATACAACGTTATACGTTATATGGTAATAGTATGGTAATACTATATAACGTTATACTTTATTACGCAATGGTATATAACGTCATACGTTATATGGTAATACTATATAACGTTATACGTTATTACGTAGTAGTATATAACGTTATACGTGATATGGTAATACTATATAACGTTATACGTTATTACGTAGTAGTATATAACGTTATACGTTATAACGTAACAATATACAACGTTATACGTCATAACGAAACAATATGCAACGTTATACGTTATTACGTAATAATATTCTACTTTATACGTTATTGCATAATGGTATATATCTTTATACATTATATGGTATTACTATATAACGTTATACGTTATTACGTAATAGTATATAACGTTATACGTGATATGGTAATACTATATATCGTTATACGTTTTAACGTAACAAATATACAACGTTATACGTCATAACGTAACAATATGCAACGTTATACGTTATTACGTAATAAAATTATACTTTATACGTTATTACATAATGGAATATACCTTTATACATTATATGGTATAACTATATAACGTTATACGTTATTACGTAATAGTATATAACGTTATACGTTATATGGTAGTACTATATAATGTTATACGTTATTACGTAGTAGTATATAACATTATCCGCTATCACGTAACGATATACAACGTTATACGTCATAACGTAACAATATGCAACGTTATACGTTATTACGTAATAATATTCAGCTATATACGTTATTACATAATGGTATATATCGTTATACATTATATGGTATTACTATATAACGATATACGTTATTACGTAATAGTATATAACGTTATACGTTATATGGTAATACTATATAACGTTATACGTTATTACGTAGTAGTATATAACGTTATACGTTATTACGTAGTAGTATATAACGTTATACGTTATAACGTAACAATATACAACGTTATACGTCATAACGAAACAATATGCAACGTTATACGTTATTACGTAATAATATTCTACTTTATACGTTATTGCATAATGGTATATATCTTTATACATTATATGGTATTACTATATAACGTTATACGTTATTACGTAATAGTATATAACGTTATACGTTATTACGTAATGGTATATAAGGTTATACGTTATATGGTAATAATATACAACGTTATACGTTATTACGTAATGGCATATATCGTTATACGTTATATGGTATTACTATATAACGTTATACGTTACAATGTAATACTATATAACGTTATACGTTACAACGTAACAATATACAACGATATACGTTATTACGTAATAGTATATAACGTAACACGTTATAACGTACCAATATACAAAGTTATACGCTGTAACGTCATAATATACAACGTTATACGTTATTAAGTAATAATATACAACGTTATACGTTATATGGTAATAGTATGGTAATACTATATAACGTTATACTTTATTACGCAATGGTATATAACGTTATACGTTATATGGTAATACTATATAACGTTATACGTTATTACGTAGTAGTATATAACGTTATACGTGATATGGTAATACTATATAACGTTATACGTTATTACGTAGTAGTATATAACGTTATACGTTATAACGTAACAATATACAACGTTATACGTCATAACGAAACAATATGCAACGTTATACCTTATTACCTAATAATATTCTACTTTATACGTTATTGCATAATGGTATATATCTTTATACATTATATGGTATTACTATATAACGCTATACGTTATTACGTAATAGTATATAACGTTATACGTTATTACGTAATAGTATATAAAGTTATACGTTATTACGTAATAGTATATAACGTTATACGTGATATGGTAATACTATATATCGTTATACGTTATAACGTAACAAATATACAACGTTATACGTCATAACGTAACAATATGCAACGTTATACGTTATTACGTAATAAAATTATACTTTATACGTTATTACATAATGGAATATACCTTTATACATTATATGGTATAACTATATAACGTTATACGTTATTACGTAATAGTATATAACGTTATACGTTATATGGTAATACTATATAATGTTATACGTTATTACGTAGTAGTATATAACGTTATACGTGATATGGTAATACTATATAACGTTATACGTTATAACGTAACAATATACAACCTTATACGTCATAACGTAACAATATGCAACGTTATACGTTATTACGTAATAATATTCAACTTTATACGTTATTACATAATGGAATATACCTTTATACATTATATGGTATAACTATATAACGTTATACGTTATTACGTAATAGTATATAACGTTATACGTTATGTGGTAGTACTATATAATGTTATACGTTATTACGAAGTAGTATATAACATTATCCGTTATCACGTAACGATATACAACGTTATACGTCATAACGTAACAATATGCAACGTTATACGTTATTACGTAATAATATTCAGCTATATACGTTATTACATAATGGTATATATCGTTATACATTATATGGTATTACTATATAACGATATACGTTATTACGTAATAGTATATAACGTTATACGTTATATGGTAATACTATATAACGTTATACGTAATAGCGTAACAATATACAACGATATACGTTATTACGTAATAGTATATAACGTAACACGTTACATGGTAATACTATATAACGTTATACGTTATTACGTAATGGTATATAACGTTATACGTTATATGGTAGTACTATATAACGTTATACGTAATAGCGTAACAATAGACAACGATATACGTTATTACGTAATAGTATATAACGTAACACGTTACATGGTAATACTATATAACGTTATACGTTATTACGTAATGGTATATAACGTTATACGTTATATGGTAATACTATATAACGTTATACGTAATAGCGTAACAATATACAACGATATACGTTATTATGTAATAGTATATAACATAACACGTTACATGGTAATACTATATAACGTTATACGTTATTACGGAATAGTATATAACGTTATACGTAATAGCGTAACAATATACAACGATATACGTTATTACGTAATAGTATATAACGTAACACGTTACATGGTAATACTATATAACGTTATACGTTATTACGTAATGGTATATAACGTTATAAGTTATATGGTAATACTATATAACGTTATACGTAATAGCGAAACAATATACAACGAAATACGCTATGACGTAATAGTATATATCGTAACACGTTACATGGTAATACTATATAACGTTATACGTTATTACGTAATAGTATATAACGTTTTACGTTATATGGCAATACTATATAACGTTATACGCTATTACGTAATAGTATATAACGTTATAAGTTATAATGTGACAATATAAGACGTTATACGTTATAACGTAATAGTATATAACGTAACAGGTTACATGGTAATACTATATAACGTTATACGTTATTACGTAATAGTATATAACGTTATACATTATATGGTATTACTATATAACGTTATACGTTATTACGTAATAGTATATAACGTTATACGTTATTACGTAATAGTATATGACGTTATACGTGATATGGTAATACTATATAACGTTATACGTTATAACGTAACAAATATACAACGTTACACGTCATAACGTAACAATATGCAACGTTATACGTTATTACGTAATAATATTCTACTTTCTACGTTATTACATAATGGTATATATCTTTATACATTATATGGTAGTACTATATAACGTTATACGTTATTACGTAATAGTATATAACGTTATACGTGATATGGTAATACTATATAACGTTATACGTTATAACGTAACAATATACAACGTTATACGTCATAACGTAACAATATGCAACGTTATACGTTATTACGTAATAGTATTAAACTTTATACGTTATTACATAATGGAATATATCTTTATACATTATATGGTATAACTATATAACGTTATACGTTATTACGTAATAGTATATAACGTTATACGTTATTACGTAATAGTATATAAAGTTATACGTTATTACGTAATAGTATATAACGTTATACGTGATATGGTAATACTATATATCTTTATACGTTATAACGTAACAAATATACAACGTTATACGTCATAACGTAACAATATGCAACGTTATACGTTATTACGTAATAAAATTATACTTTATACGTTATTACATAATGGTATATATCTTTATAGATTATATGGTAGTACTATATAACGTTATACGTTATTACGTAATAGTATATAACGTTATACGTGATATCGTAATACTATATAACGTTATACGTTATAACGTAACAATATACAACGTTATACGTCATAACGTAACAATATGCAACGTTATACGTTATTACGTAATAATATTCAACTTTATACGTTATTACATAATGGAATATATCTTTATACATTATATGGTATAACTATATAACGTTATACGTTATTACGTAATAGTATATAACGTTATACGTTATATGGTAGTACTATATAATGTTATACGTTATTACGTAGTAGTATATAACGTTATCCGTTATCACGTAACGATATACAACGTTATACGTCATAACGTAACAATATGCAACGTTATACGTTATTTCGTAATAGTATATAACGTTACACGTTACATGGTAATACTATATAACGTTATACGTTACATGGTAAAACTATATAACGTTATATGTAACATGGTAATACTATACATCGTTATACGTTATAACGTAACAATATACAACGTTATACGCTATTACGTAATAATATACAACGTTATACGTTATTATGTAGTAATACACAACGTTATACTTTATATAGTAATACTATGGCAATACTATATAACGTTATACGTTATTACGTAATAGTGTATAACGTTATACGTTATATGGTAACACTATATAACGTTACACGTTATACGGTAATACTATATAACGTTATGCGTTATATGGTAACACTATATAACGTTAAACGTTATAACGTAACAATATACAACGTTATACGCTATTGCGTAATAATATACAACTTTATACGTTATTACGTAATAATGCACAACGTTATACTTTATATAGTAATACTATGGCAATACTATATAACGTTATACGTTATATGGCAACACTATATAACGTTACACGATATATGGTAATACTATATAACGTTATGCGTTATATGGTAATACTATATAACGTTATACGTAATAGCGTAACAATATACAACGATATACGCTATGACGTAATAGTATATATCGTAACACGTTACATGGTAATACTATATAACGTTATACGTTATTACGTAATAGTATATAACGTTTTACGTTATATGGTAATACTATATAACGTTATACGCTATTACGTAATAGTATATAACGTTATAAGTTATAATGTAACAATATAAAACGTTATACGTTATAACGTAATAGTATATAACGTTATACGTTATAACGTAACAATATACAACGTTATACGTTTTACGTAATAGTATATAACGTAACAGGTTACATGGTAATACTATATAACGTTATACGTTATTACGTAATAGTATATAACGTTTTACGTTATATGGTAATACTATATAACGTTATACGCTATTACGTAATAGTATATAACGTTATAAGTTATAATGTAACAATATACAACGTTATACGTTATTACGTAATAATATTCTACTTTATACGTTATTACATAAAGGTATATATCTTTATACATTATATGGTATTACTATATAACGTTATACCGTATTACGTAATAGTATATAACGTTATACGTGATATGGTAATACTATATAACGTTATACGTTACAACGTAACAATATACAACGTTATACGCTAATACGTAATAGTATACAACGTTATACGTTATTACGTAATAATACACAACGTTATACGTTATATAGTAATACTATGGCAATACTATATAACGTTATACGTTATTACGGAATAGTATATAACGTTGTACGTTATATGGTAATACTACATAACGTTATACGTTATAACGTAACAATATACAACGTCTTACGTTATTACGTATTAGTATATATCGTTATACGTTATATGGTAATACTATATAACGTTGTACGTTATTTCGTAATAGTATATAACGTTATACGTTACATGGTAATACTATATAACGTTATACGTTATAACGTAACAATATAAAACGTTATACGCTATTGCGTAATAATATACGACGTTATACGTTATTACGTAAGAGTATATATCGTTATACGTTAGATGGTAATACTATATAACGCTATACGTTATTACGTTATAGTATATGACGCTATACGTTATATGGCTATACTATATAACGTTATACGTTATTACGTAGTAGTATATAACGTAATACGTTGTATGGTAATACTATATAACATTATACGTTATATGGCAATACTATATAACGTTATACGTTATATGGTAATACTACATAACGTTATACGTTATAACGTAACAATATACAACGTCTTACGTTATTACGTAATAGTATATATCGTTATACGATATATGGTAATACTATATAGCGTTATACGATATAACGTTACAATATACAACGTTATACGCTATTACGTAATATTATATAACGATATACATAATAACGTAACAATATACAACGTTATATGTTATAACGTAACAATATACAACGTTATACGTCATAACGTAACAGTATAAAACGTTACACGTTATTACGTAATAATATTCAGCTATATACGTTATTACATAATGGTATATATCGTTATACATTATATGGTATTACTATATAACGATATACGTTATTACGTAATAGTATATAACGTTATACGTTATATGGTAATACTGTATAACGTTATACGTAATAGCGTAACAATATACAACGACATACGTTATTACGTAATAGTATATAACGTAACACGTTACATGGTAATACTATATAACGTTATACGTTATTACGTAATGGTATATAACGTTATACGTTATATGGTAGTACTATATAACGTTATACGTAATAGCGTAACAATATACAACGATATACGTTATTACGTAATAGTATATAACGTAACACGTTACATGGTAATACTATATAACGTTATACGCTATTACGTAATGGTATATAACGTTATACGTTATATGGTAATACTATATAACGTTATACGTAATAGCGTAACAATATACAACGATATACGTTATTATGTAATAGTATATAACGTAACGCGTTACATGGTAATACTATATAACGTTATACGTTATTACGGAATAGTATATAACGTTGTATGTTATATGGTAATACTACATAACGTGATACGTTATAACGTAACAATATACAACGTCTTACGCTATCACGTAATAGTATATATCGTTATACGTTATATGGTAATACTATATAACGTTATACGTTATTTCGTATTAGTATATAACGTTATACGTTACATGGTAATACTATATAACGTTATATGTTACATGGTAATACTATATAACGTTATACGTTACATGGTAAAACTATATAACGTTATACGTTACATGGTAATACTACATAACGTTATACGTTATAACGTAACAATATACAACGTTATACGCTATTACGTAATAATATACAACGTTATACGTTATTAGGTAATAATACACAACGTTATACTTTATATAGTAATACTATGGCAATACTATATAACGTTATACGTTACATGGTAACACTATATAACGTTATACGTTACATGGTAATACTATATAACGTTATACGTAATAGCGTAACAATATACAACGATATACGTTATTATGTAATAGTATATAATGTAACACGTTACATGGTAATACTATATAACGTTATACGTTATTACGGAATAGTATATAACGTTATACGTAATAGCGTAACAATATACAACGATATACGTTATTACGTAATAGTATATAACGTAACACGTTACATGGCAATACTATATAACGTTATACGTTATAACGTAACAATATACAACGTTATACGTCATAACGTAACAATATGCAACGTTATACGTTATTACGTAATAGTATTCAACTTTATACGTTATTACATAATGGAATATATCTTTATACATTATATGGTATTACTATATAACGTTATACGTTATTACGTAATAGTATATAACGTTATACGTTATTACATAATAGTATATAATGTTATACGCGATATGGTAATACTATATAACGTTATACGTTATAACGTAACAAATATACAACGTTATACGTCATAACGTAACAATATGCAACGTTATACCTTATTACGTAATAATATAATACTTTATACGTTATACGTCATAACGTAACAATATGCAACGTTATACCTTATTACGTAATAATATAATACTTTATACGTCATTACATAAAGGTATATATCTTTATACATTATATGGTAGTACTATATAACGTTATACGTTATTACGTAATAGTAAATAACGTTATACGTGATATGGTAATACTATATAACGTTATACGTTATAACGTAACAATATACAACGTTATACGTCATAACGTAAAAATATGCAACGTTATACGTTATTACGTAATAATATTCTACTTTATACGTTATTACATAAAGGTATATATCTTTATAAATTATATGGTATTACTATATAACGTTATACCGTATTACGTAATAGTATATAGCGTTATACGTGATATGGTAATACTATATAACGTTATACGTTACAACGTAACAATATACAACGTTATACGCTAATACGTAATAGTATACAACGTTATACGTTATTACGTAATAATACACAACGTTATACGTTATATGGTAATGCTATGGTAATACTATATAACGTTATACGTTATTACGCAATGGTATATAACGTTATACGTTATATGGTAATACTATATAACGTTATACGTAATAGCGTAACAATATACAACGATATACGTTATTACGTAATGGTATATAACGTTATACGTTATATGGTAATAATATACAACGTTATACGTTATTACGCAATGGTATATAACGTTATACGTTATGTGGTAATAATATACAACGTTATACGTTATTACGTAATGGTATATATCGTTATACGTTATATGGTATTACTATATAACGTTATACGTTACAATGTAATACTATATAACGTTACTCGTTATAACGTAACAATATACAACGATATACGTTATTACGTAATAGTATATAACGTAACACGTTATAACGTACCAATATGCAACGTTATACGTTATTACGTAATAATACTCTACTTTATACGTTATTGCATAATGGTATATATCTTTATACATTATATGGTATTACTATATAACGTTATACGTTATTACGTAATAGTATATAACGTTATACGTTATTACGTAATAGTATATAACGTTATACGCGATATGGTAATACTATATAACGTTATACGTTATAACGTAACAAATATACAACGTTATACGTGATAACGTAACAATATGCAACGTTATACGTTATTACGTAATAATGTTCTACTTTATACGTTATTACATAATGGTATATACCTTTATACATTATATGGTAGTGCTATATAACGTTATACGTTATTACGTAATAGTATATAACGTTATACGTGATATGGTAATACTATATAACGTTATACGTTATAACGTAACAATATACATCGATATACGCTATTACGTAATAGTATATAACGTTATACACTGTAACGTATCAATATTCAACTTTATACGTTATAACGTAACAATATACAACGTTATACGTAATATGCTAATACTACCGTAATTCTGTATAACGTTATACGTTATTTCGTAATGGTATATAACGTTATTCGTAGTATGGTAATACTATATAACGTTATACGTAATAGCGTAACAATATACAACGATATACGTTATTACGTAATAGTATATAACGTAACACGTTACATGGTAATACTATATAACGTTATACGTTATTACGGAATAGTATATAACGTTGTACGTTATATGGTAATACTACATAACGTGATACGTTATAACGTAACAATATACAACGTCTTACGCTATCACGTAATAGTATATATCGTTATACGTTATATGGTAATACTATATAACGTTATACGTTATTTCGTAATAGTATATAACGTTATACGTTACATGGTAATACTATATAACGTTATATGTTACATGGTAATACTATATAACGTTATACGTTACATCGTAAAACTATATAACGTTATACGTTACATGGTAATACTATATAACGTTATACGTTATAACGTAACAATATACAACGTTATACGCTATTACGTAATAATATACATCGTTATAAGTTATTATGTAATAATACACAACGTTATACTTTATATAGTAATACTATGGCAATACTATATAACGTTATACGTTATTACGTAATAGTGTATAACGTTATACGTTATATGGTAACACTATATAACGTTACACGTTATATGGTAATACTATATATCGTTATGCGTTATATGGTAATACTATATAACGTTATACGTTATAACGTAACAATATACAACGTTATACGCTATTGCGTAATAATATACAACTGTATACGTTATTACGTAATAATGCACAACGTTATACTTTATATAGTAATACTATGGCAATACTATATAACGTTATACGTTATATGGTAACACTATGTAACGTTACACGTTATATGGTAATACTATATAACGTTATGCGTTATATGGTAATACTATATAACGTTATACGTAATAGCGTAACAATATACAACGATATACGCTATGACGTAATAGTATATATTGTAACACGTTACATGGTAATACTATATAACGTTATACGTTATAACGTAATAGTATATAACGTTATACGTTATAACGTAACAATATACAACGTTATACGTTTTACGTAATAGTATATAACGTAACAGGTTACATGGTAATACTATATAACGTTATACGTTATTACGTAATAGTATATAACGTTATACGTGATATGGTAATACTATATAACGTTATACGTTATTACGTAGTAGTATATAACGTTATACGTTATAACGTAACAATATACAACGTTATACGTCATAACGTAACAATATGCAACGTTATACGTTATTACGTAATAGTACTCTACTTTATACGTTATTACATAATGGTATATATCTTTATACATTATGTGGTATTACTATATAACGTTATACGTTATTACGTAATAGTATATAACGTTATACGTGATATGGTAATACTATATAACGTTATACGTTATAACGTAACAATATACAACGTTATACGTCATAACGTAACAATATGCAACGTTATACGTTATTTCGTAATAGTATATAACGTTACACGTTACATGGTAATACTATATAACGTTATACGTTACATGGTAAAACTATATAACGTTATATGTAACATGGTAATACTATACATCGTTATACGTTATAACGTAACAATATACAACGTTATACGCTATTACGTAATAATATACAACTTTATACGTTATTATGTAGTAATACACAACGTTATACTTTATATAGTAATACTATGGCAATACTATATAACGTTATACGTTATTACGTAATAGTGTATAACGTTATACGTTATATGGTAACACTATATAACGTTACACGTTATACGGTAATACTATATAACGTTATGCGTTATATGGTAATACTATATAACGTTAAACGTTATAACGTAACAATATACAACGTTATACGCTATTGCGTAATAATATACAACTTTATACGTTATTACGTAATAATGCACAACGTTATACTTTATATAGTAATACTATGGCAATACTATATAACGTTATACGTTATATGGCAACACTATATAACGTTACACGTTATATGGTAATACTATATAACGTTATGCGTTATATGGTAATACTATATAACGTTATACGTAATAGCGTAACAATATACAACGATATACGCTATGACGTAATAGTATATATCGTAACACGTTACATGGGAATACTATATAACGTTATACGTTATTACGTAATAGTATATAACGTTTTACGTTATATGGTAATACTATATAACGTTATACGCTATTACGTAATAGTATATAACGTTATAAGTTATAATGTAACAATATAAAACGTTATACGTTATAACGTAATAGTATATAACGTTATACGTTATAACGTAACAATATACAACGTTATACGTTTTACGTAATAGTATATAACGTAACAGGTTACATGGTAATACTATATAACGTTATACGTTATTACGTAATAGTATATAACGTTATACGTGATATGGTAATACTATATAACGTTATACGTTATAACGTAACAATATACAACGTTATACGTTATTACGTAATAATATTCTACTTTATACGTTATTACATAAAGGTATATATCTTTATACATTATATGGTATTACTATATAACGTTATACCGTATTACGTAATAGTATATAACGTTATACGTGATATGGCAATACTATATAACGTTATACGTTATATCGTAACAATATAAAACGTTATACGCTATTGCGTAATAATATACGACGTTATACGTTATTACGTAAGAGTATATATCGTTATACGTTAGATGGTAATACTATATAACGCTATACGTTATTACGTTATAGTATATGACGCTATACGTTATATGGCTATACTATATAACGTTATACGTTATTACGTAGTAGTATATAACGTAATACGTTGTATGGTAAAACTATATAACATTATACGTTATATGGCAATACTATATAACGTTATACGTTATATGGTAATACTACATAACGTTATACGTTATAACGTAACAATATACAACGTCTTACGTTATTACGTAATAGTATATATCGTTATACGATATATGGTAATACTATATAGCGTTATACGATATAACGTTACAATATACAACGTTATACGCTATTACGTAATAGTATATAACGATATACATAATAACGTAACAATATACAACGTTATATGTTATAACGTAACAATATACAACGTTATACGTCATAACGTAACAGTATAAAACGTTACACGTTATTACGTAATAATATTCAGCTATATACGTTATTACATAATGGTATATATCGTTATACATTATATGGTATTACTATATAACGATATACGTTATTACGTAATAGTATATAACGTTATACGTTATATGGTGATACTATATAACGTTATACGTAATAGCGTAACAATATACAACGACATACGTTATTACGTAATAGTATATAACGTAACACGTTACATGGTAATACTATATAACGTTATACGTTATTACGTAATGGTATATAACGTTATACGTTATATGGTAGTACTATATAACGTTATACGTAATAGCGTAACAATATACAACGATATACGTTATTACGTAATAGTATATAACGTAACACGTTACATGGTAATACTATATAACGTTATACGCTATTACGTAATGGTATATAACGTTATACGTTATATGGTAATACTATATAACGTTATACGTAATAGCGTAACAATATACAACGATATACGTTATTATGTAATAGTATATAACGTAACGCGTTACATGGTAATACTATATAACGTTATACGTTATTACGGAATAGTATATAACGTTGTATGTTATATGGTAATACTACATAACGTGATACGTTATAACGTAACAATATACAACGTCTTACGCTATCACGTAATAGTATATATCGTTATACGTTATATGGTAATACTATATAACGTTATACGTTATTTCGTATTAGTATATAACGTTATACGTTACATGGTAATACTATATAACGTTATATGTTACATGGTAATACTATATAACGTTATACGTTACATGGTAAAACTATATAACGTTATACGTTACATGGTAATACTACATAACGCTATACGTTATAACGTAACAATATACAACGTTATACGCTATTACGTAATAATATACAACGTTATACGTTATTAGGTAATAATACACAACGTTATACTTTATATAGTAATACTATGGCAATACTATATAACGTTATACGTTACATGGTAAAACTATATAACGTTATACGTTACATGGTAATACTATATAACGTTATACGTAATAGCGTAACAATATACAACGATATACGTTATTATGTAATAGTATATAATGTAACACGTTACATGGTAATACTATATAACGTTATACGTTATTACGGAATAGTATATAACGTTATACGTAATAGCGTAACATTATACAACGATATACGTTATTACGTAATAGTATATAACGTAACACGTTACATGGTAATACTATATAACGTTATACGTTATAACGTAACAATATACAACGTTATACGTCATAACGTAACAATATGCAACGTTATACGTTATTACGTAATAGTATTCAACTTTATACGTTATTACATAATGGAATATATCTTTATACATTATATGGTATTACTATATAACGTTATACGTTATTACGTAATAGTATATAACGTTATACGTTATTACATAATAGTATATAATGTTATACGCGATATGGTAATACTATATAACGTTATACGTTATAACGTAACAAATATACAACGTTATACGTCATAACGTAACAATATGCAACGTTATACCTTATTACGTAATAATATAATACTTTATACGTTATACGTCATAACGTAACAATATGCAACGTTATACCTTATTACGTAATAATATAATACTTTATACGTTATTACATAAAGGTATATATCTTTATACATTATATGGTAGTACTATATAACGTTATACGTTATTACGTAATAGTAAATAACGTTATACGTGATATGGTAATACTATATAACGTTATACGTTATAACGTAACAATATACAACGTTATACGTCATAACGTAAAAATATGCAACGTTATACGTTATTACGTAATAATATTCTACTTTATACGTTATTACATAAAGGTATATATCTTTATAAATTATATGGTATTACTATATAACGTTATACCGAATTACGTAATAGTATATAGCGTTATACGTGATATGGTAATACTATATAACGTTATACGTTACAACGTAACAATATACAACGTTATACGCTAATACGTAATAGTATACAACGTTATACGTTATTACGTAATAATACACAACGTTATACGTTATATGGTAATGCTATGGTAATACTATATAACGTTATACGTTATTACGCAATGGTATATAACGTTATACGTTATATGGTAATACTATATAACGTTATACGTAATAGCGTAACAATATACAACGATATACGTTATTACGTAATAGTTTATAACGTAACACGTTACATGGTAATACTATATAACGTTATACGTTATTACGTATCAGTATATAACTTTATTCGTTATATGGTAATAATATACAACGTTATACGTTATTACGTAATGGTATATATCGTTATACGTTATATGGTATTACTATATAACGTTATACGTTACAATGTAATACTATATAACGTTATACGTTACAACGTAACAATATACAACGATATACGTTATTGCATAATGGTATATATCTTTATACATTATATGGTATTACTATATAACGTTATACGTTATTACGTAATAGTATATAACGTTATACGTTATTACGTAATAGTATATAACGTTATACGCGATATGGTAATACTATATAACGTTATACGTTATAACGTAACAAATATACAATGTTATACGTGATAACGTAACAATATGCAACGTTATACGTTATTACGTAATAATGTTCTACTTTATACGTTATTACATAATGGTATATACCTTTATACATTATATGGTAGTGCTATATAACGTTATACGTTATTACGTAATAGTATATAACGTTATACGTGATATGGTAATACTATATAACGTTATACGTTATAACGTAACAATATACATCGATATACGCTATTACGTAATAGTATATAACGTTATACACTGTAACGTATCAATATTCAACTTTATACGTTATAACGTAACAATATACAACGTTATACGTAATATGCTAATACTACCGTAATTCTGTATAACGTTATACGTTATTTCGTAATGGTATATAACGTTATTCGTTGTATGGTAATACTATATAACGTTATACGTAATAGCGTAACAATATACAACGATATACGTTATTACGTAATAGTATATAACGTAACACGTTACATGGTAATACTATATAACGTTATACGTTATTACGGAATAGTATATAACGTTGTACGTTATATGGTAATACTACATAACGTGATACGTTATAACGTAACAATATACAACGTCTTACGCTATCACGTAATAGTATATATCGTTATACGTTATATGGTAATACTATATAACGTTATACGTTATTTCGTAATAGTATATAACGTTATACGTTACATGGTAATACTATATACCGTTATATGTTACATGGTAATACTATATAACGTTATACGTTACATCGTAAAACTATATAACGTTATACGTTACATGGTAATACTATATAACGTTATACGTTATAACGTAACAATATACAACGTTATACGCTATTACGTAATAATATACAACGTTATAAGTTATTATGTAATAATACACAACGTTATACTTTATATAGTAATACTATGGCAATACTATATAACGTTATACGTTATTACGTAATATTGTATAACGTTATACGTTAAATGGTAACACTATATAACGTTACACGTTATATGGTAATACTATATATCGTTATGCGTTATATGGTAATACTACATAACGTTATACGTTATAACGTAACAATATACAACGTCTTACGTTATTACGTATTAGTATATATCGTTATACGTTATATGGTAATACTATATAACGTTGTACGTTATTTCGTAATAGTAAATAACGTTATACGTTACATGGTAATACTATATAACGGTATACGTTATAACGTAACAATATAAAACGTTATACGCTATTGCGTAATAGTATACGACGTTATACGTTATTACGTAAGAGTATATATCGTTATACGTTATATGGTAATACTATATAACGCAATACGTTATTACGTTATAGTATATGACGCTATACGTTATATGGCTATACTATATAACGTTATACGTTATTACGTAGTAGTATATAACGTAATACGTTGTATGGTAATACTATATAACATTATACGTTATATGGCAATACTATATAACGTTATACGTTATATGGTAATACTACATAACGTTATACGTTATAACGTAACAATATACAACGTCTTACGTTATTACGAAATAGTATATATCGTTATACGTTATATGGTAATACTATATATCGTTATACGTTATAACGTACCAATATACAAAGTTATACGCTGTAACGTAATTATATACAACGTTATACGTTATATGGTAATGCTATGGTAATACTATATAACGTTATACGTTATAACGTAACAATATACAACGATATACGTTATTACGTAATAGTATATAACGTAACACGTTATAACGTACCAATATACAAAGTTATACGCTGTAACGTCATAATATACAACGTTATACGTTATTACGTAATAATATACAACGTTATACGTTATATGGTAATACTATGGTAATACTATATAACGTTATACTTTATTACGCAATGGTATATAACGTTATACGTTATATGGTAATACTATATAACGTTATACGTTATTACGTAACAATATACAACGTCTTACGTTATTACGTAATACTATATAGCGTTATACGTAATAGAGTAACAATATACAACGATATACGTAATATGCTCATACTGTCGTAATTCTGTACAACGTTATACGCTATTACGTAATAGTATATAACGTTATACGTGATATGGTAATACTATATAACGTTATACGTTATAACGTAACAAATATACAACGTTATACGTCATAACGTAACAATATACAACGTTATACGTTTTGCGTAATAGTATATAACGTAACAGGTTACATGGTAATACTATATAACGTTATACGTTATTACGTAATAGTATATAACGTTATACGTTATTACGTAATAGTATATAACGTTATACGTTATTACGTAATAGTATATAACGTTATACGTTATTACGTAATAGTATATAACGTTATACGTTATTACGTAATAGTATATAACGTTATACGCGATATGGTAATACTATATAACGTTATACGTTATAACGTAACAAATATACAACGTTATATGTCATAACGTAACAATATGCAACGTTATACGTTATTACGTAATAATATTCTACTTTATACGTTATTACATAATGGTATATATCTTTATACATTATATGGTAGTACTATATAACGTTATACGTTATTACGTAATAGTATATAACGTTATACGTGATATGGTAATACTATATAACGTTATACGTTATAACGTAACAATATACATCGATATACGCTATTACGTAATAGTATATAACGTTATACGTTATAACGTAACAAATATACAACGTTATACGTCATAACGTAACAATATGCAACGTTATACGTTATTACGTAATAATATTCTACTTTATACGTTATTACATAATGGTATATATCTTTATACATTATATGGTAGTACTATATAACGTTATACGTTATTACGTAATAGTATATATCGTTATACGTTATATGGTAATACTATATAACGCTATACGTTATTACGTTATAGTATATGACGCTATACGTTATATGGCTATACTATATAACGTTATACGTTATTACGTAGTAGTATATAACGTAATACGTTGTATGGTAATACTATATAACATTATACGTTATATGGCAATACTATATAACGTTATACGTTATATGGTATTACTATATAACGTTATACGTTACAATGTAATACTATATAACGTTACACGTTATAACGTAACAATATACAACGATATACGTTATTACGTAATAGTATATAACGTAACACGTTATAACGTACCAATATACAAAGTTATACGCTGTAACGTCATAATATACAACGTTATACGTTATTACGTAATAATATGCAACGTTATACGTTATATGGTAATACTATGGTAATACTATATAACGTTAAACTTTATTACGCTATGGTATATAACGTTATACGTTATATGGTAATACTATATAACGTTATACGTTATTACGTAACAATATACAACGTCTTACGTTATTACGTAATACTATATAGCGTTATACGTAATAGAGTAACAATATACAACGATATACGTAATATGCTCATACTGTCGTAATTCTGTATAACGTTATACGCTATTACGTAATAGTATATAACGTTATACGTGATATGGTAATACTATATAACGTTATACGTTATAACGTAACAAATATACAACGTTATACGTCATAACGTAGCAATATACAACGTTATACGTTTGACGTAATAGTATATAACGTAACAGGTTACATGGTAATACTATATAACGTTATACGTTATTACGTAATAGTATGTAACGTTATACGTGATATGGTAATACAATATAACGTTATACGTTATTACGTAGTAGTATATAACGTTATACGTTATAACGTAACAATATACAACGTTAAACGTCATAACGTAACAATATGCAACGTTATACGTTATTACGTAATAATACTCTACTTTATACGTTATTGCATAATGGTATATATCTTTATACATTATATGGTATTACTATATAACGTTATACGTTATTACGTAATAGTATATAACGTTATACGTTATTACGTAATAATACACAACGTTATACGTTATATAGTAATACTATGGCGATACTATATAACGTTATACGTTATTACGGAATAGTATATAACGTTGTACGTTATATGGTAATACTACATAACGTTATACGTTATAACGTAACAATATACAACGTCTTACGTTATTACGTATTAGTATATATCGTTATACGTTATATGGTAATACTATATAACGTTGTACGTTATTTCGTAATAGTAAATAACGTTATACGTTACATGGTAATACTATATAACGGTATACGTTATAACGTAACAATATAAAACGTTATACGCTATTGCGTAATAGTATACGACGTTATACGTTATTACGTAAGAGTATATATCGTTATACGTTATATGGTAATACTATATAACGCAATACGTTATTACGTTATAGTATATGACGCTATACGTTATATGGCTATACTATATAACGTTATACGTTATTACGTAGTAGTATATAACGTAATACGTTGTATGGTAATACTATATAACATTATACGTTATATGGCAATACTATATAACGTTATACGTTATATGGTAATACTACATAACGTTATACGTTATAACGTAACAATATACAACGTCTTACGTTATTTCGAAATAGTATATATCGTTATACGTTATATGGTAATACTATATATCGTTATACGTTATAACGTACCAATATACAAAGTTATACGCTGTAACGTAATTATATACAACGTTATACGTTATTACGTAATAATATACAACGTTATACGTTATATGGTAATGCTATGGTAATACTATATCACGTTATACGTTATTACGCAATGGTATATAACGTTATACGTTATATGGTAATACTATATAACGTTATACGTTATTACGTATTAGTATATAACGTTATTCGTTATATGGTAATACTATATAACGTTATACGTTATTATGTAGTCGTATATAACGTTATACGTAATAGCGTAACAATATACAACGATATACGTTATTACGTAATAGTATATAACGTAACACGTTATATGGTAATAATATACAACGTTATACGTTATTACGTAATGGTATATATCGTTATACGTTATATGGTATTACTATATAACGTTATACGTTACAATGTAATACTATATAACGTTATACGTTACAACGTAACAATATACAACGATATACGTTATTACGTAATGGTATATAACGTTATACGTTATATGGTAATAATATACAACGTTATACGTTATTACGTAATGGTATACATCGTTATACGTTATATGGTATTACTATATAACGTTATACGTTACAATGTAATACTATATAACGTTACACGTTATAACGTAACAATATACAACGATATACGTTATTACGTAATAGTATATAACGTAACACGTTATAACGTACCAATATACAAAGTTATACGCTGTAACGTCATAATATACAACGTTATACGTTATTACGTAATAATATGCAACGTTATACGTTATATGGTAATACTATGGTAATACTATATAACGCTATACTTTATTACGCAATGGTATATAACGTTATACGTTATATGGTAATACTATATAACGTTATACGTTATTACGTAACAATATACAACGTCTTACGTTATTACGTAATAGTATATATCGTTATACGTTATATGGTAATACTATATATTGTTATACGTTATAACGTACCAATATACAAAGTTGTACGCTGTAACGTAATAATATACAACGTTATACGTTATTACGTAATAATATACAACGTTATACGTTATATGGTAATGCTATGGTAATACTATATAACGTTATACGTAATAGCGTAACAATATACAACGATATACGTTATTACGTTATATTTTATAACGTAACACGTTACATGGTAATACTATATAACGTTATACGTTATTACGTATTAGTATATAACGTTATTCGTTATATGGTAATACTATATAACGTTATACGTTATTATGTAGTCGTATATAACGTTATACGTTATAACGTAACACTATACAACGTTATACGTGATATGCTAATACTATCGTAATTCTGTATAACGTTATACGTTATTTCGTAATAGTATATAACGTTATACGTTATATGGTAATACTATATAACGTTATACGTAATAGCGTAACAATATACAACGATATACGTTATTACGTAATAGTATATAACGTAACACGTTACATGGTAATACTATATAACGTTATACGTTATTACGTAATGGTATATAACGTTATACGTTATATGGTAATAATATACAACGTTATACGTTTTTACGTAATGGTATATATCGTTATACGTTATTACGTAATGGTATATATCGTTATACGTTATTACGTAATGGTATATATCGTTATACGTTATATGGTATTACTATATAACGTTATACGTTACAATGTAATACTATATAACGTTATACGTTACAACGTAACAATATACAACGATATACGTTATTACGTAATGGTATATAACGTTATACGTTATATGGTAATAATATACAACGTTATACGTTATTACGTAATGGTATACATCGTTATACGTTATATGGTATTACTATATAACGTTATACGTTACAATGTAATACTATATAACGTTATACGTTATAACGTAACAATATACAACGATATACGTTATTACGTAATAGTATATAACGTAACACGTTATAACGTACCAATATACAAAGTTATACGCTGTAACGTCATAATATACAACGTTATACGTTATTACGTAATAATATACAACGTTATACGTTATATGGTAATACTATGGTAATACTATATAACGTTATACTTTATTACGCAATGGTATATAACGTTATACGTTATATGGTAATACTATATAACGTTATACGTTATTACGTAACAATATACAACGTCTTACGTTATTACGTAATACTATATAGCGTTATACGTAATAGAGTAACAATATACAACGATATACGTAATATGCTCATACTGTCGTAATTCTGTACAACGTTATACGCTATTACGTAATAGTATATAACGTTATACGTGATATGGTAATACTATATAACGTTATACGTTATAACGTAACAAATATACAACGTTATACGTCATAACGTAACAATATACAACGTTATACGTTTTGCGTAATAGTATATAACGTAACAGGTTACATGGTAATACTATATAACGTTATACGTTATTACGTAATAGTATATAACGTTATACGTTATTACGTAATAGTATATAACGTTATACGTTATTACGTAATAGTATATAACGTTATACGTTATTACGTAATAGTATATAACGTTATACGCGATATGGTAATACTATATAACGTTATACGTTATAACGTAACAAATATACAACGTTATACGTCATAACGTAACAATATGCAACGTTATACGTTATTACGTAATAATATTCTACTTTATACGTTATTACATAATGGTATATATCTTTATACATTATATGGTAGTACTATATAACGTTATACGTTATTACGTAATAGTATATAACGTTATACGTGATATGGTAATACTATATAACGTTATACGTTATAACGTAACAATATACATCGATATACGCTATTACGTAATAGTATATAACGTTATACGTTATAACGTAACAAATATACAACGTTATACGTCATAACGTAACAATATGCAACGTTATACGTTATTACGTAATAATATTCTACTTTATACGTTATTACATAATGGTATATATTTTTATACATTATATGGTAGTACTATATAACGTTATACGTTATTACGTAATAGTATATATCGTTATACGTTATATGGTAATACTATATAACGCTATACGTTATTACGTTATAGTATATGATGCTATACGTTATATGGCTATACTATATAACGTTATACGTTATTACGTAGTAGTATATAACGTAATACGTTGTATGGTAATACTATATAACATTATACGTTATATGGCAATACTATATAACGTTATACGTTATATGGTATTACTATATAACGTTATACGTTACAATGTAATACTATATAACGTTACACGTTATAACGTAACAATATACAACGATATACGTTATTACGTAATAGTATATAACGTAACACGTTATAACGTACCAATATACAAAGTTATACGCTGTAACGTCATAATATACAACGTTATACGTTATTACGTAATAATATGCAACGTTATACGTTATATGGTAATACTATGGTAATACTATATAACGTTATACTTTATTACGCAATGGTATATAACGTTATACGTTATATGGTAATACTATATAACGTTATACGTTATTACGTAACAATATACAACGTCTTACGTTATTACGTAATACTATATAGCGTTATACGTAATAGAGTAACAATATACAACGATATACGTAATATGCTCATACTGTCGTAATTCTGTATAACGTTATACGCTATTACGTAATAGTATATAACGTTATACGTGATATGGTAATACTATATAACGTTATACGTTATAACGTAACAAATATACAACGTTATACGTCATAACGTAGCAATATACAACGTTATACGTTTGACGTAATAGTATATAACGTAACAGGTTACATGGTAATACTATATAACGTTATACGTTATTACGTAATAGTATGTAACGTTATACGTGATATGGTAATACAATATAACGTTATACGTTATTACGTAGTAGTATATAACGTTATACGTTATAACGTAACAATATACAACGTTAAACGTCATAACGTAACAATATGCAACGTTATACGTTATTACGTAATAATACTCTACTTTATACGTTATTGCATAATGGTATATATCTTTATACATTATATGGTATTACTATATAACGTTATACGTTATTACGTAATAGTATATAACGTTATACGTTATTACGTAATAATACACAACGTTATACGTTATATAGTAATACTATGGCGATACTATATAACGTTATACGTTATTACGGAATAGTATATAACGTTGTAAATTATATGGTAATACTACATAACGTTATACGTTATAACGTAACAATATACAACGTCTTACGTTATTACGTATTAGTATATATCGTTATACGTTATATGGTAATACTATATAACGTTGTACGTTATTTCGTAATAGTAAATAACGTTATACGTTACATGGTAATACTATATAACGGTATACGTTATAACGTAACAATATAAAACGTTATACGCTATTGCGTAATAGTATACGACGTTATACGTTATTACGTAAGAGTATATATCGTTATACGTTATATGGTAATACTATATAACGCAATACGTTATTACGTTATAGTATATGACGCTATACGTTATATGGCTATACTATATAACGTTATACGTTATTACGTAGTAGTATATAACGTAATACGTTGTATGGTAATACTATATAACATTATACGTTATATGGCAATACTATATAACGTTATACGTTATATGGTAATACTACATAACGTTATACGTTATAACGTAACAATATACAACGTCTTACGTTATTACGAAATAGTATATATCGTTATACGTTATATGGTAATACTATATATCGTTATACGTTATAACGTACCAATATACAAAGTTATACGCTGTAACGTAATTATATACAACGTTATACGTTATTACGTAATAATATACAACGTTATACGTTATATGGTAATGCTATGGTAATACTATATCACGTTATACGTTATTACGCAATGGTATATAACGTTATACGTTATATGGTAATACTATATAACGTTATACGTTATTACGTATTAGTATATAACGTTATTCGTTATATGGTAATACTATATAACGTTATACGTTATTATGTAGTCGTATATAACGTTATACGTAATAGCGTAACAATATACAATGATATACGTTATTACGTAATAGTATATAACGTAACACGTTATATGGTAATAATATACAACGTTATACGTTATTACGTAATGGTATATATCGTTATACGTTATATGGTATTACTATATAACGTTATACGTTACAATGTAATACTATATAACGTTATACGTTACAACGTAACAATATACAACGATATACGTTATTACGTAATGGTATATAACGTTATACGTTATATGGTAATAATATACAACGTTATACGTTATTACGTAATGGTATACATCGTTATACGTTATATGGTATTACTATATAACGTTATACGTTACAATGTAATACTATATAACGTTACACGTTATAACGTAACAATATACAACGATATACGTTATTACGTAATAGTATATAACGTAACACGTTATAACGTACCAATATACAAAGTTATACGCTGTAACGTCATAATATACAACGTTATACGTTATTACGTAATAATATGCAACGTTATACGTTATATGGTAATACTATGGTAATACTATATAACGCTATACTTTATTACGCAATGGTATATAACGTTATACGTTATATGGTAATACTATATAACGTTATACGTTATTACGTAACAATATACAACGTCTTACGTTATTACGTAATAGTATATATCGTTATACGTTATATGGTAATACTATATATTGTTATACGTTATAACGTACCAATATACAAAGTTATACGCTGTAACGTAATAATATACAACGTTATACGTTATTACGTAATAATATACAACGTTATACGTTATATGGTAATGCTATGGTAATACTATATAACGTTATACGTAATAGCGTAACAATATACAACGATATACGTTATTACGTTATAGTTTATAACGTAACACGTTACATGGTAATACTATATAACGTTATACGTTATTACGTATTAGTATATAACGTTATTCGTTATATGGTAATACTATATAACGTTATACGTTATTATGTAGTCGTATATAACGTTATACGTTATAACGTAACACTATACAACGTTATACGTGATATGCTAATACTATCGTAATTCTGTATAACGTTATACGTTATTTCGTAATAGTATATAACGTTATACGTTATATGGTAGTACTATATAACGTTATACGTAATTGCGTAACAATATACAACGATATACGTTATTACGTAATAGTATATAACGTAACACGTTACATGGTAATACTATATAACGTTATACGTTATTACGTAATGGTATATAACGTTATACGTTATATGGTAATAATATACAACGTTATACGTTATTACGTAATGGTATATATCGTTATACGTTATTACGTAATGGTATATATCGTTATACGTTATTACGTAATGGTATATATCGTTATACGTTATATGGTATTACTATATAACGTTATACGTTACAATGTAATACTATATAACGTTATACGTTACAACGTAACAATATACAACGATATACGTTATTACGTAATGGTATATAACGTTATACGTTATATGGTAGTAATATACAACGTTATACGTTATTACGTAATGGTATACATCGTTATACGTTATATGGTATTACTATATAACGTTATACGTTACAATGTAATACTATATAACGTTATACGTTATAACGTAACAATATACAACGATATACGTTATTACGTAATAGTATATAACGTAACACGTTATAACGTACCAATATACAAAGTTATACGCTGTAACGTCATAATATACAACGTTATACGTTATTACGTAATAATATACAACGTTATACGTTATATGGTAATACTATGGTAATACTATATAACGTTATACTTTATTACGCAATGGTATATAACGTTATACGTTATATGGTAATACTATATAACGTTATACGTTATTACGTAACAATATACAACGTCTTACGTTATTACGTAATACTATATAGCGTTATACGTAATAGAGTAACAATATACAACGATATACGTAATATGCTCATACTGTCGTAATTCTGTACAACGTTATACGCTATTACGTAATAGTATATAACGTTATACGTGATATGGTAATACTATATAACGTTATACGTTATAACGTAACAAATATACAACGTTATACGTCATAACGTAACAATATACAACGTTATACGTTTTGCGTAATAGTATATAACGTAACAGGTTACATGGTAATACTATATAACGTTATACGTTATTACGTAATAGTATATAACGTTATACGTTATTACGTAATAGTATATAACGTTATACGTTATTACGTAATAGTATATAACGTTATACGTTATTACGTAATAGTATATAACGTTATACGCGATATGGTAATACTATATAACGTTATACGTTATAACGTAACAAATATACAACGTTATACGTCATAACGTAACAATATGCAACGTTATACGTTATTACGTAATAATATTCTACTTTATACGTTATTACATAATGGTATATATCTTTATACATTATATGGTAGTACTATATAACGTTATACGTTATTACGTAATAGTATATAACGTTATACGTGATATGGTAATACTATATAACGTTATACGTTATAACGTAACAATATACATCGATATACGCTATTACGTAATAGTATATAACGTTATACACTGTAACGTATCAATATTCAACTTTATACGTTATAACGTAACAATATACAACGTTATACGTAATATGCTAATACTACCGTAATTCTGTATAACGTTATACGTTATTTCGTAATGGTATATAACGTTATTCGTTGTATGGTAATACTATATAACGTTATACGTAATAGCGTAACAATATACAACGATATACGTTATTACGTAATAGTATATAACGTAACACGTTACATGGTAATAGTATATAACGTAACACGTTACATGGTAATAGTATATAACGTAACACGTTACATGGTAATACTATATAACGTTATACGTTATTACGTAATAGTATATAACGTTATACGTTATATGGTAATACTATATAACGTTATACGATATTGCATAGTAGTATATAACGTTATACGTTATTGCATAGTAGTATATAACGTTATACGTTATTGCATAGTAGTATATAACGTTATACGTTATATGGTAACACTATATAACGTTACACGTTATAACGTAACAATATACAGCGTTATACGTAATATGCTGATACTATCGTAATTCTGTATAACGTTATACGTTATTTCGGAATAGTATATAACGTTATACGTGATATGGTAATACTATATAACGTTATACGTTATAACGTAACAAATATACAACGTTATACGTCATAACGTAGCAATATACAACGTTATACGTTTGACGTAATAGTATATAACGTAACAGGTTACATGGTAATACTATATAACGTTATACGTTATTACGTAATAGTATGTAACGTTATACGTGATATGGTAATACAATATAACGTTATACGTTATTACGTAGTAGTATATAACGTTATACGTTATAACGTAACAATATACAACGTTAAACGTCATAACGTAACAATATGCAACGTTATACGTTATTACGTAATAATACTCTACTTTATACGTTATTGCATAATGGTATATATCTTTATACATTATATGGTATTACTATATAACGTTATACGTTATTACGTAATAGTATATAACGTTATACGTTATTACGTAATAATACACAACGTTATACGTTATATAGTAATACTATGGCGATACTATATAACGTTATACGTTATTACGGAATAGTATATAACGTTGTAAATTATATGGTAATACTACATAACGTTATACGTTATAACGTAACAATATACAACGTCTTACGTTATTACGTATTAGTATATATCGTTATACGTTATATGGTAATACTATATAACGTTGTACGTTATTTCGTAATAGTAAATAACGTTATACGTTACATGGTAATACTATATAACGGTATACGTTATAACGTAACAATATAAAACGTTATACGCTATTGCGTAATAGTATACGACGTTATACGTTATTACGTAAGAGTATATATCGTTATACGTTATATGGTAATACTATATAACGCAATACGTTATTACGTTATAGTATATGACGCTATACGTTATATGGCTATACTATATAACGTTATACGTTATTACGTAGTAGTATATAACGTAATACGTTGTATGGTAATACTATATAACATTATACGTTATATGGCAATACTATATAACGTTATACGTTATATGGTAATACTACATAACGTTATACGTTATAACGTAACAATATACAACGTCTTACGTTATTACGAAATAGTATATATCGTTATACGTTATATGGTAATACTATATATCGTTATACGTTATAACGTACCAATATACAAAGTTATACGCTGTAACGTAATTATATACAACGTTATACGTTATTACGTAATAATATACAACGTTATACGTTATATGGTAATGCTATGGTAATACTATATCACGTTATACGTTATTACGCAATGGTATATAACGTTATACGTTATATGGTAATACTATATAACGTTATACGTTATTACGTATTAGTATATAACGTTATTCGTTATATGGTAATACTATATAACGTTATACGTTATTATGTAGTCGTATATAACGTTATACGTAATAGCGTAACAATATACAATGATATACGTTATTACGTAATAGTATATAACGTAACACGTTATATGGTAATAATATACAACGTTATACGTTATTACGTAATGGTATATATCGTTATACGTTATATGGTATTACTATATAACGTTATACGTTACAATGTAATACTATATAACGTTATACGTTACAACGTAACAATATACAACGATATACGTTATTACGTAATGGTATATAACGTTATACGTTATATGGTAATAATATACAACGTTATACGTTATTACGTAATGGTATACATCGTTATACGTTATATGGTATTACTATATAACGTTATACGTTACAATGTAATACTATATAACGTTACACGTTATAACGTAACAATATACAACGATATACGTTATTACGTAATAGTATATAACGTAACACGTTATAACGTACCAATATACAAAGTTATACGCTGTAACGTCATAATATACAACGTTATACGTTATTACGTAATAATATGCAACGTTATACGTTATATGGTAATACTATGGTAATACTATATAACGCTATACTTTATTACGCAATGGTATATAACGTTATACGTTATATGGTAATACTATATAACGTTATACGTTATTACGTAACAATATACAACGTCTTACGTTATTACGTAATAGTATATATCGTTATACGTTATATGGTAATACTATATATTGTTATACGTTATAACGTACCAATATACAAAGTTATACGCTGTAACGTAATAATATACAACGTTATACGTTATTACGTAATAATATACAACGTTATACGTTATATGGTAATGCTATGGTAATACTATATAACGTTATACGTAATAGCGTAACAATATACAACGATATACGTTATTACGTTATAGTTTATAACGTAACACGTTACATGGTAATACTATATAACGTTATACGTTATTACGTATTAGTATATAACGTTATTCGTTATATGGTAATACTATATAACGTTATACGTTATTATGTAGTCGTATATAACGTTATACGTTATAACGTAACACTATACAACGTTATACGTGATATGCTAATACTATCGTAATTCTGTATAACGTTATACGTTATTTCGTAATAGTATATAACGTTATACGTTATATGGTAGTACTATATAACGTTATACGTAATAGCGTAACAATATACAACGATATACGTTATTACGTAATAGTATATAACGTAACACGTTACATGGTAATACTATATAACGTTATACGTTATTACGTAATGGTATATAACGTTATACGTTATATGGTAATAATATACAACGTTATACGTTATTACGTAATGGTATATATCGTTATACGTTATTACGTAATGGTATATATCGTTATACGTTATTACGTAATGGTATATATCGTTATACGTTATATGGTATTACTATATAACGTTATACGTTACAATGTAATACTATATAACGTTATACGTTACAACGTAACAATATACAACGATATACGTTATTACGTAATGGTATATAACGTTATACGTTATATGGTAATAATATACAACGTTATACGTTATTACGTAATGGTATACATCGTTATACGTTATATGGTATTACTATATAACGTTATACGTTACAATGTAATACTATATAACGTTATACGTTATAACGTAACAATATACAACGATATACGTTATTACGTAATAGTATATAACGTAACACGTTATAACGTACCAATATACAAAGTTATACGCTGTAACGTCATAATATACAACGTTATACGTTATTACGTAATAATATACAACGTTATACGTTATATGGTAATACTATGGTAATACTATATAACGTTATACTTTATTACGCAATGGTATATAACGTTATACGTTATATGGTAATACTATATAACGTTATACGTTATTACGTAACAATATACAACGTCTTACGTTATTACGTAATACTATATAGCGTTATACGTAATAGAGTAACAATATACAACGATATACGTAATATGCTCATACTGTCGTAATTCTGTACAACGTTATACGCTATTACGTAATAGTATATAACGTTATACGTGATATGGTAATACTATATAACGTTATACGTTATAACGTAACAAATATACAACGTTATACGTCATAACGTAACAATATACAACGTTATACGTTTTGCGTAATAGTATATAACGTAACAGGTTACATGGTAATACTATATAACGTTATACGTTATTACGTAATAGTATATAACGTTATACGTTATTACGTAATAGTATATAACGTTATACGTTATTACGTAATAGTATATAACGTTATACGTTATTACGTAATAGTATATAACGTTATACGCGATATGGTAATACTATATAACGTTATACGTTATAACGTAACAAATATACAACGTTATACGTCATAACGTAACAATATGCAACGTTATACGTTATTACGTAATAATATTCTACTTTATACGTTATTACATAATGGTATATATCTTTATACATTATATGGTAGTACTATATAACGTTATACGTTATTACGTAATAGTATATAACGTTATACGTGATATGGTAATACTATATAACGTTATACGTTATAACGTAACAATATACATCGATATACGCTATTACGTAATAGTATATAACGTTATACACTGTAACGTATCAATATTCAACTTTATACGTTATAACGTAACAATATACAACGTTATACGTAATATGCTAATACTACCGTAATTCTGTATAACGTTATACGTTATTTCGTAATGGTATATAACGTTATTCGTTGTATGGTAATACTATATAACGTTATACGTAATAGCGTAACAATATACAACGATATACGTTATTACGTAATAGTATATAACGTAACACGTTACATGGTAATAGTATATAACGTAACACGTTACATGGTAATAGTATATAACGTAACACGTTACATGGTAATACTATATAACGTTATACGTTATTACGTAATAGTATATAACGTTATACGTTATATGGTAATACTATATAACGTTATACGATATTGCATAGTAGTATATAACGTTATACGTTATTGCATAGTAGTATATAACGTTATACGTTATTGCATAGTAGTATATAACGTTATACGTTATATGGTAACACTATATAACGTTACACGTTATAACGTAACAATATACAGCGTTATACGTAATATGCTGATACTATCGTAATTCTGTATAACGTTATACGTTATTTCGGAATAGTATATAACGTTATACGTTATATGGTTATACTATATAACGTTATACGTAATAGCGTAACAATATACAACGATATACGTTATTACGTAATTGTATATAACGTAACACGTTACATGGTAATACTATATAACGTTATACGTTATTACGAAGTAGTATATAACGTTATAAGTTATATGGTAATAATATACAACGTTATACGTTATTAGGTAATGGTATATATCGTTATACGTTTTATGGTAATGCTATATAACGTTATACGTTATAACGTAACAATATACAACGTTATACGTTATTACGTAATAGTACATAACGTTATCAGTTATAAAGTAACAATATACAACGTTATACCTTATTACGTAATAGTATATAACGTTATACGTGATATGGTAATACCATATAACGTTATACGTTATAATGTAACAATATACATCGTTATACGCTATTACGTAATAATATACAACGTTACACGTTATAACGTAACAATATACAACGTTATACGTTATTACGTAATAGTATATAGCGTTATACGTGATATGGTAATACCATACAACGTTACACGTTATAACGTAACAATATACAACGTTATACGTTATTACGTAATAGTATATAGCGTTATACGTGATATGGTAATACCATATAACGTTATAAGTTATAAAGTAACAATATACAACGTTATACCTTATTACGTAATAGTATATAACGTTATACGTTATATGGTTATACTATATAACGTTATACGTAATAGCGTAACAATATACAACGTTATACGTTATTTCGTAATACTATATAACGTTATACGTTATTACGTAATGGTATATAACGTTATACGTTATATGGTAATAATATACAACGTTATACGTTATTACGTAATGGTATATATCGTTATACGTTATTACGTAATGGTATATATCGTTATACGTTATTACGTAATGGTATATATCGTTATACGTTATATGGTAATACTATATAACGTTGTACGTTATTTCGTAATAGTATATAACGTTATACGTTACATGGTAATACTATATAACGTTATACGTTATAACGTAACAATATAAAACGTTATACGCTATTGCGTAATAATATACGACGTTATACGTTATTACGTAAGAGTATATATCGTTATACGTTATATGGTAATACTATATAACGCTATACGTTATTACGTTATAGTATATGACGCTATACGTTATATGGCTATACTATATAACGTTATACGTTATTACGTAGTAGTATATAACGTAATACGTTGTATGGTAATACTATATAACATTATACGTTATATGGCAATACTATATAACGTTATACGTTATATGGTAATACTACATAACGTTATACGTTATGACGTAACAATATACAACGTCTTACGTTATTACGTAATAGTATATATCGTTATACGTTATATGGTAATACTATATATCGTTATACGTTATAACGTACCAATATACAAAGTTATACGCTGTAACGTCATAATATACAACGTTATACGTTATTACGTAATAATATACAACGTTATACGTTATATGGTAATACTATATAACGTTATACTTTATTACGCAATGGTATATAACGTTATACGTTATATGGTAATACTATATAACGTTATACGTTATTACGTAACAATATACAACGTCTTACGTTATTACGTAATACTATATAGCGTTATACGTAATAGAGTAACAATATACAACGATATACGTAATATGCTCATACTGTCGTAATTCTGTATAACGTTATACGCTATTACGTAATAGTATATAACGTTATACGTGATATGGTAATACTATATAACGTTATACGTTATAACGTAACAAATATACAACGTTATACGTCATAACGTAACAATATACAACGTTATACGTTTGACGTAATAGTATATAACGTAACAGGTTACATGGTAATACTATATAACGTTATACGTTATTACGTAATAGTATGTAACGTTATACGTGATATGGTAATACTATATAACGTTATACGTTATTACGTTGTAGTATATAACGTTATACGTTATAACGTAACAATATACAACGTTATACGTCATAACGTAACAATATGCAACGTTATACGTTATTACGTAATAATACTCTACTTTATACGTTATTGCATAATGGTATATATCTTTATACATTATATGGTATTACTATATAACGTTATACGTTATTACGTAATAGTATATAACGTTTTACGTTATTACGTAATAGTATATAACGTTATACGCGATATGGTAATACTATATAACGTTATACGTTATAACGTAACAAATATACAACGTTATACGTCATAACGTAACAATATGCAACGTTATACGTTATTACGTAATAATATTCTACTTTATACGTTATTACATAATGGTATATATCTTTATACATTATATGGTAGTACTATATAACGTTATACGTTATTACGTAATAGTATATAACGTTATACGTGATATGGTAATACTATATAACGTTATACGTTATAACGTAACAATATACATCGATATACGCTATTACGTAATAGTATATAACGTTATACACTGTAACGTATCAATATTCAACTTTATACGTTATAACGTAACAATATACAACGTTATACTTAATATGCTAATACTACCGTAATTCTGTATAACGTTATACGTTATTTCGTAATGGTATATAACGTTATTCGTTGTATGGTAATACTATATAACGTTATACGTAATAGCGTAACAATATACAACGATATACGTTATTACGTAATAGAATATAACGTAACACGTTACATGGTAATACTATATAACGTTATACGTTATTACGGAATAGTATATAACGTTGTACGTTATATGGTAATACTACATAACCTGATACGTTATAACGTAACAATATACAACGTCTTACGCTATCACGTAATAGTATATATCGTTATACGTTATATGGTAATACTATATAACGTTATACGTTATTTCGTAATAGTATATAACGTTATACGTTACATGGTAATACTATATAACGTTATATGTTACATGGTAATACTATATAACGTTATACGTTACATCGTAAAACTATATAACGTTATACGTTACATGGTAATATTATATAACGTTAAACGTTATAACGTAACAATATACAACGTTATACGCTATTACGTAATAATATACAACGTTATACGTTATTATGTAATAATACACAACGTTATACTTTATATAGTAATACTATGGCAATACTAAATAACGTTATACGTTATTACGTAATAGTGTATAACGTTATACGTTATATGGTAACACTATATAACGTTACACGTTATATGGTAATACTATATAACGTTATGCGTTATATGGTAATACTATATAACGTTATACGTTATAACGTAACAATATACAACGTTATACGTTATTACGTAATAATATTCTACTTTATACGTTATTACGTAATAATGCACAACGTTATACTTTATATAGTAATACTATGGCAATACTATATAACGTTATACGTTATATGGTAACACTATGTAACGTTACACGTTATATGGTAATACTATATAACGTTATGCGTTATATGGTAATACTATATAACGTTATACGTAATAGCGAAACAATATACAACGATATACGCTATGACGTAATAGTATATATTGTAACACGTTACATGGTAATACTATATAACGTTATACGTTATAACGTAATAGCATATAACGTTATACGTTATAACGTAACAATATACAACGTTATACGTTTTACGTAATAGTATATAACGTAACAGGTTACATGGTAATACTATATAACGTTATACGTTATTACGTAATAGTATATAACGTTATACGTGATATGGTAATACTATATAACGTTATACGTTATTACGTAGTAGTATATAACGTTATACGTTATAACGTAACAATATACAACGTTATACGTCATAACGTAACAATATGCAACGTTATACGTTATTACGTAATAATATTCTACTTTATACGTTATTACATAATGGTATATATCTTCATACATTATGTGGTATTACTATATAACGTTATACGTTATTACGTAATAGTATATAACGTTATACGTGATATGGTAATACTATATAACGTTATACGTTATAACGTAACAATATACAACGTTATACGTCATAACGTAACAATATGCAACGTTATACGTTATTACGTAATAATATTCTACTTTATACGTTATTACACAATGGTATATATCTTTATACATTATATGGTATTACTATATAACGTTATACGTTATTACGTAATAGTATATAACGTTATACGTTATTACGTAATAATACACAACGTTATACGTTATATAGTAATACTATGGCGATACTATATAACGTTATACGTTATTACGGAATAGTATATAACGTTGTACGTTATATGGTAATACTACATAACGTTATACGTTATAACGTAACAATATACAACGTCTTACGTTATTACGTATTAGTATATATCGTTATACGTTATATGGTAATACTATATAACGTTGTACGTTATTTCGTAATAGTATATAACGTTATACGTTACATGGTAATACTATATAACGTTATACGTTATAACGTAACAATATAAAACGTTATACGCTATTGCGTAATAATATACGACGTTATACGTTATTACGTAAGAGTATATATCGTTATACGTTATATGGTAATACTATATAACGCTATACGTTATTACGTTATAGTATATGACGCTATACGTTATATGGCTATACTATATAACGTTATACGTTATTACGTAGTAGTATATAACGTAATACGTTGTATGGTAATACTATATAACATTATACGTTATATGGCAATACTATATAACGTTATACGTTATATGGTAATACTACATAACGTTATACGTTATAACGTAACAATATACAACGTCTTACGTTATTACGTAATAGTATATATCGTTATACGTTATATGGTAATACTATATATCGTTATACGTTATAACGTACCAATATACAAAGTTATACGCTGTGACGTAATAATATACAACGTTATACGTTATTACGTAATAATATACAACGTTATACGTTATATGGTAATGCTATGGTAATACTATATAACGTTATACGTTATTACGCAATGGTTTATAACGTTATACGTTATATGGTAATACTATATAACGTTATACGTAATAGCGTAACAATATACAACGATATACGTTATTACGTAATAGTTTATCACGTAACACGTTACATGGTAATACTATATAAAGTTATACGTTATTATGTAGTCGTATATAACGTTATACGTAATAGCGTAACAATATACAACGATATACGTTATTACGTAATAGTATATAACGTAACACGTTACATGGTAATACTATATAACGTTATACGTTATTACGTAATGGTATATAACGTTATACGTTATATGGTAATAATATACAACGTTATACGTTATTACGTAATGGTATATATCGTTATACGTTATATGGTATTACTATATAACGTTATACGTTACAATGTAATACTATATAACGTTATACGTTACAACGTAACAATATACAACGATATACGTTATTACGTAATGGTATATACCGTTATACGTTATATGGTAATAATATACAACGTTATACGTTATTACGTAATGGTATACATCGTTATACGTTATATGGTATTACTATATAACGTTATACGTTACAATGTAATACTATATAACGTTACACGTTATAACGTAACAATATACAACGATATACGTTATTACGTAATAGTATATAACGTAACACGTTATAGCGTACCAATATACAAAGTTATACGCTGTAACGTCATAATATACAACGTTATACGTTATTACGTAATAATATGCAACGTTATACGTTATATGGTAATACTATGGTAATACTATATAACGTTATACTTTATTACGCAATGGTATATAACGTTATACGTTATATGGTAATACTATATAACGTTATACGTTATTACGTAACAAATATACAACGTTATACGTCATAACGTAGCAATATACAACGTTATACGTTTGACGTAATAGTATATAACGTAACAGGTTACATGGTAATACTATATAACGTTATACGTTATTACGTAATAGTATATAACGTTATACGTTATTACGTAATAGTATATAGCGTTATACGTTATTACGTAATAGTATATAACGTTATACGTTATTACGTAATAGTATATAACGTTATACGCGATATGGTAATACTATATAACGTTATATGTTATAACGTAACAAATATACAACGTTATACGTTATAACGTAACAATATGCAACGTTATACGTTATTACGTAATAATATTCTACTTTATACGTTATTACATAATGGTATATATCTTTATACATTATATGGTAGTACTATATAACGTTATACGTTATTACGTAATTGTATATAACGTTATACGTGATATGGTAATACTATATAACGTTATACGTTATAACGTAACAGTATACATCGATATACGCTATTACGTAATAGTATATAACGTTATACACTGTAACGTATCAATATTCAACTTTATAAGTTATAACGTAACAATATACAACGTTATACGTAATATGCTAATACTATCGTAATTCTGTATAACGTTATACGTTATTTCGTAATGGTATATAACGTTATTCGTTGTATGGTAATACTATATAACGTTATACGTAATAGCGTAACAATATACAACGATATACGTTATTACGTAATAGTATATAACGTAACACGTTACATGGTAATACTATATAACGTTATACGTTATTACGGAATAGTATATAACGTTGTACGTTATATGGTAATACTACATAACGTGATACGTTATAACATAACAATATACAACGTCTTACGCTATCACGTAATAGTATATATCGTTTTACGTTATATGGTAATACTATATAACGTTATACGTTATTTCGTAATAGTATATAACGTTATACGTTACATGGTAATACTATATAACGTTATATGTTACATGGTAATACTATGTAACGTTATACGTTACATGGTAAAACTATATAACGTTATACGTTACATGGTAATACTATATAACGTTATACGTTATAACGTAACAATATACAACGTCTTACGTTATTACGTAATAGTATATATCGTTATACGTTATATGGTAATACTATATAACGTTATACGTTATTTCGTAATAGCATATAACGTTATACGTAACATGGTAATACTATATAACGTTGTACGTTACATGGTAATACTATATATCGTTATACGTTATAACGTAACAATATACAACGTTATACGCTATTACGTAATAATATACAACGTTATACGTTATTACGTAATGGTATATATCGTTATACGTTATATGGTAATACTATATAACATTACACGTTATAACGTAACAATATACAACGTTATACGTAATATGCTAATACTATCGTAATTCTGTATAACGTTATACGTTTTTTCGGAATGTTATATAACGCTATTCATTATATGGTAATACTATATAACGTTATACGTAATAGCGTAACAATGTACAACGATATACGTTATTACGTAATAGTATATAACGTAACACGTTACATGGCAATACTATATAACGTTATACGTTATTACGTAATAGTATATAACGTTATACGTTATATGGTAATACTATATAACGTTATACGATATTGCATAGTAGTATATAACGTTATACGTTATTGCATAGTAGTATATAACGTTATACGTTATTACATAGTAGTATATAACGTTATACGTTATATGGTAACACTATATAACGTTACACGTTGTAACGTAACAATATACAGCGTTATACGTAATATGCTAATACTATCGTAATTCTGTATAACGTTATACGTTATTTCGGAATAGTATATAACGTTATACGTTATATGGTTATACTATATAACGTTATACGTAATAGCGTAACAATATACAACGATATACGTTATTACGTAATTGTATATAACGTAACACGTTACATGGTAATACTATATAACGTTATACGTTATTACGAAGTAGTATATAACGTTATAAGTTATATGGTAATAGTATACAACGTTATACGTTATTAGGTAATGGTATATATCGTTATACGTTATATGGTAATACTATATAACGTTATACGTAATAGCGTAACAATTTACAACGATATACGTTATTACGTAATAATATACAACGTTATACGGTATTACGTAAGAGTATATAACGTTATACGTTATATGGTAATACTACATATCGTTATACGTTGTATGGTAATACTATATGACGTTATACGTTATACGGTAATACTATATAACGTTTTACATTATATGGTAATACTATATAACGTTATACGTTATATGGTAATACAATATAACGTTACACGTTATATGGTAATACTATATAACGTTATACGTAATAGCGTAACAATAAAACGATATACTCTCTTACGTAATAGTATATAACGTATCACGTTACATGGTAATACTATATAACGTTATACGTTACATGGTAATACTATATAACGTTATACGTTATTACGTAATAGTATATAACGTTATACGTTATTACGTAATAGTATATAACGTTATACGTTATTACGTAATAGTATATAACGTTACACGTTATATGGTAATAATATATAATGTTATACGTTATATGGTAATAGTATATAACGTTATACGTTATTACGTAGTAGCATATAACGATATACGTTAACACGTAACAATAAATAACGTTATACGCTATTACGCAATAATATGCAACGTTATAAGTTATTACGTAGTAATTCACAACGTTATACGTTATTACGTAATAGTATATAATGTTATACGTTACAACGTAACAATATACAACGTTATACGTTATAGCGTAACAGTATACAACGTTATACGCTATTGCGTAATAATATACAACGTTATACGGTATTACGTAAGAGTATATAACGTTATACGTTATATGGTAATACTACATATCGTTATACGTTATATGGTAATACTATATGACGTTATACGTTATACGGTAATACTATATAACGTTATACGTTATAACGTAACAATATACAACGTTATACGCTATTACGTAATAGTATATAACGTTATACATTATAACTTAACAATATACAACGTTATACGTTATAACGTAACACTATACAACGTTATACGTATTATGCTAATACTATCATAATTCTGTATAACGTTATACGTTATTTCGTAATAGTATATAACGTTATACATTATATGGTAATACTATATAACGTTATACGTTATTACGTAATAGTACATAACGTTATAAGTTATAACGTAACAATATACAACGTTATACGTTATAACGTAACAATCTACAACGTTATACGCTATTGCGTAATAATATACAACGTTATACGGTATTACGTAAGAGTATATAACGTTATACGTTATATGGTAATACTACATATCGTTATACGTTATATGGTAATACTATATGACGTTATACGTTATACGGTAATACTATATAACGTTATACATTATATGGTAATACTATATAGCGTTAAACGTTATATGGTAATACAATATAACGTTACACGTTATATGGTAATACTATATAACGTTATACGTAATAGCGTAACAATATACAACGATATACGTTCTTACGTAATAGTATATAACGTATCACGTTACATGGTAATAGTATATAACGTTATACGTTATTACGTAATAGTATATAACGTTACACGTTATATGGTAATAGTATATAACGTTATACGTTATATGGTAATAGTATATAACGTTATACGTTATTACGTAGTAGCATATAACGATATACGTTAACACGTAACAATAAATAACGTTATACGCTATTACGCAATAATATGCAACGTTATAAGTTATTACGTAGTAATTCACAACGTTATACGTTATTACGTAATAGTATATAATGTTATACGTTACAACGTAACAATATACAACGTTATACGTTATAGCGTAACAGTATACAACGTTATACGCTATTGCGTAATAATATACAACGTTATACGGTATTACGTAAGAGTATATAACGTTATACGTTATATGGTAATACTACATATCGTTATACGTTATATGGTAATACTATATGACGTTATACGTTATACGGTAATACTATATAACGTTATACGTTATATGGTAATACTATATAACGTTATACGTAATAGCGTAACAATATACAGCGATATATGTTATTACGTAATCGTATATAACGTAACACGTTACATGGTAATGCTATATAACGTTATACGTTATTACGTAATAGGACATAATGTTATGAGTTATAACGTAACAATATACAACGTTATACGTTATTACGTAATATTATATAACGTTATAAGCAATAGCGTAACAATATACAACGTTATACGTTATAACGTAACAATATACAACGTTATACGCTATTACGTAATAATATATAACGTTATACATTATAACGTAACAATATACAACGTTATACGTTATAACGTAACACTCTACAACGTTATACGTAATATGCTAATACTATCATAATTCTGTATAACGTTATATGTTATTTCGTAATAGTATCTAACGTTATACATAATATCGTAGTAGTATATAACGTTATACGTTATTAGGTAACAGTATATAACGTTATACGTGATACGGTAATACCATATAACGTTACACGTTATAACGTAACAATATACAACGCTATACGTTATATAGTAACACTATGGTAATACTATATAACGTTATACGTAATAGCGTAACAATATACAACGATATACGTTATTACGTAATAGTATATAACGTTACACGTTATATGGTAATACTATATAACGTTATACGTTATAACGTAACAATATACAACGTTATACGCTATTACGTAATAGTATATAACGTTATACATTATAACTTAACAATATACAACGTTATACGTTATAACGTACCAATATACAACGCTATACGCTGTAACGTAATAATATACAACGTTATACGTAATAACGTAACAATATACAACGTTATACGTTATAACGTAACAATATACAACTTTATACGCTATTACGTAATAGTATATAACGTTATAAGTTATAACGTAACAATATACAACGTTATACGTTATAACGTAACAATATCCAACGTTATACGTTATTACGTCATAATATTCAACTTTATACGTTATTACGTAATGGTATATATCGTTATACATAATATGGTAGTAGTATATAACGTTATACGTTACTACGTAATAGTATATAACGTTATACGCGATATGGTAATACCATATAACGTTATACGTTATAACGTAACAATGTACATCGTTATACGCTATTACGTAATAATATACAACGTTATACGTAATAACGTAACAATATACAACGTTATACGTTATAACGTAACAATATACAACTTTATACGCTATTACGTAATAGTATATAACGTTATAAGTTATAACGTAACAATATACAACGTTATACGTTATAACGTAACAATATCCAACGTTATACGTTATTACGTCATAATATACAACTTTACACGTTATTACGTAATGGTATATATCGTTATACATAATATGGTAGTAGTATATAACGTTATACGTTATTACGTAAGAGTATATATCGTTATACGTTATATGGTAATACTATATAACGCTATACGTTATTACGTTATAGTACATAACGTTATACGTTATATGGTAATACTATATAACGTTATACGTCATAAACTAACAATATACAACGTTATACGTTATAACGTAACACTATACAACGTTATACGTAATATGCTAATACTATCGTAATTCTGTATAACGTTATACGTTATTTCGTAATACTATATAACGTTATATTTTATATGGTAATACTATATAACGTTATACGTTATATGGTAATACTATATAACGTTACACGTTATATGGTAATACTATATAACGTTATACGTTATTACGTAGTAGTATATAACGTTATACGTAATATGCTAATACTATCGTAATTCTGTATAACGTTATACGTTATTTCGTAATACTATATAACGTTATATTTTATATGGTAATACTATATAACGTTATACGTAATATGGTAATACTATATAACGTTATACGTTATATGGTAATACTATATAAGGTTATACGTAATAGCGTAACAGTATACAACGATATACGTTATTACGTAATCGTGTATAACGTAACACGTTACATGGTAATGCTATATAACGTTATACGTTATTACGTAATAGGACATAATGTTATAAGTTATAACGTAACAGTATACAACGTTATACGCTATTACGTAATAGTATATAACGTTATACATTATAACTTAACAATATACAACGTTATACGTTATAACGTAACACTATACAACGTTATACGTATTATGCTAATACTATCATAATTCTGTATAACGTTATACGTTATTTCGTAATACTATATAACGTTATATTTTATATGGTAATACTATATAGCGTTATACGTTATATGGTAATACTATATAACGTTACACGTTATATGGTAATACTATATAACGTTATACGTTATTACGTAGTAGTATATAACGTTATACGTTATACCGTAACAATATACAACGTTACACGTTATTATGCAATAATAATCAACTTTATACGTTATTACGTAAGAGTATATATCGTTATACGTTATATGGTAATACTATATAACGCTATTCGTTATTACGTTATAGTACACAACGTTATTCGTTATATGGTAATACTATATAACGTTATACGTTATATGGTAATACTATATAACGTTATACGTAATAGCGTAACAGTATACAACGATATACGTTATTACGTAATCGTATATAACGTAACACGTTACATGGTAATGCTATATAACGTTATACGTTATTACGTAATAGGACATAATGTTATAAGTTATAACGTAACAATATACAACGTTATACGCTATTACGTAATAGTATACAACGTTATACGTTATAACGTAACAATATGCAACGTTATACGTTATTTCGTAATAATATTCAACTTTATACGTTATTACGTAATGGTATATATCGTTATACATAATATGGTAGTAGTATATAACGTTATACGTTACTGCGTAATAGTATATAACGTTATACGTGATATGGTAATTCCATATAACGTTATACGTTATAACGTAACAATATACATCGTTATACGCTATTACGTAATAATATACAATGTTATACGTTATAACGTACCAATATACAACGCTATACGCTATAACGTAATAATATACAACGTCATACATTATATAGTAATACTATGGTAATACTATATAACGTTATACGTAATAGCGTAACAATATACAACGCTATACGCTATAACGTAATAATATACAACGTTATACGTTATTACGTAATAATATACAACGTCATGCGTTATATAGTAATACTATGGTAATACTATATAACGGTATACGTTATAACGTAACAATATACAACGTTATACGTAATATACTAATACTATCGTAATGCTATATAACGTTATACGCTATTACGTAATAGTATATAACGTTATACATTATAACATAACAATATACAACTTTATACGTTATAACGTAACACTATACAACGTTATACGTAATATGCTAATACTATCGTAATTCTGTATAACGTTATACGTTATTTCGTAATAGTATATAACGTTATACGTTATTTCGTAATAGTATATAACGTTATACGTTAAAACGTTACAATATACAACGTTATACGCTATTACGTAATAATATGCAACGTTATACGTTATTACGCAGTAATTCAAAACGTTATACGTTATTACGTAATAGTATATAACGTTATACGTTACAACGTAACAATATACAACTTTATACGTTATAGCGTAACAATATACAACGTTATACGTAATATACTAATACTATCGTAATTCTATATAACGTTATACGTTATAACGTAACAATATACAACGTTATAGGCTATTACGTAATAGTATATAACGTTATACATTATAACGTAGCAATATACAACGCTATACGTTTCAACGTAACAATATACAACGTTATACTCTATTACGTAATAGTATATAACGGAATACGTGATTTGGAAATACCATATAACATTATAAGTTATAACGTAACAATATACATCGTTATAGGCTATTACGTAATAATATACAACGTTATACGCTATAACGTAACAATATACAACGCTATACGCTATAACGTAATAATATACAACATCATACGTTATATAGTAATACTATGGTAATACTATATAACGTTATACGTTATATGGTAATACTATATAACGTTATACGTTATATGGTAATACTATATAACGTTATACGTTATATGGTAATACTATATAGCGTTATACGTCATTACGTAGTAGTATATGACGTTATACGTCATAACGTAACAATATAAAACGTTACACGTTATTACGTAATAATATTCAACTTTATACGTTATTACATAATGGTATATATCGTTATGCATTATATGGTATTACTATATAACGTTATACGTTATTACGTAATAGTATATAACGTTATACGTTAAAACGTATCAATATACAACGTTATACGCTATAACGTAATAATATACAACGTTATACGCTATTGCGTAATAGTATACAACGTTATACGTTATTACGTAAGAGTATATATCGTTATACGTTATATGGTAATACTATATAACGCTATACGTTATTACGTTATAGTACATGACGCTATACGTTATATGGTAAAACTATATAACGTTATACGTCATAACCTAACAATATACAACGTTATGCGTTATAACGTAACACTATACAACGTTATACGTAATATGCTAATACTATCGTAATTCTGTATAACGTTATACGTTATTTCGTAATACTATATAACGTTATATTCTATATGGTAATACTATATAACGTTATACGTTATATGGTAATACTATATAACGTTATACGTTATATGGTAATACTATATAACGTTATACGTTATATGGTAATACTATATAACGTTATACGTAATTGCGTAACAATATACAACGTTATACGTTATAACGTAACACTATACAACGTTATACGTATTATGCTAATATTATCATAATTCTGTATAACGTTATACGTTATTTCGTAATAGTATATAACGTTATACGTTATATGGTAATACTATATAACGTTATACGTTATTACGTAATAGTACATAATGTTATAAGTTATAACGTAACAATATACAATGTTATACGTTATTACGTAATAGTATATAACGTTATAAGCTATAGCGTAACAATATACAACGTTATACGTTATAACGTAACAATATGCAACGTTATACGTTATTACGTAATAATATTCAACTTTATACGTTATTACGTAATGGTATGTGTCGTTATACATAATATGGTAGTAGTATATAACGTTATACGTTACTACGTAATAGTATATAACGTTATACGTTACAACGTAATAGTATATAACGTTATACGTTATATGGTAATAGTATATAACGTTATACGTTATTACGTAGTAGCATATAACGTTATACGTTAAAACGTAACAATATACAACGTTATACGCTATTACGTAGTAATATGCAACGTTATACGTTATTACGCAGTAATTCACAACGTTATACGTTATTACGTAAGATTATATATCGTTATACGTTATATGGTAATACTATATAACGCTATACGTCATCACGTTATAGTATATAACGCTATACGTTATATGGTAATACTATATAACGTTATACGTTATAACGTAACAATATACAACGTTATAGGCTATTACGTAATAGTATATAACGTTATACATTATAACGTAACAATATACAACGCTATTCGTGACAACGTAACAATATACAACGTTATACGCTATTACGTAATAGTATATAACGTTATACGTGATATGGTAATACCATGTAACGTTATACGTTATAACGTAACAATATACACCGTTATACGCTATTACGTAATAATATACAACGTTATACGCTATAACGTACCAATATACAACGCTATACGCTATAACGTAATAATATACAACATCATACGTTATATAGTAATACTATGGTAATACTATATAACGTTATACGTTATATGGTAATACTATATAACGTTATACGTTATTACGTAGTAGTATATAACGTTATACGTTATAACGTAACAATATACAACGTTATACGCTATTACGTAATAATATACAACGTTATACGCTATAACGTACCAATATACAACGCTATACGCTATAACGTAATAATATACAACATCATACGTTATATAGTAATACTATGGTAATACTATATAACGTTATACGTTATATGGTAATACTATATAACGTTATACGTTATTACGTAGTAGTATATAACGTTATACATTATAACTTAACAATATACAACGTTATACGTCATAACGTAACAATATAAAACGTTACACGTTATTACGTAATAATATTCAACTTTATACGTTATTACATAATGGTATATATCGTTATGCATTATATGGTATTACTATATAACGTTATAAGTTAAAACGTATCAATATACAACGTTATACGCTATAACGTAATAATATACAACGTTATACGCTATTGCGTAATAATATACAACGTTATACGTTATTACGTAAGAGTATATATCGTTATACGTTATATGGTAATACTATATAACGCTATACGTTATTACGTTATAGTACATGACGCTATACGTTATATGGTAATACTATATAACGTTATACGTCATAACCTAACAATATACAACGTTATACGTTATAACGTAACACTATACAACGTTATACGTAATATGCTAATACTATCGTAATTCTGTATAACGTTATACGTTATTTCGTAATACTATATAACGTTATATTTTATATGGTAATACTATATAACGTTATACGTTATATGGTAATACTATATAACGTTATACGTTATAACGTAACACTATACAACGTTATACGTATTATGCTAATACTATCATAATTCTGTATAACGTTATACGTTATTTCGTAATAGTATATAACGTTATACGTTATTACGTAATAGTACATAATGTTATAAGTTATAATGTAACAATATACTACGTTATACGTTATTACGTAATAGTATATAACGTTATAAGCTATAGCGTAACGATATACAACGTTATACGTTATAACGTACCAATATGCAACGTTATACGCTATTACGTAATAATATTCAACTTTATACGTTATTACGTAATGGTATATATCGTTATACATAATATGGTAGTAGTATATAACGTTATACGTTACTGCGTAATAGTATATAACGTTATACGTGATATGGTAATTCCATATAACGTTGTACGTTATAACGTAACACTATACAAAGTTATACGTAATATGCTAATGCTATCGTAATTCTGTATAACGTTATACGTTATTTCGTAATAGTATATAACGTTATACGTTATATGGTAATACTATGTAACGGTATACGTTATATGGTAATACTATATAACGTTATACGTAATAGCGTAACAATATACAACGATATACGTTATTACGTAATAGTATATAACGTAACACGTTACATGGTAATACTATATAACGTTATACGTTATATGGTATTACTATATAACGTTATACGTTATTACGTAATAGTATATAACGTTATACGATAAAACGTAACAATATACAACGTTATACGGTATAACGTAATAATATACAACGTTATACGCTATTGCGTAATAATATACAACGTTATACGCTATTGCGTAATAAAATACAACGTTATACGTTATTACGGAATAGTATATAACGTTGTACGTTATATGGTAATACTACATAACGTGATACGTTATAACGTAACGATATACGACGTCTTACGTTATTACGTAATAGTATATAACGTTATAAGTTATAACGTAACAATATACAACGTTATACGTTATTACGTAATACTATATAACTCTATACGTAATAGAGTAACAATGTGCAACGATATTCGTTATTACGTAACAGTATACAACGTTATACGTTATAGCATAAGAATATACAACGTTATACGTAATAGCGTAACAATATACAACGATATACGTTATTACGTAATAGTATATAACGTAACACGTTACATGGTAGTACTATATAACGTTATACGTTATAACGTAACAATATACAACGTTATACGTAATATGCTTATACTATCGTAATTCTGTATAACGTTATACGTTATTTCGTAATGTTATATAACGTTATTCGTTATATGGTAATACTATATAACGTTATACGTTATATGGTAATACTATATAACGTTATACGTTATATGGTAATACTATATAAAGTTATACGTTATTACGTAGTAGCATATAACGTTATACGTTACAACGTAACAATATACAACGTCATACGTGATAACGTAACAATATAAAACATTATAGGTTATTACGTAATAATATTCAACTTTATACGTTATTACATAATGAAATATATATCGTTATACATTTTATGGTATTACTATATAACGTTATACGTTATTACGTAATAGTATATAACGTTATAGGTTAAAACGTAACAATATTCAACGTTATACGCTATTACGTAATATTATGCAACGTTATACGTTATTACGTAGTAATTCACAACGTTATACGTTATTACGTAGGAGTATATGTCATTATGCGCTATGGTAATGCTATATAACGATATACGTTATTACGTTATAGTATATAACGCTATACGTTAGATGGTAATACTATATAACGTTATACGTTATAACGTAACACTATACAACGTTATACGTAATATGCTAATACTATCGTAATTCTGTATAACGTTATACGTTATTTCGTAATAGTATATAACGTTATACGTTATTTCGTAATAGTATATAACGTTATACGTTATATGGTAATACTATATAACGTTATACGTAATAGCGTAACAATTTACAACGATATACGTTATTACGTAATAGTATATAACGTAACACGTTACATGGTAATACTATATAACGTTATACGTTATATGGTATTACTATATAACGTTATACGTTATATGGTATTACTATATAACGTTATACGTTATTACGTAATATTATATAACGTTATACGATAAAACGTAACAATATACAACGTTATACGGTATAACGTAATAATATACAACGTTATACGCTATTGCGTAATAATATACAACGTTATACGCTATTGCGTAATAAAATACAACGTTATACGTTATTACAGAATAGTATATAACGTTGTACGTTATATGGTAATACCACATAACGTTATACGTTATTACATAGTCGAATATAACGTTATACGTTATATGGTAATAATATACAATATTATACGTTATTACGTAATGGTATATATCGTTATACGTTATATGGTAATACTATATAACGTTATACGTTATTACGTATTCGTAGATAACGTTATATGGTATTACCATATAACGTTATACGTTATTACGCAATAGTATATAACGTTATACGTTATATGGTAATAATATACAACGTTATACGTTATTACGTAACAGTATACAACGTTATACGTTATTACGTAATAGTACATAACGTTATAAGTTATAACGTAACAATATACAACGTTATACGTTATAACGTAACAATCTACAACGTTATACGCTATTGCGTAATAATATACAACGTTATACGGTATTACGTAAGAGTATAAAACGTTATACGTTATATGGAAATACTACATACCGTTATACGTTATATGGTAATACTATATGACGTTATACGTAATATGGTAATACTATATAACGTTATACGTTATATGGTAATATTATATAACGTTATACGTAATAGCGAAACAATATACAATGATATTCGTTATTACGTAATAGTATATAACGTTATACGTTATATGGTAATAATATACAACGTTATACGTTATTACGTAACAGTATACAACGTTATACGTTATTACGTAGTAGTATATAACGTTATAAGCTATAGCGTAACAATATACAACGTTATACGTTATAACGTAACAATATGCTACGTTATACGTTATTACGTAATAATATTCAACTCTATACGTTATTACGTAATGGTACATATCGTTATACGTAATATGGTAGTAGTATATAACGTTATACGTTACTACGTAATAGTATATAACGTTATAGGTGATATGGTAATACCATGTAACGTTACTCGTTATAACGTAACAATATACATCGTTATACGCTATTACGGAATAATATACAACGTCATACGTTATATAGTAATACTATGGTAATACTATATAACGTTGTACGTTATAACGTAACAATATACAACGTTATACGCTATTACGTAATAGTCTATAACGTTAGAAGTTATAACGTAACAATATACAACGTTATATGTTATAACGTAACAATATGCAACGTTATACGTTATTACGTAATAATATTCAACTTTATACGTTATTACGTAATTGTATGTATCGTTATACATAATATGGTAGTAGTATATAACGTTATACGTTACTACGTAATAGTATATAACGTTATACGTGATATGGTAATACCATATAACGTTATACGTTATAACGTAACAATATACATCGTTATACGCTATTACATAATAATATACAACGTTATACGTTATAACGTACCAATATACAACGCTATACGCTGTAACGTAATAATATACAACGTTATACGTTATTACGTAATAATATAGAACGTCATACGTTATATAGTAATACTATGGTAATACTATATAACGTTATACGTTATTACGTAATAGTCCATAACGTTATACGTCATATAGAAACACTATATAACGTTACACGTTATAACAGAACAATATACAACGTTATAGGCAATATACTAATACTATCGTAATTCTGTATAACGTTATACGCTATTACGTGATAGTATATAACGTTATACATTATAACATAACAATATACAACGTTAAACGTTATAACGTAACACTATACAACGTTATACGTAATATGCTAATACTATCGTAATTCTGTATTACGTTATACGTTATATCGTAATAGTATATAACGTTATACGTTATTTCGTAATAGTATATAACGTTATACGTCATATGGTAATACTATATATCGTTATACGTTATATGGTAATACTATATAACGTTATACGTTATATGGTAATACTATATAACGTTATACGTAATTGCGTAACAATATACAACGATATACGTTATTACGTAATCGTATATAACGTAACACGTTGCATGGTAATGCTATATAAGGTTATACGTCATTACGTAATAGTACATAATGTTATAAGTTATAACGCAACAATATACAACGTTATACGCTATTACGTAATAGTATATAACGTTATACATTATAACTTAACAATATACAACGTTATACGTTATAACGTAACACTATACAACGTTATACGTATTACGCTAATACTGTCATAATTCTGTATAACGTTATACGTTATTTCGTAATAGTATATAACGTTATACGTTATATGGTAATACTATATAACGTTACACGTTATATGGTAATACTATATAACGTTATAGGTAATACCGTAACAATATACAACGACATACGTTATTACGTAATAGTATATGACGTATCACGTTACATGGTAATACTATATAACGTTATATGTTATTACGTAATAGTATATAACGTTATACGTTATATGGTAATAGTATATAACGTTATACGTTATTACGTAGTAGCATATAACGTTATACGTTAAAACGTAACAATATACAACGTTATACGCTATTACGTAGTAATATGCAACGATATACGTTATTACGCAGTAATTCACAACGTTATACGTTATTACGTAATAGTATATAGCGTTATACGTTACAACGTAACAATATACAACGTTATACGTTATAGCGTAACAATATACAACGTTATACGCTATTGCGTAATACTATACAACGTTATACGTTATTACGTAAGATTATATATCGTTATATGTTATATGGTGATTCTATATAACGCTATACGTCATTACGTTATAGTATATAACGCTATACGTCATTACGTTATAGTATATAACGCTATACGTTATATGGTAATACTATATAACGTTATACGTTATAACGTAACAATATACAACGTTATACGCTATTACGTAATAGTATATAACGTTATACATTATAACGTAGCAATATACAACGCTATACGTTACAACGTAACAATATACAACGTTATACGCTATTACGTAATAGCATATAACGTTATACGTGATTTTGGAATACCATATAACATTTTAAGTTATAACGTAACAATATACATCGTTATACGCTATTACGTAATAATATACAACGTTATACGCTATAACGTACCAATATACAACGCTATACGCTATAACGTAATAATATACAACATCATACGTTATATAGTAATACTATGGTAATACTATATAACGTTATACGTTATATGGTAATACTATATAACGTTATGCGTTATTACGTAGTAGTATATAACGTTATACGTTATAAGGTAACACTTTACAACGTTATACGCTATTACGTAATAGTATATAACGTTATACATTATAACTTAACAATATACAATGTTATACGTCATAACGTAACAATATAAAACGTTACACGTTATTACGTAATAATATTCAACTTTATACGTTATTACATAATGGTACATATCGTTATGCATTATATGGTATTACTATATAACGTTATACCTTATTACGTAATAGTATATAACGTTATACGTTATTACGTAATAGTACATAATGTTATAAGTTATAACGTAACAATATACAACGTTATACGTTATTACGTAATAGTATATAACGTTATAAGCTATAGCGTACCAATATACAACGTTATACGTTATAAGGTAACAATATGCAACGTTATACGTTATTACGTAATAATATTCAACTTTATACGTTATTACGTAATGGTATATATCGTTATACGTAATATGGTAGTAGTATATAACGTTACACGTTAAAACGTAACAATATACAACGTTATACGCTATTACGTAGTAATATGCAACGTTATACGTTATTACGCAGTAATTCACAACGTTATACGTTATTACGTAATAGTATATATCGTTATACGTTACAACGTAACAATATACAACGTTATACGTTATAGCGTAACAATATACAACGTTATACGCCATTGCGTAATACTATACAACGTTATACGTTATTACATAAGATTATATATCGTTATACGTTATATGGTAATACTATATAACGCTATACGTCATTACGTTATAGTATATAACGCTATACGTTAAATGGTAATACTATATAACGTTATACATTATAACGTAACAATATACAACGTTATAGGCTATTACGTAATAGTATATAACGTTATACATTATAACGTAACAATATACAACGCGATTCGTTACAACGTAACAATATACAACGTTATACGCTATTACGTAATAGTATATAACGTTATACATTATAACTTAACAATATACAACGTTATACGCTATAACGTAGCACTATACAACGTTATACGTAATATGCTAATACTATCATAATTCTGTATAACGTTATACGTTAATTCGTAATAGTATCTAACGTTATACGTGATATGGTAATACCATATAACGTTATACGTTATAACGTAACAATATACATCGTTATACGCTATTACATAATAATATACAACGTTATACGTTATAACGTACCAATATACAACGCTATACGCTGTAACGTAATAATATACAACGTTATACGTTATTACGTAATAATATAGAACGTCATACGTTATATAGTAATGCTATGGTAATACTATATAACGTTATACGTTATTACGTAATAGTCCATAACGTTATACGTCATATAGAAACACTATATAACGTTACACGTTATAACAGAACAATATACAACGTTATAGGCAATATACTAATACTATCGTAATTCTGTATAACGTTATACGCTAATACGTGATAGTATATAACGTTATACATTATAACATAACAATATACAACGTCAAACGTTATAACGTAACACTATACAACGTTATACGTAATATGCTAATACTATCGTAATTCTGTATTACGTTATACGTTATATCGTAATAGTATATAACGTTATACGTTATTTCGTAATAGTATATAACGTTATACGTCATATGGTAATACTATATATCGTTATACGTTATATGGTAATACTATATAACGTTATACGTTATATGGTAATACTATATAACGTTATACGTAATTGCGTAACAATATACAACGATATACGTTATTACGTAATCGTATATAACGTAACACGTTGCATGGTAATGCTATATAAGGTTATACGTCATTACGTAATAGTACATAATGTTATAAGTTATAACGCAACAATATACAACGTTATACGCTATTACGTAATAGTATATAACGTTATACATTATAACTTAACAATATACAACGTTATACGTTATAACGTAACACTATACAACGTTATACGTATTACGCTAATACTGTCATAATTCTGTATAACGTTATACGTTATTTCGTAATAGTATATAACGTTATACGTTATATGGTAATACTATATAACGTTACACGTTATATGGTAATACTATATAACGTTATAGGTAATACCGTAACAATATACAACGACATACGTTATTACGTAATAGTATATGACGTATCACGTTACATGGTAATACTATATAACGTTATATGTTATTACGTAATAGTATATAACGTTATACGTTATATGGTAATAGTATATAACGTTATACGTTATTACGTAGTAGCATATAACGTTATACGTTAAAACGTAACAATATACAACGTTATACGCTATTACGTAGTAATATGCAACGATATACGTTATTACGCAGTAATTCACAACGTTATACGTTATTACGTAATAGTATATAGCGTTATACGTTACAACGTAACAATATACAACGTTATACGTTATAGCGTAACAATATACAACGTTATACGCTATTGCGTAATACTATACAACGTTATACGTTATTACGTAAGATTATATATCGTTATATGTTATATGGTGATTCTATATAACGCTATACGTCATTACGTTATAGTATATAACGCTATACGTCATTACGTTATAGTATATAACGCTATACGTTATATGGTAATACTATATAACGTTATACGTTATAACGTAACAATATACAACGTTATAGGCTATTACGTAATAGTATATAACGTTATACATTATAACGTAGCAATATACAACGCTATACGTTACAACGTAACAATATACAACGTTATACGCTATTACGTAATAGCATATAACGTTATACGTGATTTTGGAATACCATATAACATTTTAAGTTATAACGTAACAATATACATCGTTATACGCTATTACGTAATAATATACAACGTTATACGCTATAACGTACCAATATACAACGCTATACGCTATAACGTAATAATATACAACATCATACGTTATATAGTAATACTATGGTAATACTATATAACGTTATACGTTATATGGTAATACTATATAACGTTATGCGTTATTACGTAGTAGTATATAACGTTATTCGTTATAAGGTAACACTTTACAACGTTATACGCTATTACGTAATAGTATATAACGTTATACATTATAACTTAACAATATACAATGTTATACGTCATAACGTAACAATATAAAACGTTACACGTTATTACGTAATAATATTCAACTTTATACGTTATTACATAATGGTACATATCGTTATGCATTATATGGTATTACTATATAACGTTATACCTTATTACGTAATAGTATATAACGTTATACGTTATTACGTAATAGTACATAATGTTATAAGTTATAACGTAACAATATACAACGTTATACGTTATTACGTAATAGTATATAACGTTATAAGCTATAGCGTACCAATATACAACGTTATACGTTATAAGGTAACAATATGCAACGTTATACGTTATTACGTAATAATATTCAACTTTATACGTTATTACGTAATGGTATATATCGTTATACGTAATATGGTAGTAGTATATAACGTTACACGTTAAAACGTAACAATATACAACGTTATACGCTATTACGTAGTAATATGCAACGTTATACGTTATTACGCAGTAATTCACAACGTTATACGTTATTACGTAATAGTATATATCGTTATACGTTACAACGTAACAATATACAACGTTATACGTTATAGCGTAACAATATACAACGTTATACGCCATTGCGTAATACTATACAACGTTATACGTTATTACATAAGATTATATATCGTTATACGTTATATGGTAATACTATATAACGCTATACGTCATTACGTTATAGTATATAACGCTATACGTTAAATGGTAATACTATATAACGTTATACGTTATAACGTAACAATATACAACGTTATAGGCTATTACGTAATAGTATATAACGTTATACATTATAACGTAACAATATACAACGCGATTCGTTACAACGTAACAATATACAACGTTATACGCTATTACGTAATAGTATATAACGTTATACATTATAACATAACAATATACAACTTTATACGTTATAACGTAACACTATACAACGTTATACGTAATATGCTAATACTATCGTAATTCTGTATAACGTTATACGTTATTTCGTAATAGTATATAACGTTATACGTTATTTCGTAATAGTATATAACGTTATACGTTAAAACGTTACAATATACAACGTTATACGCTATTACGTAATAATATGCAACGTTATACGTTATTACGCAGTAATTCAAAACGTTATACGTTATTACGTAATAGTATATAACGTTATACGTTACAACGTAACAATATACAACTTTATACGTTATAGCGTAACAATATACAACGTTATACGTAATATACTAATACTATCGTAATTCTATATAACGTTATACGTTATAACGTAACAATATACAACGTTATAGGCTATTACGTAATAGTATATAACGTTATACATTATAACGTAGCAATATACAACGCTATACGTTTCAACGTAACAATATACAACGTTATACTCTATTACGTAATAGTATATAACGGAATACGTGATTTGGAAATACCATATAACATTATAAGTTATAACGTAACAATATACATCGTTATAGGCTATTACGTAATAATATACAACGTTATACGCTATAACGTAACAATATACAACGCTATACGCTATAACGTAATAATATACAACATCATACGTTATATAGTAATACTATGGTAATACTATATAACGTTATACGTTATATGGTAATACTATATAACGTTATACGTTATATGGTAATACTATATAACGTTATACGTTATATGGTAATACTATATAGCGTTATACGTCATTACGTAGTAGTATATGACGTTATACGTCATAACGTAACAATATAAAACGTTACACGTTATTACGTAATAATATTCAACTTTATACGTTATTACATAATGGTATATATCGTTATGCATTATATGGTATTACTATATAACGTTATACGTTATTACGTAATAGTATATAACGTTATACGTTAAAACGTATCAATATACAACGTTATACGCTATAACGTAATAATATACAACGTTATACGCTATTGCGTAATAGTATACAACGTTATACGTTATTACGTAAGAGTATATATCGTTATACGTTATATGGTAATACTATATAACGCTATACGTTATTACGTTATAGTACATGACGCTATACGTTATATGGTAAAACTATATAACGTTATACGTCATAACCTAACAATATACAACGTTATGCGTTATAACGTAACACTATACAACGTTATACGTAATATGCTAATACTATCGTAATTCTGTATAACGTTATACGTTATTTCGTAATACTATATAACGTTATATTCTATATGGTAATACTATATAACGTTATACGTTATATGGTAATACTATATAACGTTATACGTTATATGGTAATACTATATAACGTTATACGTTATATGGTAATACTATATAACGTTATACGTAATTGCGTAACAATATACAACGTTATACGTTATAACGTAACACTATACAACGTTATACGTATTATGCTAATATTATCATAATTCTGTATAACGTTATACGTTATTTCGTAATAGTATATAACGTTATACGTTATATGGTAATACTATATAACGTTATACGTTATTACGTAATAGTACATAATGTTATAAGTTATAACGTAACAATATACAATGTTATACGTTATTACGTAATAGTATATAACGTTATAAGCTATAGCGTAACAATATACAACGTTATACGTTATAACGTAACAATATGCAACGTTATACGTTATTACGTAATAATATTCAACTTTATACGTTATTACGTAATGGTATGTGTCGTTATACATAATATGGTAGTAGTATATAACGTTATACGTTACTACGTAATAGTATATAACGTTATACGTTACAACGTAATAGTATATAACGTTATACGTTATATGGTAATAGTATATAACGTTATACGTTATTACGTAGTAGCATATAACGTTATACGTTAAAACGTAACAATATACAACGTTATACGCTATTACGTAGTAATATGCAACGTTATACGTTATTACGCAGTAATTCACAACGTTATACGTTATTACGTAAGATTATATATCGTTATACGTTATATGGTAATACTATATAACGCTATACGTCATCACGTTATAGTATATAACGCTATACGTTATATGGTAATACTATATAACGTTATACGTTATAACGTAACAATATACAACGTTATAGGCTATTACGTAATAGTATATAACGTTATACATTATAACGTAACAATATACAACGCTATTCGTGACAACGTAACAATATACAACGTTATACGCTATTACGTAATAGTATATAACGTTATACGTGATATGGTAATACCATGTAACGTTATACGTTATAACGTAACAATATACACCGTTATACGCTATTACGTAATAATATACAACGTTATACGCTATAACGTACCAATATACAACGCTATACGCTATAACGTAATAATATACAACATCATACGTTATATAGTAATACTATGGTAATACTATATAACGTTATACGTTATATGGTAATACTATATAACGTTATACGTTATTACGTAGTAGTATATAACGTTATACGTTATAACGTAACAATATACAACGTTATACGCTATTACGTAATAATATACAACGTTATACGCTATAACGTACCAATATACAACGCTATACGCTATAACGTAATAATATACAACATCATACGTTATATAGTAATACTATGGTAATACTATATAACGTTATACGTTATATGGTAATACTATATAACGTTATACGTTATTACGTAGTAGTATATAACGTTATACATTATAACTTAACAATATACAACGTTATACGTCATAACGTAACAATATAAAACGTTACACGTTATTACGTAATAATATTCAACTTTATACGTTATTACATAATGGTATATATCGTTATGCATTATATGGTATTACTATATAACGTTATAAGTTAAAACGTATCAATATACAACGTTATACGCTATAACGTAATAATATACAACGTTATACGCTATTGCGTAATAATATACAACGTTATACGTTATTACGTAAGAGTATATATCGTTATACGTTATATGGTAATACTATATAACGCTATACGTTATTACGTTATAGTACATGACGCTATACGTTATATGGTAATACTATATAACGTTATACGTCATAACCTAACAATATACAACGTTATACGTTATAACGTAACACTATACAACGTTATACGTAATATGCTAATACTATCGTAATTCTGTATAACGTTATACGTTATTTCGTAATACTATATAACGTTATATTTTATATGGTAATACTATATAACGTTATACGTTATATGGTAATACTATATAACGTTATACGTTATAACGTAACACTATACAACGTTATACGTATTATGCTAATACTATCATAATTCTGTATAACGTTATACGTTATTTCGTAATAGTATATAACGTTATACGTTATTACGTAATAGTACATAATGTTATAAGTTATAATGTAACAATATACTACGTTATACGTTATTACGTAATAGTATATAACGTTATAAGCTATAGCGTAACGATATACAACGTTATACGTTATAACGTACCAATATGCAACGTTATACGCTATTACGTAATAATATTCAACTTTATACGTTATTACGTAATGGTATATATCGTTATACATAATATGGTAGTAGTATATAACGTTATACGTTACTGCGTAATAGTATATAACGTTATACGTGATATGGTAATTCCATATAACGTTGTACGTTATAACGTAACACTATACAAAGTTATACGTAATATGCTAATGCTATCGTAATTCTGTATAACGTTATACGTTATTTCGTAATAGTATATAACGTTATACGTTATATGGTAATACTATGTAACGGTATACGTTATATGGTAATACTATATAACGTTATACGTAATAGCGTAACAATATACAACGATATACGTTATTACGTAATAGTATATAACGTAACACGTTACATGGTAATACTATATAACGTTATACGTTATATGGTATTACTATATAACGTTATACGTTATTACGTAATAGTATATAACGTTATACGATAAAACGTAACAATATACAACGTTATACGGTATAACGTAATAATATACAACGTTATACGCTATTGCGTAATAATATACAACGTTATACGCTATTGCGTAATAAAATACAACGTTATACGTTATTACGGAATAGTATATAACGTTGTACGTTATATGGTAATACTACATAACGTGATACGTTATAACGTAACGATATACGACGTCTTACGTTATTACGTAATAGTATATAACGTTATAAGTTATAACGTAACAATATACAACGTTATACGTTATTACGTAATACTATATAACTCTATACGTAATAGAGTAACAATGTGCAACGATATTCGTTATTACGTAACAGTATACAACGTTATACGTTATAGCATAAGAATATACAACGTTATACGTAATAGCGTAACAATATACAACGATATACGTTATTACGTAATAGTATATAACGTAACACGTTACATGGTAGTACTATATAACGTTATACGTTATAACGTAACAATATACAACGTTATACGTAATATGCTTATACTATCGTAATTCTGTATAACGTTATACGTTATTTCGTAATGTTATATAACGTTATTCGTTATATGGTAATACTATATAACGTTATACGTTATATGGTAATACTATATAACGTTATACGTTATATGGTAATACTATATAAAGTTATACGTTATTACGTAGTAGCATATAACGTTATACGTTACAACGTAACAATATACAACGTCATACGTGATAACGTAACAATATAAAACATTATAGGTTATTACGTAATAATATTCAACTTTATACGTTATTACATAATGAAATATATATCGTTATACATTTTATGGTATTACTATATAACGTTATACGTTATTACGTAATAGTATATAACGTTATAGGTTAAAACGTAACAATATTCAACGTTATACGCTATTACGTAATATTATGCAACGTTATACGTTATTACGTAGTAATTCACAACGTTATACGTTATTACGTAGGAGTATATGTCATTATGCGCTATGGTAATGCTATATAACGATATACGTTATTACGTTATAGTATATAACGCTATACGTTAGATGGTAATACTATATAACGTTATACGTTATAACGTAACACTATACAACGTTATACGTAATATGCTAATACTATCGTAATTCTGTATAACGTTATACGTTATTTCGTAATAGTATATAACGTTATACGTTATTTCGTAATAGTATATAACGTTATACGTTATATGGTAATACTATATAACGTTATACGTAATAGCGTAACAATATACAACGATATACGTTATTACGTAATAGTATATAACGTAACACGTTACATGGTAATACTATATAACGTTATACGTTATATGGTATTACTATATAACGTTATACGTTATATGGTATTACTATATAACGTTATACGTTATTACGTAATATTATATAACGTTATACGATAAAACGTAACAATATACAACGTTATACGGTATAACGTAATAATATACAACGTTATACGCTATTGCGTAATAATATACAACGTTATACGCTATTGCGTAATAAAATACAACGTTATACGTTATTACAGAATAGTATATAACGTTGTACGTTATATGGTAATACCACATAACGTTATACGTTATTACATAGTCGAATATAACGTTATACGTTATATGGTAATAATATACAATATTATACGTTATTACGTAATGGTATATATCGTTATACGTTATATGGTAATACTATATAACGTTATACGTTATTACGTATTCGTAGATAACGTTATATGGTATTACCATATAACGTTATACGTTATTACGCAATAGTATATAACGTTATACGTTATATGGTAATAATATACAACGTTATACGTTATTACGTAACAGTATACAACGTTATACGTTATTACGTAATAGTACATAACGTTATAAGTTATAACGTAACAATATACAACGTTATACGTTATAACGTAACAATCTACAACGTTATACGCTATTGCGTAATAATATACAACGTTATACGGTATTACGTAAGAGTATAAAACGTTATACGTTATATGGAAATACTACATACCGTTATACGTTATATGGTAATACTATATGACGTTATACGTAATATGGTAATACTATATAACGTTATACGTTATATGGTAATATTATATAACGTTATACGTAATAGCGAAACAATATACAATGATATTCGTTATTACGTAATAGTATATAACGTTATACGTTATATGGTAATACTGTATAACGTTATACGTTATATGGTAATAACATACAACGTTATACGTTATTACGTAATGGTGTATATCGTTATATGGTAATACTATATAACGTTATATGTTATTACGTAATAGTACATAATGTTATAAGTTATAACGTAACAATATACAACGTTATACGTTATTACGTAGTAGTATATAACGTTATAAGCTATAGCGTAACAATATACAACGTTATACGTTATAACGTAACAATATGCTACGTTATACGTTATTACGTAATAATATTCAACTCTATACGTTATTACGTAATGGTACATATCGTTATACGTAATATGGTAGTAGTATATAACGTTATACGTTACTACGTAATAGTATATAACGTTATAGGTGATATGGTAATACCATGTAACGTTACTCGTTATAACGTAACAATATACATCGTTATACGCTATTACGGAATAATATACAACGTCATACGTTATATAGTAATACTATGGTAATACTATATAACGTTGTACGTTATAACGTAACAATATACAACGTTATACGCTATTACGTAATAGTCTATAACGTTAGAAGTTATAACGTAACAATATACAACGTTATATGTTATAACGTAACAATATGCAACGTTATACGTTATTACGTAATAATATTCAACTTTATACGTTATTACGTAATTGTATGTATCGTTATACATAATATGGTAGTAGTATATAACGTTATACGTTACTACGTAATAGTATATAACGTTATACGTGATATGGTAATACCATATAACGTTATACGTTATAACGTAACAATATACATCGTTATACGCTATTACATAATAATATACAACGTTATACGTTATAACGTACCAATATACAACGCTATACGCTGTAACGTAATAATATACAACGTTATACGTTATTACGTAATAATATAGAACGTCATACGTTATATAGTAATACTATGGTAATACTATATAACGTTATACGTTATTACGTAATAGTCCATAACGTTATACGTCATATAGAAACACTATATAACGTTACACGTTATAACAGAACAATATACAACGTTATAGGCAATATACTAATACTATCGTAATTCTGTATAACGTTATACGCTATTACGTGATAGTATATAACGTTATACATTATAACATAACAATATACAACGTTAAACGTTATAACGTAACACTATACAACGTTATACGTAATATGCTAATACTATCGTAATTCTGTATTACGTTATACGTTATATCGTAATAGTATATAACGTTATACGTTATTTCGTAATAGTATATAACGTTATACGTCATATGGTAATACTATATATCGTTATACGTTATATGGTAATACTATATAACGTTATACGTTATATGGTAATACTATATAACGTTATACGTAATTGCGTAACAATATACAACGATATACGTTATTACGTAATCGTATATAACGTAACACGTTGCATGGTAATGCTATATAAGGTTATACGTCATTACGTAATAGTACATAATGTTATAAGTTATAACGCAACAATATACAACGTTATACGCTATTACGTAATAGTATATAACGTTATACATTATAACTTAACAATATACAACGTTATACGTTATAACGTAACACTATACAACGTTATACGTATTACGCTAATACTGTCATAATTCTGTATAACGTTATACGTTATTTCGTAATAGTATATAACGTTATACGTTATATGGTAATACTATATAACGTTACACGTTATATGGTAATACTATATAACGTTATAGGTAATACCGTAACAATATACAACGACATACGTTATTACGTAATAGTATATGACGTATCACGTTACATGGTAATACTATATAACGTTATATGTTATTACGTAATAGTATATAACGTTATACGTTATATGGTAATAGTATATAACGTTATACGTTATTACGTAGTAGCATATAACGTTATACGTTAAAACGTAACAATATACAACGTTATACGCTATTACGTAGTAATATGCAACGATATACGTTATTACGCAGTAATTCACAACGTTATACGTTATTACGTAATAGTATATAGCGTTATACGTTACAACGTAACAATATACAACGTTATACGTTATAGCGTAACAATATACAACGTTATGCGCTATTGCGTAATACTATACAACGTTATACGTTATTACGTAAGATTATATATCGTTATATGTTATATGGTGATTCTATATAACGCTATACGTCATTACGTTATAGTATATAACGCTATACGTCATTACGTTATAGTATATAACGCTATACGTTATATGGTAATACTATATAACGTTATACGTTATAACGTAACAATATACAACGTTATAGGCTATTACGTAATAGTATATAACGTTATACATTATAACGTAGCAATATACAACGCTATACGTTACAACGTAACAATATACAACGTTATACGCTATTACGTAATAGCATATAACGTTATACGTGATTTTGGAATACCATATAACATTTTAAGTTATAACGTAACAATATACATCGTTATACGCTATTACGTAATAATATACAACGTTATACGCTATAACGTACCAATATACAACGCTATACGCTATAACGTAATAATATACAACATCATACGTTATATAGTAATACTATGGTAATACTATATAACGTTATACGTTATATGGTAATACTATATAACGTTATGCGTTATTACGTAGTAGTATATAACGTTATACGTTATAAGGTAACACTTTACAACGTTATACGCTATTACGTAATAGTATATAACGTTATACATTATAACTTAACAATATACAATGTTATACGTCATAACGTAACAATATAAAACGTTACACGTTATTACGTAATAATATTCAACTTTATACGTTATTACATAATGGTACATATCGTTATGCATTATATGGTATTACTATATAACGTTATACCTTATTACGTAATAGTATATAACGTTATACGTTATTACGTAATAGTACATAATGTTATAAGTTATAACGTAACAATATACAACGTTATACGTTATTACGTAATAGTATATAACGTTATAAGCTATAGCGTACCAATATACAACGTTATACGTTATAAGGTAACAATATGCAACGTTATACGTTATTACGTAATAATATTCAACTTTATACGTTATTACGTAATGGTATATATCGTTATACGTAATATGGTAGTAGTATATAACGTTACACGTTAAAACGTAACAATATACAACGTTATACGCTATTACGTAGTAATATGCAACGTTATACGTTATTACGCAGTAATTCACAACGTTATACGTTATTACGTAATAGTATATATCGTTATACGTTACAACGTAACAATATACAACGTTATACGTTATAGCGTAACAATATACAACGTTATACGCCATTGCGTAATACTATACAACGTTATACGTTATTACATAAGATTATATATCGTTATACGTTATATGGTAATACTATATAACGCTATACGTCATTACGTTATAGTATATAACGCTATACGTTAAATGGTAATACTATATAACGTTATACATTATAACGTAACAATATACAACGTTATAGGCTATTACGTAATAGTATATAACGTTATACATTATAACGTAACAATATACAACGCGATTCGTTACAACGTAACAATATACAACGTTATACGCTATTACGTAATAGTATATAACGTTATACATTATAACTTAACAATATACAACGTTATACGCTATAACGTAGCACTATACAACGTTATACGTAATATGCTAATACTATCATAATTCTGTATAACGTTATACGTTAATTCGTAATAGTATCTAACGTTATACGTGATATGGTAATACCATATAACGTTATACGTTATAACGTAACAATATACATCGTTATACGCTATTACATAATAATATACAACGTTATACGTTATAACGTACCAATATACAACGCTATACGCTGTAACGTAATAATATACAACGTTATACGTTATTACGTAATAATATAGAACGTCATACGTTATATAGTAATGCTATGGTAATACTATATAACGTTATACGTTATTACGTAATAGTCCATAACGTTATACGTCATATAGAAACACTATATAACGTTACACGTTATAACAGAACAATATACAACGTTATAGGCAATATACTAATACTATCGTAATTCTGTATTACGTTATACGTTATATCGTAATAGTATATAACGTTATACGTTATTTCGTAATAGTATATAACGTTATACGTCATATGGTAATACTATATATCGTTATACGTTATATGGTAATACTATATAACGTTATACGTTATATGGTAATACTATATAACGTTATACGTAATTGCGTAACAATATACAACGATATACGTTATTACGTAATCGTATATAACGTAACACGTTGCATGGTAATGCTATATAAGGTTATACGTCATTACGTAATAGTACATAATGTTATAAGTTATAACGCAACAATATACAACGTTATACGCTATTACGTAATAGTATATAACGTTATACATTATAACTTAACAATATACAACGTTATACGTTATAACGTAACACTATACAACGTTATACGTATTACGCTAATACTGTCATAATTCTGTATAACGTTATACGTTATTTCGTAATAGTATATAACGTTATACGTTATATGGTAATACTATATAACGTTACACGTTATATGGTAATACTATATAACGTTATAGGTAATACCGTAACAATATACAACGACATACGTTATTACGTAATAGTATATGACGTATCACGTTACATGGTAATACTATATAACGTTATATGTTATTACGTAATAGTATATAACGTTATACGTTATATGGTAATAGTATATAACGTTATACGTTATTACGTAGTAGCATATAACGTTATACGTTAAAACGTAACAATATACAACGTTATACGCTATTACGTAGTAATATGCAACGATATACGTTATTACGCAGTAATTCACAACGTTATACGTTATTACGTAATAGTATATAGCGTTATACGTTACAACGTAACAATATACAACGTTATACGTTATAGCGTAACAATATACAACGTTATACGCTATTGCGTAATACTATACAACGTTATACGTTATTACGTAAGATTATATATCGTTATATGTTATATGGTGATTCTATATAACGCTATACGTCATTACGTTATAGTATATAACGCTATACGTCATTACGTTATAGTATATAACGCTATACGTTATATGGTAATACTATATAACGTTATACGTTATAACGTAACAATATACAACGTTATAGGCTATTACGTAATAGTATATAACGTTATACATTATAACGTAGCAATATACAACGCTATACGTTACAACGTAACAATATACAACGTTATACGCTATTACGTAATAGCATATAACGTTATACGTGATTTTGGAATACCATATAACATTTTAAGTTATAACGTAACAATATACATCGTTATACGCTATTACGTAATAATATACAACGTTATACGCTATAACGTACCAATATACAACGCTATACGCTATAACGTAATAATATACAACATCATACGTTATATAGTAATACTATGGTAATACTATATAACGTTATACGTTATATGGTAATACTATATAACGTTATGCGTTATTACGTAGTAGTATATAACGTTATTCGTTATAAGGTAACACTTTACAACGTTATACGCTATTACGTAATAGTATATAACGTTATACATTATAACTTAACAATATACAATGTTATACGTCATAACGTAACAATATAAAACGTTACACGTTATTACGTAATAATATTCAACTTTATACGTTATTACATAATGGTACATATCGTTATGCATTATATGGTATTACTATATAACGTTATACCTTATTACGTAATAGTATATAACGTTATACGTTATTACGTAATAGTACATAATGTTATAAGTTATAACGTAACAATATACAACGTTATACGTTATTACGTAATAGTATATAACGTTATAAGCTATAGCGTACCAATATACAACGTTATACGTTATAAGGTAACAATATGCAACGTTATACGTTATTACGTAATAATATTCAACTTTATACGTTATTACGTAATGGTATATATCGTTATACGTAATATGGTAGTAGTATATAACGTTACACGTTAAAACGTAACAATATACAACGTTATACGCTATTACGTAGTAATATGCAACGTTATACGTTATTACGCAGTAATTCACAACGTTATACGTTATTACGTAATAGTATATATCGTTATACGTTACAACGTAACAATATACAACGTTATACGTTATAGCGTAACAATATACAACGTTATACGCCATTGCGTAATACTATACAACGTTATACGTTATTACATAAGATTATATATCGTTATACGTTATATGGTAATACTATATAACGCTATACGTCATTACGTTATAGTATATAACGCTATACGTTAAATGGTAATACTATATAACGTTATACGTTATAACGTAACAATATACAACGTTATAGGCTATTACGTAATAGTATATAACGTTATACATTATAACGTAACAATATACAACGCGATTCGTTACAACGTAACAATATACAACGTTATACGCTATTACGTAATAGTATATAACGTTATACATTATAACTTAACAATATACAACGTTATACGCTATAACGTAGCACTATACAACGTTATACGTAATATGCTAATACTATCATAATTCTGTATAACGTTATACGTTAATTCGTAATAGTATCTAACGTTATACATAATATGGTAGTAGTATATAACGTTATACGTTATTATGTAATAGTATATAACGTTATACGTGATTTGGGAATACCATATAACATTATAAGTTATAACGTAACAATATACATCGTTATACGCTATTACGTAATAGTATATAACGTTACAAGTTATATGGTAATACTATATAACGTTATACGTCATTACGTAGTAGTATATAACGTTATACGTCATAACGTAACAATATAAAACGTTACAAGTTATTACGTAATAATATTCAACTTTATACGTTATTACATAATGGTATATATCGTTATGCATTATATGGTATTACTATATAACGTTATACGTTAAAACGTATCAATATACAACGTTATACGCTATAACGTAATAATATACAACGTTATACGCTATTGCGTAATAATATACAACGTTATACGTTATTACGTAAGAGTATATATCGTTATACGTTATATGGTAATACTATATAACGCTATACGTTATTACGTTATAGTACATGACGCTATACGTTATATGGTAACACTATATAACGTTATACGTCATAACCTAACAATATACAACGTTATACGTTATAACGTAACACTATACAACGTTATACGTAATATGCTAATACTATCGTAATTCTGTATAACGTTATACGTTATTTCGTAAAGCTATATAACGTTATATTTTATATGGTAATACTATATAACGTTATACGTTATATGGTAATACTATATAACGTTATGCGTTATATGTTAATACTATATAAAGTTATACGTAATTGCGTAACAATATACAACGATATACGTTATTACGTAATCGTATTTATCGTAACACGTTACATGGTAATGCTATATAACGTTATACGTTATTACGTAATAGGACATAATGTTATAAGTTATAACGTAACAATATACAACGTTATACGCTATTACGTAATAGTATATAACGTTATACATTATAAATTAACAATATACAACGTTATACGTTATAACGTAACACTATATAACGTTATACGTATTATGCTAATACTATCATAATTGTGTATAACGTTATACGTTATTTCGTAATAGTATATAACGTCATACGTTATATGGTAATACTATATAACGTTATACGTTATTTCGTAATACTATATAACGTTATATTTTATATGGTAATACTATATAACGTTATACGTTATATGGTAATACTATATAACGTTATACGTTATATGGTAATACTATATAACGTTATACGTTATAACGTAACACTATACAACGTTATACGTATTATGCTAATACTATCATAATTCTGTATAACGTTATACGTTATTTCGTAATAGTATATAACGTTATACATTATATGGTAATAGTATATAACGTTATACGTTATTACGTAATAGTACATAATGTTATAAGTTATAACGTAACAATATACAACGTAATACGTTATAACGTAACAATATGCAACGTTATACGTTATATCGAAATAATATTCAACTTTATACGTTATTACGTAATGGTATATATCGTTATACATAATATGTTAGTAGTATATAACGTTATACGTTACTGCGTAATAGTATATAACGTTATACGTTACTGCGTAATAGTATATAACGTTATACGTTACTGCGTAATAGTATATAACGTTATGCGTGATATGGTAATTCCATATAACGTTATACGTTATAACGTAACAATATACATCGTTATACGCTATTACGTAATAATATACAATGTTATACGTTATAACGTACCAATATACAACGCTATACGCTATAACCTAATAATATACAACGTTATACGTTATTACGTAATAATATAAAACGTCATACGTTATATAGTAATACTATGGTAATACTATATAACGTTATACGCTATAACGTAACAATATACAACGTTATACGCTATTACGTAATAGTATATAACGTTATACATTATAACGTAACAATATACAACGTTATACGTAATATACTAATACTATCGTAATTCTATATAACGTTATACGCTATTACGTAACAGTATATAACGTTATACATTATAACGTAGCAATATACAACGCTATACGTTACAACGTAACAATATACAACGTTATACTACTATATTACGTAATAGTATATAACGTTATACGTGATTTGGGAATACCATATAACATTATAAGTTATAACGTAACAATATACATCGTTATACGCTATTACGTAATAATATACAACGTTATACGCTATAACGTACCAATATACAACGCTATACGCTATAACGTAATAATATACAACATCATACGTTATATAGTAATACTATGGTAATACTATATAACGTTATACGTTATATGGTAATACTATATAACGTTATACGTTATTACGTAGTAGTATATAACGTTATACGTTATAACGTAACAATATACAACGTTACACGCCATTACGTAATAGTATATAACGTTACACGTTATATGGTAATACTATATAACGTTATACGTTATTACGTAGTAGTATATAACGTTATACGTTATAACGTAACAATTTACAACGTTATAGGCTATTACGTAATAGAATATAACGTTATACGTTAAAACGTATCAATATACAACGTTATACGCTATAACGTAATAATATACAGCGTTATACGCTATTGCGTACTAGTATACAACGTTATACGTTATAACGTAACACTATACAACGTTATACGTAATATGCTACTACTATCGTAATTCTGTATAACGTTATACGTTATATCGTAGTAGTATATAACGTTATACGTTATTTCGTAATAGTATATAACGTTATACCTTATATGGTAATAGTATATAACGTTATACGTTATTACGTAGTAGCATATAACGTTATACGTTAAAACGTAACAATATACAACGTTATACGCTATTACGTAGTAATATGCAACGATATACGTTATTACGCAGTAATTCACAACGTTATACGTTATTACGTAATAGTATATATCGTTATACGTTACAACGTAACAATATACAACGTTATACGTTATAGCGTAACAATATACAACGTTATACGCTATTGCGTAATACTATACAACGTTATACGTTATTACGTAAGATTATATATCGTTATACGTTATATGGTAATACTATATAACGCTATACGTCATTACGTTATAGTATATAACGCTATACGTTAAATGGTAATACTATATAACGTTATACATTATTACGTAGTAGTATATAACGTTATACGTTATAACGTAACAATATACAACGTTATACGCTATTACGTAATAGTATATAACGTTATACATTATAACATAACAATATACAACGTTATACGTTATAACGTAGCACTATACAACGTTATACGTAATATGCTAATACTATCATAATTCTGTATAACGTTATACGTTAATTCGTAATAGTATCTAACGTTATACATAATATGGTAGGAGTATATAACGTTATACGTTATTATGTAATAGTATATAACGTTATACGTGATTTGGGAATACCATATAACATTATAAGTTATAACGTAACAATATACATCGTTATACGTTATTACGTAATGATATACAACGTTATACGCTATAACGTACCAATATACAACGCTATACGCTATAACGTAATAATATACAACATCATACGTTATATAGTAATACTATGGTAATACTATATAACGTTATACGTTATATGGTAATACTATATAACGTTATACATTATTACGTAATAATATAAAATGTTATACGTTATAACGTACCAATATACAACGCTAAACGCTATAACGTAATAATATACAACGTTATACGTTATTACGTAATAATATACAACGTCATACGTTATAGAGTAATACTATGGTAATACTATATAACGTTATACGTTATAACGTAACAATATACAACGTTATACGCTATTACGTAATAGTATATAACGTTATACATTATAACGTAACAATGTACAACGTTATACGTTATTACGTAACAATATACAACGTTATACGCTACTACGAAATAGTATATAACGTTATACATTATAACTTAACAATATACAACGTTATACGTTATAACGTAACACTATACAACGTTATACGTAATATGCTAATACTGTCATAATTCTGTATAACGTTATACGTTATTTCGTAATAGTATCTAACGTTATACATAATATGGTAGTAGTATATAACGTTATACGTGATATGGTAATACCATATAACGCTATACGTTATAACGTAACAATATACAACGCTATACGTTATAACGTACCAATATAAAACGCTATACGCTATAACGTAATAATATACAACGTTAAACGTTATTACGTAATAATATACAACGTCATACGTTATATGGTAATACTATGGTAATACTATATAACGTTATACGTTATAACGTAACAATATACAACGTTATGCGCTATTACGTAATAGTATATAACGTTAGAAGTTATAACGTAACAATATACAACGTTATACCTTATAACGTAACAATATGCAACGTTACACGTTATTACGTAATGGTATGTATCGTTATACATAATATGGTAGTAGTATATAACGTTATACGTTACTACGTAATAGTATATAACGTTACACGTTATATGGTAATACTGTATAACGTTATACGTTATAACGTAACAATATACAACGTTATACGCTATTACGTAATAGTATATAACGTTATACATTATAACTTAACAATATACAACGTTATACGTTATAACGTAACAATATACAACGTTATACGCTATTACGTAATAGTATATAACGTTAGAAAGTTATAACGTAACAATATACAACGTTATACGTTATAACGTAACAATATGCAACGTTACACGTTATTACGTAATGGTATGTATCGTTATACATAATATGGTAGTAGTATATAACGTTATACGTTACTACGTAATAGTATATAACGTTACACATTATATATGGTAATACTATATAACGTTATACGTTATAACGTAACAATATACAACGTTATAGGCTATTACGTAATAGTATATAACGTTATACATTATAACTTAAAATATACAACGTTATACGTTATAACGTACCAATATACAACGCTATACGCTGTAACGTAATAATATACAACGTTATACGTTATTACGTAATAATATACAACGTCATACGTTATATAGTAATACTATGGTAATACTATATAACGTTATACGTTATTACGTAATAGTGCATAACGTTATACGTTATATAGAAGCACTATATAACGTTACACGTTATAACAGAACAATATACAACGTTATACGTAATATGCTAATACTATCGTAATTCTGTATAACGCTATACGTTATTTCGTATTAGTATATAACGTTGTACGTTATTTCGTAATAGTATATAACGTTATACGTTATATGGTAATACTATATAACGTTACACGTAATAGTGTAACAATATACAACGATATACGTTATTACGTAATAGTATATAACGTAACACGTTACATGGTAATACTATATAACGTTATGCGTTATTACGTAATAGTATATAACGTTATACGTTATATGGTAATACTATATAACGTTATACGTTATTACGTAGTAGTATATAACGTTATACGTTATATGGTAATACTATATAACGTTATACGTTATTACGTAGTAGCATATAACGTTATACGTTAAAACGTAACAATATACATCGTTATACGCTATTACGTAATAATATACAACGTTATAAGTTATAACTTAACAATATACAACGTTATACGCTATAACGTAATAATATACAACGTTATACGTTATTACGTAATAATATACAACGTTATACGTTATATAGTAATACTATGGTAATACTATATAACGCTACACGTTATTACGTAATAGTGCATAACCTTATACGTTATATGGTAATACTATATAACGTTGTACGTAATAGCGTAACAATATACTACGTTATTACGAAATAGTATATAACGTAACACGCTACATGGTAATACTATACAACGTTATATGTTATTACGTAATAGTATATAACGTTATACGTTATATGGTAATAATATGCAACGTTATACGATATTACGTAATGGTATATACCGTTACACGTTATATGGTAATACTATATAACGTTATACGTAATAACGTAACAATATACAACGATATACGTTATTACGTAATAGTATATAACGTAACACGTAACATAGTAATACTATATAACGTTATACGTTATATGGTAACACTATATAACGTTACACGTTATAACGTAACAATATACAACGTTATACGTAATATGCTAATACTATCGTAATTCTGAATAACGATATACGTTATTTCGTAATAGTATATAACGTTATACGTTATATGGTAACACTATATAACGTTATACGTAATAGCGTAACAATATACAACGATATACGTTATTACGTAATAGTATATATCGTTACACATTATATGGTATTACTATATAACGTTATACGTTATTACGTAATAGTATATAACGTTATACGTTATATGGTAATATTACACAACGTTATACGTTATTACGTAATTGTATATATCGTTATACGTTATATGGTAATACTATATAACGTTATACGGTATAACGTAGCAATATACAACGTTATACGCTATTGCGTAATAATATACAACGTTATACGTTAGTACGTAAGAGTATATAACGTTATACGTTATATGGTAATACTATATAACGTTATACGTTATTACGTAATAGTATATAACGTAACACGTTACATGGTAATACTATATAACGTTATACGTTATATGGTAATACTATATAACGTTATACGTTATTACGTAATAGTATATAACGTTATACGTTATTTCGTAATAGTATATAACGTTATACGTTATATGGTAATACTATATAACGTTACACGTAATAGTGTAACAATATACAACGATATACGTTATTACGTAATAGTGTATAACCTTATACGTTATATGGTAATACTATATAACGTTATACGTAATAGCGTAACAATATACAACGTTATTACGTAATAGTATATAACGTAACACGCTACATGGTAATACTATACAACGTTATATGTTATTACGTAATAGTATATAACGTTATACGTTATATGGTAACACTATATAACGTTACACGTTATAACGTAACAATATACAACGTTATACGTAATATGCTAATACTATCGTAATTCTGAATAACGTTATACGTTATTTCGTAATAGCATATAACGTTATACGTTATATGGTAACACTATATAACGTTATACGTAATAGCGTAACAATATACGACGATATACGTTATTACGTAATACTATATAACGTAACACGTTACATGGTAATACTATATAACGTTATACGTTATTACGTAGTTGCATATAGCGATATCCGTTATAACGTAACAATATACAACGTTATACGTCATAACGTAACAATATAAAAAGTTATAGGTTATTACGTAATAATACACAACTTTATAAGTTATTACATAATGGTATATATCGTTATACATTATATGGTATTACTATATAACGTTATACGTTATTACGTAATAGTATATAACGTTATACGTTATATGGTAATAATACACAACGTTATACGTTATTACGTAATTGTATATATCGTTATACGTTAAATGGTAATACTATATAACGTTATACGGTATAACGTAACAATATACAACGTTATACGTTATTGCGTAATAGTACATGACGTTATAAGTTATAACGTAACAATATACAACGTTATACGTTATAACGTAACAATATACAACGTTATACGTTATAACGTAACAATATACAACGTTATACGCTGTTGCGTAATAATATACAACGTTATACGTTATTACGTAGTAGTATATAACGTTATACGTTATATGGTAATACTATATAACGTTATACGTTATTACGTAATAGTATATAACGTTATACGTTATATGGTAATACTATATAACGTTATACGTTATTACGTAATCGTATATAACGTAACACGTTACATGGTAATGCTATATGACGTTATACGTTATTACGTAATAGTATGTAACGTTATACGTTATATGGAAATAATATACAACGTTATACGTTATTACGTAATGGTATATATCGTTATACGCTACTACGTAATAGTATATAACGTTATAGATTATAACATAACAATATACAGCGTTATACGTTATAACGTAACACTATACAACGTTATACGTAATATGCTAATACTATCGTAATTCTGTATAACGCTATACGTTATTTCGTAATAGTATATAACGTTATACGTTATTTCGTACTAGTATATAACGTTATACGTTATATCGTAACAATATACAACGGTATACGCTATTACGTAATAATATGCAACGTTATACATAATTACGTAGTAATTCACAACGTTATACGTTATTACGTAATAGTATATAACGTTATACGTTACAACGTTACAATATACAATGTTATACGCTATTACGTAATAGTATATAACGTTATAGAGTATAACTTAACAATATACAGCGTTATACGTTATAACGTAACAATATACAACGTTATACGTAATATGCTAATATTATCGTAATTCTGTATAACGTTATACGTTATTTCGTAATAGTATATAACGTTATACGTTATTTCGTAATAGTATATAACGTTATACGTTATATGGTAATACTATAAAACGTTATACGTTATATGGTAATACTATATAACGTTATACGTTATATGGTAATACTATATAACGTTATACGTTATATGGTAATACTATATAACGTTATACGTTATATGGTAATACTATATAACGTTATACGTTATATGGTAATACTATATAACGTTATACGTTATAACGTAACAATTTACAACGTTATACGCTATTACGTAATAGTATATAACGTTATACATTATAACTTAACAATATACAACGTTATACGTTATAACGTAACAGTATACAACGTTATACGTAATATGCTAATACTATCGTAATTCTGAATAACGATATACGTTATTTCGTAATAGTATATAACGTTATACGTTATATGGTAACACTATATAACGTTATACGTAATAGCGTAACAATATACAACGATATACGTTATTACGTAATAGTATATAACGGTATAAGTTATAACGTAACAATATACAACGTTATACGTTATAACGTAACAATATACAACGTTATACGTTATAACGTAACAATATACAACGTTATACGTAATATGCTAATACTATCGTAATTCTGAATAACGATATACGTTATTACGTAATGGTATATATCGTTATACGCTATTACGTAATAGTATATAACGTTATAGATTATAACATAACAATATACAGCGTTATACGTTATAACGTAACACTATACAACGTTATACGTAATATGCTAATACTATCGTAATTCTGTATAACGCTATACGTTATTTCTTAATAGTATATAACGTTATACGTTATTTCGTAATAGTATATAACGTTATACGCTATTACGTAACAATATACATCGTTATACGCTATTTCGTAATAATATAAAACGTTATACGTTATAACGTAACAATATACAACGTTATACGCTATAACGTAATAATATACAACGTTATACGTTATTACGTAATAGTGTATAACCTTATACGTTATATGGTAATACTATATAACGTTATACGTAATAGCGTAACAATATACAACGTTATTACGTAATAGTATATAACGTAACACGCTACATGGTAATACTATACAACGTTATATGTTATTACGTAATAGTATATAACGTTATACATTATATGGTAATAGTATATAACGTTATACGTTATTACGTAATAGTACATAATGTTATAAGTTATAACGTAACAATATACAACGTAATACGTTATAACGTAACAATATGCAACGTTATACGTTATATCGAAATAATATTCAACTTTATACGTTATTACGTAATGGTATATATCGTTATACATAATATGTTAGTAGTATATAACGTTATACGTTACTGCGTAATAGTATATAACGTTATACGTTACTGCGTAATAGTATATAACGTTATACGTTACTGCGTAATAGTATATAACGTTATGCGTGATATGGTAATTCCATATAACGTTATACGTTATAACGTAACAATATACATCGTTATACGCTATTACGTAATAATATACAATGTTATACGTTATAACGTACCAATATACAACGCTATACGCTATAACCTAATAATATACAACGTTATACGTTATTACGTAATAATATAAAACGTCATACGTTATATAGTAATACTATGGTAATACTATATAACGTTATACGCTATAACGTAACAATATACAACGTTATACGCTATTACGTAATAGTATATAACGTTATACATTATAACGTAACAATATACAACGTTATACGTAATATACTAATACTATCGTAATTCTATATAACGTTATACGCTATTACGTAACAGTATATAACGTTATACATTATAACGTAGCAATATACAACGCTATACGTTACAACGTAACAATATACAACGTTATACTACTATATTACGTAATAGTATATAACGTTATACGTGATTTGGGAATACCATATAACATTATAAGTTATAACGTAACAATATACATCGTTATACGCTATTACGTAATAATATACAACGTTATACGCTATAACGTACCAATATACAACGCTATACGCTATAACGTAATAATATACAACATCATACGTTATATAGTAATACTATGGTAATACTATATAACGTTATACGTTATATGGTAATACTATATAACGTTATACGTTATTACGTAGTAGTATATAACGTTATACGTTATAACGTAACAATATACAACGTTACACGCCATTACGTAATAGTATATAACGTTACACGTTATATGGTAATACTATATAACGTTATACGTTATTACGTAGTAGTATATAACGTTATACGTTATAACGTAACAATTTACAACGTTATAGGCTATTACGTAATAGAATATAACGTTATACGTTAAAACGTATCAATATACAACGTTATACGCTATAACGTAATAATATACAGCGTTATACGCTATTGCGTACTAGTATACAACGTTATACGTTATAACGTAACACTATACAACGTTATACGTAATATGCTACTACTATCGTAATTCTGTATAACGTTATACGTTATATCGTAGTAGTATATAACGTTATACGTTATTTCGTAATAGTATATAACGTTATACCTTATATGGTAATAGTATATAACGTTATACGTTATTACGTAGTAGCATATAACGTTATACGTTAAAACGTAACAATATACAACGTTATACGCTATTACGTAGTAATATGCAACGATATACGTTATTACGCAGTAATTCACAACGTTATACGTTATTACGTAATAGTATATATCGTTATACGTTACAACGTAACAATATACAACGTTATACGTTATAGCGTAACAATATACAACGTTATACGCTATTGCGTAATACTATACAACGTTATACGTTATTACGTAAGATTATATATCGTTATACGTTATATGGTAATACTATATAACGCTATACGTCATTACGTTATAGTATATAACGCTATACGTTAAATGGTAATACTATATAACGTTATACATTATTACGTAGTAGTATATAACGTTATACGTTATAACGTAACAATATACAACGTTATACGCTATTACGTAATAGTATATAACGTTATACATTATAACATAACAATATACAACGTTATACGTTATAACGTAGCACTATACAACGTTATACGTAATATGCTAATACTATCATAATTCTGTATAACGTTATACGTTAATTCGTAATAGTATCTAACGTTATACATAATATGGTAGGAGTATATAACGTTATACGTTATTATGTAATAGTATATAACGTTATACGTGATTTGGGAATACCATATAACATTATAAGTTATAACGTAACAATATACATCGTTATACGTTATTACGTAATGATATACAACGTTATACGCTATAACGTACCAATATACAACGCTATACGCTATAACGTAATAATATACAACATCATACGTTATATAGTAATACTATGGTAATACTATATAACGTTATACGTTATATGGTAATACTATATAACGTTATACATTATTACGTAGTAGTATATAACGTTATACGTTATAACGTAACAATATACAACGTTATACGCTATTACGTAATAGTATATAACGTTGCAAGTTATATGGTAATACTATATAACGTTATACGTCATTACGTAGTAGTATATAACGTTATACGTTATAACGTAACAATATAAATCTTTACACGTTATTACGTAATAATATTCAACTTTATACGTTATTACATAATGGTATATATCGTTATGCATTATATGGTATTACTATATAACGTTATACGTTAAAACGTATCAATATACAACGTTATACGCTATAACGTAATAATATACAACGTTATACGCTATTGCGTAAAAATATACAACGTTATACGTTATTACGTAAGAGTATATATCGTTATACGTTATATGGTAATACTATATAACGTTATACGTTATATGGTAATACTATATAAAGTTATACGTAATTGCGTAACAATATACAACGATATACGTTATTACGTAATCGTATATAACGTAACACGTTACATGGTAATGCTATATAACGTTATACGTTATTACGTAATAGGACATGATGTTATAAGTTTTAACGTAACAATATACAACGTTATACGCTATTACGTAATAGTATATAACGTTATACATTATAACTTAACAATATACAACGTTATACGTTATAACGTAACACTATACAACGTTATACGTATTATGCTAATACTATCATAAATGTGTATAACGTTATACGTTATTTCGTAATAGTATATAAAGTCATACGTTATATGGTAATACTATATAACGTTATACGTTATTTCGTAATACTATATAACGTTATATTTTATATGGTAATACTAAATAACGTTATACGTTATATGGTAATACTATATAACGTTATACGTTATAACGTAACACTAGACAACGTTATACGTATTATGCTAATACTATCATAATTCTGTATAACGTTATACGTTATTTCGTAATAGTATATAACGTTATACGTTATATGGTAATACTATATAACGTTATACGTTATTACGTAATAGTGCATAATGTTATAAGTTATAACGTAACAATATACAACGTTATACGTTATTACGTAATAGTATATAACGTTATAAGCTATAGCGTAACGATATACAACGTTATACGTTATAACGTACCAATATGGAACGTTATACGATATTACGTAATAATATAAAATGTTATACGTTATAACGTACCAATATACAACGCTAAACGCTATAACGTAATAATATACAACGTTATACGTTATTACGTAATAATATACAACGTCATACGTTATAGAGTAATACTATGGTAATACTATATAACGTTATACGTTATAACGTAACAATATACAACGTTATACGCTATTACGTAATAGTATATAACGTTATACATTATAACGTAACAATGTACAACGTTATACGTTATTACGTAACAATATACAACGTTATACGCTACTACGAAATAGTATATAACGTTATACATTATAACTTAACAATATACAACGTTATACGTTATAACGTAACACTATACAACGTTATACGTAATATGCTAATACTGTCATAATTCTGTATAACGTTATACGTTATTTCGTAATAGTATCTAACGTTATACATAATATGGTAGTAGTATATAACGTTATACGTGATATGGTAATACCATATAACGCTATACGTTATAACGTAACAATATACAACGCTATACGTTATAACGTACCAATATAAAACGCTATACGCTATAACGTAATAATATACAACGTTAAACGTTATTACGTAATAATATACAACGTCATACGTTATATGGTAATACTATGGTAACACTATATAACGTTATACGTTATAACGTAACAATATACAACGTTATGCGCTATTACGTAATAGTATATAACGTTAGAAGTTATAACGTAACAATATACAACGTTATACCTTATAACGTAACAATATGCAACGTTACACGTTATTACGTAATGGTATGTATCGTTATACATAATATGGTAGTAGTATATAACGTTATACGTTACTACGTAATAGTATATAACGTTACACGTTATATGGTAATACTGTATAACGTTATACGTTATAACGTAACAATATACAACGTTATACGCTATTACGTAATAGTATATAACGTTATACATTATAACTTAACAATATACAACGTTATACGTTATAACGTAACAATATACAACGTTATACGCTATTACGTAATAGTATATAACGTTAGAAAGTTATAACGTAACAATATACAACGTTATACGTTATAACGTAACAATATGCAACGTTACACGTTATTACGTAATGGTATGTATCGTTATACATAATATGGTAGTAGTATATAACGTTATACGTTACTACGTAATAGTATATAACGTTACACATTATATATGGTAATACTATATAACGTTATACGTTATAACGTAACAATATACAACGTTATAGGCTATTACGTAATAGTATATAACGTTATACATTATAACTTAAAATATACAACGTTATACGTTATAACGTACCACTATACAACGCTATACGCTGTAACGTAATAATATACAACGTTATACGTTATTACGTAATAATATACAACGTCATACGTTATATAGTAATACTATGGTAATACTATATAACGTTATACGTTATTACGTAATAGTGCATAACGTTATACGTTATATAGAAGCACTATATAACGTTACACGTTATAACAGAACAATATACAACGTTATACGTAATATGCTAATACTATCGTAATTCTGTATAACGCTATACGTTATTTCGTATTAGTATATAACGTTGTACGTTATTTCGTAATAGTATATAACGTTATACGTTATATGGTAATACTATATAACGTTACACGTAATAGTGTAACAATATACAACGATATACGTTATTACGTAATAGTATATAACGTAACACGTTACATGGTAATACTATATAACGTTATGCGTTATTACGTAATAGTATATAACGTTATACGTTATATGGTAATACTATATAACGTTATACGTTATTACGTAGTAGTATATAACGTTATACGTTATATGGTAATACTATATAACGTTATACGTTATTACGTAGTAGCATATAACGTTATACGTTAAAACGTAACAATATACATCGTTATACGCTATTACGTAATAATATACAACGTTATACGTTATAACTTAACAATATACAACGTTATACGCTATAACGTAATAATATACAACGTTATACGTTATTACGTAATAATATACAACGTTATACGTTATATAGTAATACTATGGTAATACTATATAACGTTACACGTTATTACGTAATAGTGTATAACCTTATACGTTATATGGTAATACTATATAACGTTATACGTAATAGCGTAACAATATACTACGTTATTACGAAATAGTATATAACGTAACACGCTACATGGTAATACTATACAACGTTATATGTTATTACGTAATAGTATATAACGTTATACGTTATATGGTAATAATATGCAACGTTATACGATATTACGTAATGGTATATACCGTTACACGTTATATGGTAATACTATATAACGTTATACGTAATAACGTAACAATATACAACGATATACGTTATTACGTAATAGTATATAACGTAACACGTAACATAGTAATACTATATAACGTTATACGTTATATGGTAACACTATATAACGTTACACGTTATAACGTAACAATATACAACGTTATACGTAATATGCTAATACTATCGTAATTCTGAATAACGATATACGTTATTTCGTAATAGTATATAACGTTATACGTTATATGGTAACACTATATAACGTTATACGTAATAGCGTAACAATATACAACGATATACGTTATTACGTAATAGTATATATCGTTACACATTATATGGTATTACTATATAACGTTATACGTTATTACGTAATAGTATATAACGTTATACGTTATATGGTAATATTACACAACGTTATACGTTATTACGTAATTGTATATATCGTTATACGTTATATGGTAATACTATATAACGTTATACGGTATAACGTAGCAATATACAACGTTATACGCTATTGCGTAATAATATACAACGTTATACGTTAGTACGTAAGAGTATATAACGTTATACGTTATATGGTAATACTATATAACGTTATACGTTATTACGTAATAGTATATAACGTAACACGTTACATGGTAATACTATATAACGTTATACGTTATATGGTAATACTATATAACGTTATACGTTATTACGTAATAGTATATAACGTTATACGTTATTTCGTAATAGTATATAACGTTATACGTTATATGGTAATACTATATAACGTTACACGTAATAGTGTAACAATATACAACGATATACGTTATTACGTAATAGTGTATAACCTTATACGTTACATGGTAATACTATATAACGTTATACGTAATAGCGTAACAATATACAACGTTATTACGTAATAGTATATAACGTAACACGCTACATGGTAATACTATACAACGCTATATGTTATTACGTAATAGTATATAACGTTATACGTTATATGGTAACACTATATAACGTTACACGTTATAACGTAACAATATACAACGTTATACGTAATATGCTAATACTATCGTAATTCTGAATAACGTTATACGTTATTTCGTAATAGCATATAACGTTATACGTTATATGGTAACACTATATAACGTTATACGTAATAGCGTAACAATATACGACGATATACGTTATTACGTAATACTATATAACGTAACACGTTACATGGTAATACTATATAACGTTATACGTTATTACGTAGTTGCATATAGCGATATCCGTTATAACGTAACAATATACAACGTTATACGTCATAACGTAACAATATAAAAAGTTATAGGTTATTACGTAATAATACACAACTTTATACGTTATTACATAATGGTATATATCGTTATACATTATATGGTATTACTATATAACGTTATACGTTATTACGTAATAGTATATAACGTTATACGTTATATGGTAATAATACACAACGTTATACGTTATTACGTAATTGTATATATCGTTATACGTTAAATGGTAATACTATATAACGTTATACGGTATAACGTAACAATATACAACGTTATACGTTATTGCGTAATAGTACATGACGTTATAAGTTATAACGTAACAATATACAACGTTATACGTTATAACGTAACAATATACAACGTTATACGTTATAACGTAACAATATACAACGTTATACGCTGTTGCGTAATAATATACAACGTTATACGTTATTACGTAGTAGTATATAACGTTATACGTTATATGGTAATACTATATAACGTTATACGTTATTACGTAATAGTATATAACGTTATACGTTATATGGTAATACTATATAACGTTATACGTTATTACGTAATCGTATATAACGTAACACGTTACATGGTAATGCTATATGACGTTATACGTTATTACGTAATAGTATGTAACGTTATACGTTATATGGAAATAATATACAACGTTATACGTTATTACGTAATGGTATATATCGTTATACGCTACTACGTAATAGTATATAACGTTATAGATTATAACATAACAATATACAGCGTTATACGTTATAACGTAACACTATACAACGTTATACGTAATATGCTAATACTATCGTAATTCTGTATAACGCTATACGTTATTTCGTAATAGTATATAACGTTATACGTTATTTCGTACTAGTATATAACGTTATACGTTATATCGTAACAATATACAACGGTATACGCTATTACGTAATAATATGCAACGTTATACATAATTACGTAGTAATTCACAACGTTATACGTTATTACGTAATAGTATATAACGTTATACGTTACAACGTTACAATATACAATGTTATACGCTATTACGTAATAGTATATAACGTTATAGAGTATAACTTAACAATATACAGCGTTATACGTTATAACGTAACAATATACAACGTTATACGTAATATGCTAATATTATCGTAATTCTGTATAACGTTATACGTTATTTCGTAATAGTATATAACGTTATACGTTATTTCGTAATAGTATATAACGTTATACGTTATATGGTAATACTATAAAACGTTATACGTTATATGGTAATACTATATAACGTTATACGTTATATGGTAATACTATATAACGTTATACGTTATATGGTAATACTATATAACGTTATACGTTATATGGTAATACTATATAACGTTATACGTTATAACGTAACAATTTACAACGTTATACGCTATTACGTAATAGTATATAACGTTATACATTATAACTTAACAATATACAACGTTATACGTTATAACGTAACAGTATACAACGTTATACGTAATATGCTAATACTATCGTAATTCTGAATAACGATATACGTTATTTCGTAATAGTATATAACGTTATACGTTATATGGTAACACTATATAACGTTATACGTAATAGCGTAACAATATACAACGATATACGTTATTACGTAATAGTATATAACGGTATAAGTTATAACGTAACAATATACAACGTTATACGTTATAACGTAACAATATACAACGTTATACGTTATAACGTAACAATATACAACGTTATACGTAATATGCTAATACTATCGTAATTCTGAATAACGATATACGTTATTACGTAATGGTATATATCGTTATACGCTATTACGTAATAGTATATAACGTTATAGATTATAACATAACAATATACAGCGTTATACGTTATAACGTAACACTATACAACGTTATACGTAATATGCTAATACTATCGTAATTCTGTATAACGCTATACGTTATTTCTTAATAGTATATAACGTTATACGTTATTTCGTAATAGTATATAACGTTATACGCTATTACGTAACAATATACATCGTTATACGCTATTTCGTAATAATATAAAACGTTATACGTTATAACGTAACAATATACAACGTTATACGCTATAACGTAATAATATACAACGTTATACGTTATTACGTAATAGTGTATAACCTTATACGTTATATGGTAATACTATATAACGTTATACGTAATAGCGTAACAATATACAACGTTATTACGTAATAGTATATAACGTAACACGCTACATGGTAATACTATACAACGTTATATGTTATTACGTAATAGTATATAACGTTATACGTTATATGGTAATAATATACAACGTTATACGTTATTACGTAATGGTATATACCGCTACACGTTATATGGTAATACTATATAACGTTACACGTTATAACGTAACAATATACAAAGTTATACGTAATATGCTAATACTATCGTAATTCTGAATAACGTTATACGTTATTTCGTAATAGTATATAACGTTATACGTTATATGGTACCACTATATAACGTTATACGTAATAGCGTAACAATATACAACGATATACGTTATTACGTAATAGTATATAACGTAACACGTTACATGGTAATACTATATAACGCTATACGTTATTACGTAGTAGCATATAGCGATATACGTTATAACGTAACAATATACAACGTTGTACGCTATTACGTAATAGTATATAACGTTATACATTATAAATTAACAATATACAGCGTTATACGTTATAACGTAACACTGTACAACGTTATACGTAATATGCTAATACTATCGTAATACTGTATAACGTTATACGTTATTTCGTAACAGTATATAACGTTATACGTTATATGGTAATAATATATAACGTTATACGTTATATGGTAATAAAATATAACGTTATACGTTATATGGTAATAACATACAACGTTATACGTTATTACGTAATGGTATATATCGTTATACGTTATATCGTAATACTATATAACGTTATACGTTATTACGTAATAGTATATAACGTTATACGTTATATGGTAATAATATACAATGTTATACGTTATTACGTAATGGTATATATCGTTATACGTTATATCGTAATACTATGTAACGTTATTCGTTATAACGTAACAATATACAACGTTATACGTTATTACGTAATAGTGCATAACGTTATAAGTTATAACGCAACAATATACAACGTTATACATTATTGCGTAATAGTATATAACGTTATAAGTTATAACGTAACAATATACAACGTTGTACGTTATAACGTAACAATATACAACGTTATACGCTATTGCGTAATAATATACAACGTTATACGTTATTACGTAAGAGTATATAACGTTATACGTTATATGGTAATACTATATAACGTTATACGTTATATGGTAATACTATATAACGTTATACGTTATATGGTAATACTATATAACGTTATACGTTATATGGTAATACTATATAACGTTATACGTTATATGGTAATACTATATAACGTTATACGTTATTACGTAGTAGTATATAACGTTATACGTAATAGCGTAACAATATACAACGATATACGTTATAACGTAACAATATGCAACGTTATACGTTATTACGTAATAGTACATAACGTTATAAGTTATAACGTAACAATATACAACGTTATACGTTATTACGTAACAATATGCAACGTTATACGTTATTACGTAATAATATACAACGTTATACGTTATAACGTACCAATATACAACGTTATACGCTATAACTTAATAATATACAACGTTATACGCTATAACGTAATAATATACAACGTTATACGTTATTACGTAATAATATACAGCGTCATCCGTTATATAGTAATACTATGGTAATACTACATAACGTTATACGTTATTACGTAATAGTGCATAACGTTATACGTTATATGGTAACACTATAAAACATTACACGTTATAACGTAACAATATACAACGTTATAAGTAATATGCTAATACTATCGTAATTCTGTATAACGTCATACACTATTACGTAATAGCATATAACGTTATACATTATAACTTAACAATATACAACGTTATACGTTATAACGTAACACTATACAACGTTATACGTAATATGCCAATACTATCGTATTTCTGTATAACGTTATACGTTATTTCGTAATAGTATATAACGTTATACGTTATTTCGTAATAGTATATAACGTTATACGTTATATGGTAATAGTATATAACGTTATACGTTATTACGTAGTAGCATATAACGTTATACGTTAAAACGTAACAATATACAACGTTATACGCTATTACGTAGTAATATGCAACGATATACGTTATTACGCAGTAATTCACAACGTTATACGTTATTACGTAAGAGTATATATCGTTATACGTTATATGGTAATACTATATAACGCTATACGTTATTACGTTATAGTACATGAGGTATACGTTATACCGGTATACGTTATATGGTAATACTATATAACGTTATACGTCATAACCTAACAATATACAACGTTATACGTTATAACGTAACACTATACAACGTTATACGTAATATGCTAATACTATCGTAATTCTGTATAACGTTATACGTCATTTCGTAATACTATATAACGTTATATTTTATATGGTAATACTATATAACGTTATACGTTATATGGTAATACTATATAACGTTATACGTTATATGGTAATACTATATAACCTTATACGCAATTGCGTAGCAATATACAACTATATACGTTATTACGTAATCGTATATAACGTAACACGTTACATGGTAATGCTATATAACGTTATACGTTATTACGTAGTAGTACATAATGCTATAAGTTATAACGTTACAATATACAACGTTATACGCTATTACGTAATAGTATATAACGTTATACATTATAACTTAACAATATAAGACGTTATACGTTATAACGTAACACTATACAACGTTATACGTATTATGCTAATACTATCATAATTCTGTATAACGTTATACGTTATATCGTAATAGTATATAACGTTATACGTTATATGGTAATACTATATAACGTTATACGTTATTACGTAATACTACATAATGTTATAAGTTATAACGTAACAATATACAACGTCATACGTTATTACGTAATAGTATATAACGTTATAAGCTATAGCGTACCAATATACAACGTTATACGTTATAACGTAACAATATGCAACGTTATACGTTATTACGTAATAATATTCAACTTTATACGTTATTACGTAATGGTATATATCGTTATACGTAATATGGTAGTAGTATATAACGTTATACGTTAAAACGTAACAATATACAACGTTATACGCTATTACGTAGTAATATGCAACGTTATACGTTATTACGCAGTAATTCACAACGTTATACGTTATTACGTAATAGTATATAACGTTATACGTTACAACGTAACAATATACAACGTTATACGTTATAGCGTAACAATATACAACGTTATACGCTATTGCGTAATACTATACAACGTTATACGTTATTACGTAAGATTATATATCGTTATACGTTATATGGTAATACTACATAACGCTATACGTCATTACGTTATAGTATATAACGCTATACGTTAAATGGTAATACTATATAACGTTATACATTATTACGTAGTAGTATATAACGTTATACGTTATAACGTAACAATATACAACGTTATACGCTATTACGTAATAGTATATAACGTTATACATTATAACATAACAATATACAACGTTATACGTTATAACGTAGCACTATACAACGTTATACGTAATATGCTAATACTATCATAATTCTGTATAACGTTATACGTTAATTCGTAATAGTATCTAACGTTATACATAATATGGTAGGAGTATATAACGTTATACGTTATTATGTAATAGTATATAACGTTATACGTGATTTGGGAATACCATATAACATTATAAGTTATAACGTAACAATATACATCGTTATACGTTATTACGTAATGATATACAACGTTATACGCTATAACGTACCAATATACAACGCTATACGCTATAACGTAATAATATACAACATCATACGTTATATAGTAATACTATGGTAATACTATATAACGTTATACGTTATATGGTAATACTATATAACGTTATACATTATTACGTAGTAGTATATAACGTTATACGTTATAACGTAACAATATACAACGTTATACGCTATTACGTAATAGTATATAACGTTGCAAGTTATATGGTAATACTATATAACGTTATACGTCATTACGTAGTAGTATATAACGTTATACGTTATAACGTAACAATATAAATCTTTACACGTTATTACATAATAATATTCAACTTTATACGTTATTACATAATGGTATATATCGTTATGCATTATATGGTATTACTATATAACGTTATACGTTAAAACGTATCAATATACAACGTTATACGCTATAACGTAATAATATACAACGTTATACGCTATTGCGTAAAAATATACAACGTTATACGTTATTACGTAAGAGTATATATCGTTATACGTTATATGGTAATACTATATAACGTTATACGTTATATGGTAATACTATATAAAGTTATACGTAATTGCGTAACAATATACAACGATATACGTTATTACGTAATCGTATATAACGTAACACGTTACATGGTAATGCTATATAACGTTATACGTTATTACGTAATAGGACATGATGTTATAAGTTTTAACGTAACAATATACAACGTTATACACTATTACGTAATAGTATATAACGTTATACATTATAACTTAACAATATACAACGTTATACGTTATAACGTAACACTATACAACGTTATACGTATTATGCTAATACTATCATAATTGTGCATAACGTTATACGTTATTTCGTAATAGTATATAAAGTCATACGTTATATGGTAATACTATATAACGTTATACGTTATTTCGTAATACTATATAACGTTATATTTTATATGGTAATACTAAATAACGTTATACGTTATATGGTAATACTATATAACGTTATACGTTATAACGTAACACTAGACAGCGTTATACGTATTATGCTAATACTATCATAATTCTGTATAACGTTATACGTTATTTCGTAATAGTATATAACGTTATACGTTATATGGTAATACTATATAACGTTATACGTTATTACGTAATAGTGCATAATGTTATAAGTTATAACGTAACAATATACAACGTTATACGTTATTACGTAATAGTATATAACGTTATAAGCTATAGCGTAACGATATACAACGTTATACGTTATAACGTACCAATATGGAACGTTATACGATATTACGTAATAATATAAAATGTTATACGTTATAACGTACCAATATACAACGCTAAACGCTATAACGTAATAATATACAACGTTATACGTTATTACGTAATAATATACAACGTCATACGTTATAGAGTAATACTATGGTAATACTATATAACGTTATACGTTATAACGTAACAATATACAACGTTATACGCTATTACGTAATAGTATATAACGTTATACATTATAACGTAACAATGTACAACGTTATACGTTATAACGTAACAATATACAACGTTATACGCTATTACGAAATAGTATATAACGTTATACATTATAACTTAACAATATACAACGTTATACGTTATAACGTAACACTATACAACGTTATACGTAATATGCTAATACTGTCATAATTCTGTATAACGTTATACGTTATTTCGTAATAGTATCTAACGTTATACATAATATGGTAGTAGTATATAACGTTATACGTGATATGGTAATACCATATAACGCTATACGTTATAACGTAACAATATACAACGCTATACGTTATAACGTACCAATATAAAACGCTATACGCTATAACGTAATAATATACAACGTTAAACGTTATTACGTAATAATATACAACGTCATACGTTATATGGTAATACTATGGTAATACTATATAACGTTATACGTTATAACGTAACAATATACAACGTTATACGCTATTACGTAATAGTATATAACGTTAGAAGTTATAACGTAACAATATACAACGTTATACGTTATAACGTAACAATATGCAACGTTACACGTTATTACGTAATAATATTCAACTTTATACGTTATTACGTAATGGTATGTATCGTTATACATAATATGGTAGTAGTATATAACGTTATACGTTACTACGTAATAGTATATAACGTTACACGTTATATGGTAATACTGTATAACGTTATACGTTATAACGTAACAATATACAACGTTATACGCTATTACGTAATAGTATATAACGTTATACATTATAACTTAACAATATACAACGTTATACGTTATAACGTAACAATATACAACGTTATACGCTATTACGTAATAGTATATAACGTTAGAAGTTATAACGTAACAATATACAACGTTATACGTTATAACGTAACAATATGCAACGTTACACGTTATTACGTAATAATATTCAACTTTATACGTTATTACGTAATGGTATGTATCGTTATACATAATATGGTAGTAGTATATAACGTTATACGTTACTGCGTAATAGTATATAACGTTATACGTGATATGGTAATTCCATATAACGTTATACGTTATAACGTAACAATATACATCGTTATACGCTATTACGTAATAATATACAATGTTATACGTTATAACGTACCAATATACAACGCTATACGTTATAACGTAACAATATGCAACGTTACACGTTATTACGTAATGGTATGTATCGTTATACATAATATGGTAGTAGTATATAACGTTATACGTTACTACGTAATAGTATATAACGTTACACGTTATATGGTAATACTGTATAACGTTATACGTTATAACGTAACAATATACAACGTTATACGCTATTACGTAATAGTATATAACGTTATACATTATAACTTAACAATATACAACGTTATACGTTATAACGTAACAATATACAACGTTATACGCTATTACGCAATAGTATATAACGTTAGAAGTTATAACGTAACAATATACAACGTTATACGTTATAACGTAACAATATGCAACGTTACACGTTATTACGTAATGGTATGTATCGTTATACATAATATGGTAGTAGTATATAACGTTATACGTTATTACGTAGTAGTATATAACGTTATACGTTATATGGTAATACTATATAACGTTATACGTTATTACGTAGTAGCATATAACGTTATACGTTAAAACGTAACAATATACATCGTTATACGCTATTACGTAATAATATACAACGTTATACGTTATAACTTAACAATATACAACGTTATACGCTATAACGTAATAATATACAACGTTATACGTTATTACGTAATAATATACAACGTTATACGTTATATAGTAATACTATGATAATACTATATAACGCTACACGTTATTACGTAATAGTGCATAACCTTATACGTTATATGGTAATACTATATAACGTTGTACGTAATAGCGTAACAATATACTACGTTATTACGAAATAGTATATAACGTAACACGCTACATGGTAATACTATACAACGTTATATGTTATTACGTAATAGTATATAACGTTATACGTTATATAGTAATAATATGCAACGTTATACGATATTACGTAATGGTATATACCGTTACACGTTATATGGTAATACTATATAACGATATACGTAATAACGTAACAATATACAACGATATACGTTATTACGTAATAGTATATAACGTAACACGTAACATAGTAATACTATATAACGTTATACGTTATATGGTAACACTATATAACGTTACACGTTATAACGTAACAATATACAACGTTATACGTAATATGCTAATACTATCGTAATTCTGAATAACGATATACGTTATTTCGTAATAGTATATAACGTTATACGTTATATGGTAACACTATATAACGTTATACGTAATAGCGTAACAATATACAACGATATACGTTATTACGTAATAGTATATAACGTAACACGTTACATGGTAATACTATATAATGTTATACGTTATTACGTAGTAGCATATAGCGATATACGTTATAACGTAACAATATACAACGTTATACGTCATAACGTGACAATATAAAAAGTTATAGGTTATTACGTAATAATATACAACTTTATACGTTATTACATAATGGTATATATCGTTATACATTATATGGTATTACTATATAACGTTATACGTATTACGTAATAGTATATAACGTTATACGTTATATGGTAATATTACACAACGTTATACGTTATTACGCAATTGTATATATCGTTATACGTTATATGGTAATACTATATAACGTTATACGGTATAACGTAGCAATATACAACGTTATACGCTATTGCGTAATAATATACAACGTTATACGTAAGTACGTAAGAGTATATAACGTTATACGTTATATGGTAATACTATATAACGTTATACGTTATTACGTAATAGTATATAACGTAACACGTTACATGGTAATACTATATAACGTTATACGTTATATGGTAATACTATATAACGTTATACGTTATTACGTAATAGTATATAACGTTATACGTTATATGGTAATAATACACAACGTTATACGTTATTACGTAATTGTATATATCGTTATACGTTAAATGGTAATACTATATAACGTTATACGGTATAACGTAACAATATACAACGTTATACGTTATTGCGTAATAGTACATGACGTTATAAGTTATAACGTAACAATATACAACGTTATACGTTATAACGTAACAATATACAACGTTATACGTAATATGCTAATACTATCGTAATTCTGAATAACGTTATACGTTATTTCGTAATAGCATATAACGTTATACGTTATATGGTAACACTATATAACGTTATACGTAATAGCGTAACAATATACGACGATATACGTTATTACGTAATACTATATAACGTAACACGTTACATGGTAATACTATATAACGTTATACGTTATTACGTAGTTGCATATAGCGATATCCGTTATAACGTAACAATATACAACGTTATACGTCATAACGTAACAATATAAAAAGTTATAGGTTATTACGTAATAATACACAACTTTATACGTTATTACATAATGGTATATATCGTTATACATTATATGGTATTACTATATAACGTTATACGTTATTACGTAATAGAGTATAACGTTATACGTTATATGGTAATAATACACAACGTTATACGTTATTACGTAATTGTATATATCGTTATACGTTAAATGGTAATACTATATAACGTTATACGGTATAACGTAACAATATACAACGTTATACGTTATTGCGTAATAGTACATGACGTTATAAGTTATAACGTAACAATATACAACGTTATACGTTATAACGTAACAATATACAACGTTATAGGTTATAACGTAACAATATACAACGTTATACGCTGTTGCGTAATAATATACAACGTTATACGTTATTACGTAGTAGTATATAACGTTATACGTTATATGGTAATACTATATAACGTTATACGTTATTACGTAATAGTATATAACGTTATACGTTATATGGTAATACTATATAACGTTATACGTTATTACGTAATCGTATATAACGTAACACGTTACGTGGTAATGCTATATGACGTTATACGTTATTACGTAATAGTATGTAACGTTATACGTTATATGGAAATAATATACAACGTTATACGTTATTACGTAATGGTATATATCGTTATACGCTACTACGTAATAGTATATAACGTTATAGATTATAACATAACAATATACAGCGTTATACGTTATAACGTAACACTATACAACGTTATACGTAATATGCTAATACTATCGTAATTCTGTATAACGCTATACGTTATTTCGTAATAGTATATAACGTTATACGTTATTTCGTACTAGTATATAACGTTATACGTTATATCGTAACAATATACAACGGTATGCGCTATTACGTAATAATATGCAACGTTATACATAATTACGTAGTAATTCACAACGTTATACGTTATTACGTAATAGTATATAACGTTATACGTTACAACGTTACAATATACAATGTTATACGCTATTACGTAATAGTATATAACGTTATAGAGTATAACTTAACAATATACAGCGTTATACGTTATAACGTAACAATATACAACGTTATACGTAATATGCTAATATTATCGTAATTCTGTATAACGTTATACGTTATTTCGTAATAGTATATAACGTTATACGTTATTTCGTATTAGTATATAACGTTATACGTTATATGGTAATACTATAAAACGTTATACGTTATATGGTAATACTATATAACGTTATACGTTATATGGTAATACTATATAACGTTATACGTTATATGGTAATACTATATAACGTTATACGTTATATGGTAATACTATATAACGTTATACGTTATAACGTAACAATTTACAACGTTATACGCTATTACGTAATAGTATATAACGTTATACATTATAACTTAACAATATACAACGTTATACGTTATAACGTAACAGTATACAACGTTATACGTAATATGCTAATACTATCGTAATTCTGAATAACGATATACGTTATTTCGTAATAGTATATAACGTTATACGTTATATGGTAACACTATATAACGTTATACGTAATAGCGTAACAATATGCAACGATATATGTTATTACGTAATAGTATATAACGGTATAAGTTATAACGTAACAATATACGACGTTATACGTTATAACTTAACAATATACAACGTTATACGTTATAACGTAACAATATACAACGTTATACGTAATATGCTAATACTATCGTAATTCTGAATAACGATATACGTTATTACGTAATGGTATATATCGTTATACGCTATTACGTAATAGTATATAACGTTATAGATTATAACATAACAATATACAGCGTTATACGTTATAACGTAACACTATACAACGTTATACGTAATATGCTAATACTATCGTAATTCTGTATAACGCTATACGTTATTTCTTAATAGTATATAACGTTATACGTTATTTCGTAATAGTATATAACGTTATACGCTATTACGTAACAATATACATCGTTATACGCTATTTCGTAATAATATAAAACGTTATACGTTATAACGTAACAATATACAACGTTATACGCTATAACGTAATAATATACAACGTTATACGTTATTACGTAATAGTGTATAACCTTATACGTTATATGGTAATACTATATAACGTTATACGTAATAGCGTAACAATATACAACGTTATTACGTAATAGTATATAACGTAACACGCTACATGGTAATACTATACAACGTTATATGTTATTACGTAATAGTATATAACGTTATACGTTATATGGTAATAATATACAACGTTATACGTTATTACGTAATGGTATATACCGCTACACGTTATATGGTAATACTATATAACGTTACACGTTATAACGTAACAATATACAAAGTTATACGTAATATGCTAATACTATCGTAATTCTGAATAACGTTATACGTTATTTCGTAATAGTATATAACGTTATACGTTATATGGTACCACTATATAACGTTATACGTAATAGCGTAACAATATACAACGATATACGTTATTACGTAATAGTATATAACGTAACACGTTACATGGTAATACTATATAACGCTATACGTTATTACGTAGTAGCATATAGCGATATACGTTATAACGTAACAATATACAACGTTATACGCTATTACGTAATAGTATATAACGTTATACATTATAACTTAACAATATACGGCGTTATACGTTATAACGTAACACTGTACAACGTTATACGTAATATGCTAATACTATCGTAATTCTGAATAACGTTATACGTTATTTCGTAATAGTATATAACGTTATACGTTATATGGTAACACTATATAACGTTATACGTAATAGCGTAACAATATACAACGATATACGTTATTACGTAATAGTATATAACGTAACACGTTACATGGTAATACTATATAACGCTATACGTTATTACGTAGTAGCATATGGCGATATAAGTTATAACGTAACAATATACAACGTTATACGTCATAACGTAACAATATAAAAAGTTATAGGTTATTACGTAATAATATACAATTTTATACGTTATTACATAATGGTATATATCGTTATACATTATATGGTATTACTATATAACGTTATACGTTATTACGTAATAGTATATAACGTTATACGTTATATGGTAATAATACACAAGGTTATACGTTATTACGTAACAATATACATCGTTATACGCTATTACGTAATAGTATACAACGTTATACGTTATAACGTAACAATATACAACGTTATACGCTATTACGTAATAGTATATAACGTTATACATTATAACTTAACAATATACAGCGTTATACGTTATAACGTAACACTGTACAACGTTATACGTAATATGCTAATACTATCGTAATTCTGTGTAACGTTATACGTTATTTCGTAATAGTATATAACGTTATACGTTATATGGTAATAATATACAACGTTATATGTTATTACGTAATAGTATATAACGTTATACGTTATATGGTAATAATATACAACGATATACGTTATTACGTAATAGTATATAACGTAACACGTAACATAGTAATACTATAGAACGTTATTCGTTATATGGTAACACTATATAACGTTACACGTTATAACGTAACAATATACAACGTTATACGTAATATGCTAAAACTATCGTAATTCTGAATAACGTTATACGTTATTACGTAATATTATATAACGTAACACGTTACATGGTAATGCTATATAACGTTATACGTTATTACGTAGTAGCATATAGCAATATACGTTATAACGTAACAATATACAATGTTATACGTCATAACGTAACAATATAAAAAGTTATAGGTTATTACGTAATAATATACAACTTTATACGTTATTACATAATGGTATATATCGTTATACATTATATGGTATTACTATATAACGTTATACGTTATTACGTAATAGTATATAACGTTATAGGTTATATGGTAGTAATACACGACGTTATACGTTATTACGTAATTGTATATATCGTTATACGTTATATGGTAATACTATATAACGTTATACGGTATAACGTAACAATATACAACGTTATACGTTATAACGTAATAGTACATAACGTCATAAGTTATAACGTGACAATATACAACGTTATACGTTATAACGTAACAATATACAACGTTATACGTTATAACGTAACAATATACAACGTTATACGCTATTGCGTAATACTATATAACGTTATACGTTATTACGTAATGGTATATAACGTTATACGTTATATGGAAATAGTGTACAACGTTATACGTTATTACGTAATCGTATATAACGTAACACGTAACATGGTAATGCTATATAACGTTATACGTTATTACGTAATAGTATATAACGTTATACGTTATATGGAAATAATATACAACGTTATACGTTATTACGTAATGGTACATATCGTTATACGCTATTACGTAACAGTATATAACGTTATAGATTATAACATAACAATATACAGCGTTATACGTTATAACGTAACACTATACAACGTTATACGTAATATGCTAATACTATCGTAATTCTGTATAACGCTATAGATTATTTCGTAATAGTATATAACGTTATACATTACAACGTTACAATATACAACGTTATACGCTATTACGTAATAGTATATAACGTTATAGATTATAACTTAACAATATACAGTGTTATACGTTATAACGTAACACTATACAACGTTATACGTAATATGCTAATATTATCGTAATTCTGTATAACGTTATACGTTATTTCGTAATAGTATATAACGTTATACGTTATTTCGTAATAGTATATAACGTTATACGTTATATGGTAATACTATAAAACGTTATACGTTATATGGTAATACTATATAACGTTATACGTTATATCGTAATACTATATAACGTTATACGTTATAACGTAACAATATACAACGTTATACGCTATTACGTAATAGTATACGTAATAGTTATACGTAATAGAGTAACAATATACAACGATATACGTTATTACGTAATAGTATAAAACGTATCACATTACATGGTAATACTATATAACGTTATACGTTATTACGTAGTAGTATATAACGTTATACGTAATAGAGTAACAATATACAACGATATACGTTATTACGTAATAGTATATAACGTAACACCTTACATGGTAATACTATATAACGTTATACGTTATTACGTAATAGTATATAACGTTATACGTTATATGGTTATAATATACAACGCTATACGTTATAACGTAACAATATGCAACGTTATACGTTATTACGTAATAGTACATAACGTTATAAGTTATAACGTAACAATATACAACGTTATACGTTATTACGTAATAGTACATAACGTTATAAGTTATAACGTAACAATATACAACGTTATACGTTATTACGTAATAGTATATAACGTTATAAGTTATAACGTAACAATATACAACGTTATACGTTATGACGTAACACTATAAAACGTTATACGTAATATGCTAATATTATCGTAATTCTGTATAACGTTATACGTTATTTCGTAATAGTATATAACGTTATACGTTATTTCGTAATAGTATATAACGTTATACGTTATATGGTAATAATATACAACGTTATACGTTATTACGTAATTGTATATAACGTTATAAGTTATAACGAAACAATATACCACGTTATACGCTATAACGTAACAATATATAGAACGTCATACGCTATTGCGAAATAATATACAACGTTATACGTTATTACGTAAGAGTATGTAACGTTATACGTTATATGGAAATACTATATAACGTTATACGTTATTACGTAGTAGTATATAACCTTATACGTTATATGGTAATACCATATAACGTTATACGTTATATGGTAATACTATATAATGTTATACGTTATATGGTAATAATATACAACAATATACGTTATATGGTAATAATATACAACAATATACGTTATTACGTAATGGTATATATCGTTATACGTTATATGGTAATACTATATAACGTTATACGTTATAACGTAACAATATACAACGTTATACGTTATTACGTACTAGCACATAACGTTATAAGTTATAACGTAACAATATACAACGTTATACGCTATTACGTAATAGTATATAACGTTATACGTTATATGGTAATACTATATAACGTTATACGTTATTACGTAATAGTATGTAACGTTATACGTTATATGGTAATACTATATAATGTTATACGTTATATGGTAATACTATATAACGTTATACGTTATGTGGTAATACTATATAACGTTATACGTTATTACGTAGTAGTATGTAACGTTATACGTTATATGGTAATAATATACAACGCTATACGTTATATCGTAACAATATGCAACGTTATACGTTATTACGTAATAGTACATAACGTTATAAGTTATAACGTAACAATATACAACGTTATACGTTATGACGTAACACTATACAACGTTATACGTAATATGCTAATATTATCGTAATTCTGTATAACGTTATACGTTATTTCGTAATAGTATACAACGTTATACGTTATTTCGTAATAGTATATAACGTTATACGTTATATGGTAATAATATACAACGTTATACGTTATTACGTAATTGTATATAACGTTATAAGTTATAACGAAACAATATACCACGTTATACGCTATAACGTAACAATATATAGAACGTCATACGCTATTGCGAAATAATATACAACGTTATACGTTATTACGTAAGAGTATGTAACGTTATACGTTATATGGAAATACTATATAACGTTATACGTTATTACGTAGTAGTATATAACCTTATACGTTATATGGTAATAATATACAACAATATACGTTATTACGTAATGGTATATATCGTTATACGTTATATGGTAATACTATATAACGTTATACGTTATAACGTAACAATATACAACGTTATACGTTATTACGTACTAGCACATAACGTTATAAGTTATAACGTAACAATATACAACGTTATACGCTATTACGTAATAGTATATAACGTTATACGTTATATGGTAATACTATATAACGTTATACGTTATGTGGTAATACTATATAACGTTATACGTTATTACGTAATAGTATATAACGTTATACGTTATATGGAAATAATATACAACGTTATACGTTATTACGTAATGGTATATATCGTTATACGTTATATGGTAATACTATATAACGTTATACGTTATAACGCAACAGTATACAACGTTATACGTTATTACGTAATGGTATATATTGTTATACATAATATGGTAGTAGTATACAACATTATACGTTACTACGTAATAGTATATAATGTTATACATTATATGGTAAAACTATATAACGTTATACGTAATAGCGTACCAATATACAACGATATACGTTATTACGTAATAGTATATAACGTAACACGTTACAATACAATATAACGTTATACGTTTTTACGTAATAGTATATAACGTTATTCGTTATATGGTAAAGCTATATAACGTTATACGTTATTACGTAATGGTATAAATACGGTTATACGTTATATGGTAATACTATATAACGATATACGTTATAACGTATCAATATACAACGTTATACGCTATTACGTAATAGTATATAACGTTATACATTATAATTTAACAATATACAACGTTATACGTTATATCGTAACACCATACAACGTTATACGTAATATGCTAATACTATCGTAATTATGTATAACGTTATACGTTATTTCGTAATGCTATATAACGTTATACGTTATGTGGTAATACTATATAACGTTATACGTAATAGCGTAACAATATACAACGTTATACGCTATTACTTAATAGTATATAACGTTATACATTATAACTTAACAATATACAACGTTATACGTTATAACGTAACACTATACAACGTTATACGTAATATGCTAATACTATTGTAATTCTGTATAACGTTATACGTTATTTCGTAATAGTATATAACGTTATACGTTATATGGTAATACTATATAACGTTATACGTTATATGGTAATAATATACAACGTTATACGTTATTACGTAATGGTATATATCGTTATCCGTTATATGGTAATAGTATATAACGTTATACGTTATAACGTAACAATTTACAACGATATACGTTATTACGTAATAGTATATAACGTTATTCGTTATATGGTAATAACATACAACGTTATACGTTATTATGTAATGGTATAAATATGGTTATACGTTATATGGTAACGTATGGTTATACGTTATATAACGTTATACGTTATAACGTAACAATATACAACGTTATACGTAATATGCTAATACTATCTTAATTCTGTATAACGTTATACGTTATTTCGTAATAGTATATAACGTTATACGTTATATGGTAATACTATATAACGTTATACGTTATAACGTAACAATATACAACGTTATACGCTATTACGTAATAGTATATAACGCTATACATTATAACTTAACAATATACAACGTTATACGTTATAACGTAACACTATACAACGTTATACGTAATATGCTAATACTATCGTAATTCTGTATATCGTTATACGTTACTTCGTAATAGTATATAACGTTATACGTTATATGGTAATACTACATAACGTTATACGTTATATGGTAGTAATATACAACGTTATACGTTATTACGTAATGGTATATATCGTTATCCGTTATATGGCAATAGTATATAACGTTATACGTTATAACGTAACAATATACAACGATATACGTTATTACGTAATAGTATATAACGTTATTCGTTATATGGTAATAGCATACAACGTTATACGTTATTACGTAATGGTATAAATATGGTTATACGTTATATGGTAATACTACATAACGTTATACGTTATAACGTAACAATATACAACGTTATACGCTATTACGTAATAGTATATAACGTTATACATTATAACTTAACAATATACAACGTTATGCGTTATAACGTAACAATATACTACGTTATACGCTATTACTTAATAGTATATAACGCTATACATTATAACATAACAATATACAACGTTATACGTTATAACGTAACACTATACAACGTTATACGTAATATGCTAATACTATCGTAATTCTGTATAACGTTATACGTTATTTCGTAATAGTATATAACGTTATACGTTATATGGTAATACTATATAACGTTATACGTTATATGGTAATAATATACAACGTTATACGTTATTACGTAATGGTATATATCGTTAAACGTTATATGGTAATACTATATAATGTTATACGTTATAACGTAACAATATACAACGTTATACGTTATTACGTAATAGTACATAACGTTATAAGTTATAACGTAACAATATACAACGTTATACGTTATAGCGTAACAATATACATCGTTATACGCTATTGCGTAATACTATACAACGTTATACGTTATTACGTAAGAGTATATATCGTGATACGTTATATGGTAATACTATATAACGTTATACCTAATAGCGTAACAATATACAACGATATACGTTATTACGTAATAGTATATAACGTTATACGTTATATGGTCATAACATACAACGTCATACGTTATTACGTAATGGTATAAATATGGTTATACGTTATATGGTAATACTATATAACGTAATACGTTATAACGTAACAATATACAACGTTATACGTTATTACGTAATAGTACATAACGTTATAATTTATAACGTAACAATATACAACGTTATAGGTTGTAACGTAACAATATAGAACGATATACGTTATTACGTAATAGTATATAACGGTATACGTTATATGGTAATAACATACAACGTTATACGTTATTACGTAATGGTATAAATACGGTTATACGTTATATGGTAATACTATATAACGATATACGTTATAACGTATCAATATACAACGTTATACGCTATTACGTAATAGTATATAACGTTATACATTATTATTTAACAATATACAACGTTATACGTTATATCGTAACACCATACAACGTTATACGCAATATGCTAATACTATCGTAATTATGTATAACGTTATACGTTATTTCGTAATGCTATATAATGTTATATGTTATGTGGTAATACTATATAACGTTATACGTAATAGCGTAACAATATACAACGATACACGTTATTACGTAATAGTATATAACGTTATTCGTTATATGGTAATAACATACAACGTTATACGTTATTACGTAATGGTATAAATATGGTTATACGTTATATGGTAACGTATGGTTATACGTTATATAACGTTATACGTTATAACGTAACAATATACAACGATATACGTTATTACGTAATAGTATATAACGTTATTCGTTATATGGTAATAACATACAACGTTATACGTTATTACGTAATGGTATAAATATGGTTATACGTTATATGGTAACGTATGGTTATACGTTATATAACGTTATACGTTATAACGTAACAATATACAACGTTATACGTAATATGCTAATACTATCATAATTCTGTATAACGTTATACGTTATTTCGTAATAGTATATAACGTTATACGTTGTTTCGTAATAGTATATAACGTTATACGTTATATGTTAATACTATATAACGTTATACGATATAACGCAACAATATACAACGTTATACGCTATTACGTAATAGTATATAACGCTATACATTATAACTTAACAATATACAACGTTATACGTTATAACGTAACACTATACAACGTTATACGTAGTATGCTAATACTATCGTAATTCTGTATAACGTTATACGTTATTTCGTAATGCTATATAACGTTATCCGTTATATGGTAATAGTATATAACGTTATACGTTATAACGTAACAATATACAACGATATACGTTATTACGTATCACTATACAACGTTATACGTAATATGCTAATACTATCGTAATTCTGTATAACGTTATACGTTATTTCGTAATAGTATATAACGTTATACGTTATATGGTAATACTATATAGCGTTATACGTTATATGGTAATAATATACAACGTTATACGTTATTACGTAATGGTATATATCGTTATACGTTGTATGGTAATACTATATAACGTTATACGTTATAACGTAACAATATACAACGTTATACGTTATTGCGTAATAGTACATAACGTTATAAGTTATAACGTAACAATATACAACGTTATACGTTATTACGTAATAGTATATAACGTTATAAGTTATAACGTAACAATATACAACGTTATACGTTATAACGTAACAATATACAACGTCATACGCTATTGCGAAATAATATACAACGTTATACGTTATTACGTAAGAGTATGTAATGTTATACGTTATATGGAAATACCATATAACGTTATACGTTATATGGTAATACTATATAACGTTATACGTAATAGCGTAACAATATACAACGATATACGTTATTGCGTAATAATATATAACGCAACACCTTACATGGTAATACTATATAACGTTATGCGTTATTACGCAATAGTGCATAACGTTATATGTTATATGGTAACACTATATAACGTTACACGTTTTAACGTAACAATATACAACGTTATACGTAATATGCTAATACTATCATAATTCTGTATAACGTTATACGTTATTTCGTAATAGTATATAACGTTATACGTTATATGGTAATACTATATAACGTTATACGTTATATGTTAATACTATATAACGTTATACGTTATAACGCAACAACATAGAACGTTATGAGTTATTACGTAATAGTACATAACGTTATAAGTTGTAACGTAACAATATACAACGTTATAGGTTATAACGTAACAATATACAACGATATACGTTATTACGTAATAGTATATAACGGTATACGTTATATGGTAATAACATACAACGTCATACGTTATTACGTAATGGTATAAATATGGTTATACGTTATATGGTAATACTATATAACGTTATACGTTATAACGTAACAATATACAACGTTATACGTTATTACGTAATAGTACATAACGTTATAAGTAATAACGTAACAATATACAACGTTATACGTTATAGCGTAACAATATACATCGTTATACGCTATTGCGTAATACTATACAACGTTATACGTTATTACGTAAGAGTATATATCGTTATACGTTATATGGTAGTACTATATAACGTTATACCTAATAGCATAACAATATACAACGACATACGTTATTACGTAATAGTATATAACGTTATACATTATATGGTAATAACATACAACGTCATACGTTATTACGTAATGGTATAAATATGGTTATACGTTATATGGTAATACTATATAACGTTATACGTTATAACGTAACAATATACAACGTTATACGTTATTACGTAATAGTACATAATGTTATAATTTATAACGTAATATACAACGTTATAGGTTATAACGTAACAATATAGAACGATATACGTTATTACGTAATAGTATTTAACGGTATACGTTATATGGTAATAACATACAACGTTATACGTTATTACATAATAGTACATAACGTTATAAGTTATAACGTAACAATATACAACGTTATACGTTATAGCGTAACAATATACATCGTTATACGCTATTGCGTAATACTATACAACGTTATACGTTATTACGTAAGAGTATATATCGTTATACGTTATATGGTAATACTATATAACGTTATACCTAATAGCGTAACAATATACAACGATATACGTTATTACGTAATAGTATATAACGTTATACGTTATATGGTAATAACATACAACGTCATACGTTATTACGTAATGGTATAAATATGGTTATACGTTATATGGTAATACTATATAACGTAATACGTTATAACGTAACAATATACAACGTTATACGTTATTACGTAATAGTACATAACGTTATAATTTATAACGTAACAATATACAACGTTATAGGTTATAACGTAACAATATAGAACGATATACGTTATTATGTAATAGTATATAACGGTATACGTTATATGGTAATAACATACAACGTTATACGTTATTACGTAATGGTATAAATACGGTTATACGTTATATGGTAATACTATATAACGTTATACGTTATAACGTAACAATATACAACGTTATACGTTATTACGTACTAGCACATAACGTTATAAGTTATAACGTAACAATATACAACGTTATACGCTATTACGTAATAGTATATAACGTTATACGTTATATGGTAATACTATATAACGTTATACGTTATTACGTAATAGTATGTAACGTTATACGTTATATGGTAATACTATATAATGTTATACGTTATATGGTAATACTATATAACGTTATACGTTATGTGGTAATACTATATAACGTTATACGTTATTACGTAGTAGTATATAACGTTATACGTTATATGGTAATAATATACAACGCTATACGTTATATCGTAACAATATGCAACGTTATACGTTATTACGTAATAGTACATAACGTTATAAGTTATAACGTAACAATATACAACGTTATACGTTATGACGTAACACTATACAACGTTATACGTAATATGCTAATATTATCGTAATTCTGTATAACGTTATACGTTATTTCGTAATAGTATACAACGTTATACGTTATTTCGTAATAGTATATAACGTTATACGTTATATGGTAATAATATACAACGTTATACGTTATTACGTAATTGTATATAACGTTATAAGTTATAACGAAACAATATACCACGTTATACGCTATAACGTAACAATATATAGAACGTCATACGCTATTGCGAAATAATATACAACGTTATACGTTATTACGTAAGAGTATGTAACGTTATACGTTATATGGAAATACTATATAACGTTATACGTTATTACGTAGTAGTATATAACCTTATACGTTATATGGTAATAATATACAACAATATACGTTATTACGTAATGGTATATATCGTTATACGTTATATGGTAATACTATATAACGTTATACGTTATAACGTAACAATATACAACGTTATACGTTATTACGTACTAGCACATAACGTTATAAGTTATAACGTAACAATATACAACGTTATACGCTATTACGTAATAGTATATAACGTTATACGTTATATGGTAATACTATATAACGTTATACGTTATGTGGTAATACTATATAACGTTATACGTTATTACGTAATAGTATATAACGTTATACGTTATATGGAAATAATATACAACGTTATACGTTATTACGTAATGGTATATATCGTTATACGTTATATGGTAATACTATATAACGTTATACGTTATAACGCAACAGTATACAACGTTATACGTTATTACGTAATGGTATATATTGTTATACATAATATGGTAGTAGTATACAACATTATACGTTACTACGTAATAGTATATAATGTTATACATTATATGGTAAAACTATATAACGTTATACGTAATAGCGTACCAATATACAACGATATACGTTATTACGTAATAGTATATAACGTAACACGTTACAATACAATATAACGTTATACGTTTTTACGTAATAGTATATAACGTTATTCGTTATATGGTAAAGCTATATAACGTTATACGTTATTACGTAATGGTATAAATACGGTTATACGTTATATGGTAATACTATATAACGATATACGTTATAACGTATCAATATACAACGTTATACGCTATTACGTAATAGTATATAACGTTATACATTATAATTTAACAATATACAACGTTATACGTTATATCGTAACACCATACAACGTTATACGTAATATGCTAATACTATCGTAATTATGTATAACGTTATACGTTATTTCGTAATGCTATATAACGTTATACGTTATGTGGTAATACTATATAACGTTATACGTAATAGCGTAACAATATACAACGTTATACGCTATTACTTAATAGTATATAACGTTATACATTATAACTTAACAATATACAACGTTATACGTTATAACGTAACACTATACAACGTTATACGTAATATGCTAATACTATTGTAATTCTGTATAACGTTATACGTTATTTCGTAATAGTATATAACGTTATACGTTATATGGTAATACTATATAACGTTATACGTTATATGGTAATAATATACAACGTTATACGTTATTACGTAATGGTATATATCGTTATCCGTTATATGGTAATAGTATATAACGTTATACGTTATAACGTAACAATTTACAACGATATACGTTATTACGTAATAGTATATAACGTTATTCGTTATATGGTAATAACATACAACGTTATACGTTATTATGTAATGGTATAAATATGGTTATACGTTATATGGTAACGTATGGTTATACGTTATATAACGTTATACGTTATAACGTAACAATATACAACGTTATACGTAATATGCTAATACTATCTTAATTCTGTATAACGTTATACGTTATTTCGTAATAGTATATAACGTTATACGTTATATGGTAATACTATATAACGTTATACGTTATAACGTAACAATATACAACGTTATACGCTATTACGTAAAAGTATATAGCGCTATACATTATAACTTAACAATATACAACGTTATACGTTATAACGTAACACTATACAACGTTATACGTAATATGCTAATACTATCGTAATTCTGTATATCGTTATACGTTACTTCGTAATAGTATATAACGTTATACGTTATATGGTAATACTACATAACGTTATACGTTATATGGTAGTAATATACAACGTTATACGTTATTACGTAATGGTATATATCGTTATCCGTTATATGGCAATAGTATATAACGTTATACGTTATAACGTAACAATATACAACGATATACGTTATTACGTAATAGTATATAACGTTATTCGTTATATGGTAATAGCATACAACGTTATACGTTATTACGTAATGGTATAAATATGGTTATACGTTATATGGTAATACTACATAACGTTATACGTTATAACGTAACAATATACAACGTTATACGCTATTACGTAATAGTATATAACGTTATACATTATAACTTAACAATATACAACGTTATGCGTTATAACGTAACAATATACTACGTTATACGCTATTACTTAATAGTATATAACGCTATACATTATAACATAACAATATACAACGTTATACGTTATAACGTAACACTATACAACGTTATACGTAATATGCTAATACTATCGTAATTCTGTATAACGTTATACGTTATTTCGTAATAGTATATAACGTTATACGTTATATGGTAATACTATATAACGTTATACGTTATATGGTAATAATATACAACGTTATACGTTATTACGTAATGGTATATATCGTTAAACGTTATATGGTAATACTATATAATGTTATACGTTATAACGTAACAATATACAACGTTATACGTTATTACGTAATAGTACATAACGTTATAAGTTATAACGTAACAATATACAACGTTATACGTTATAGCGTAACAATATACATCGTTATACGCTATTGCGTAATACTATACAACGTTATACGTTATTACGTAAGAGTATATATCGTGATACGTTATATGGTAATACTATATAACGTTATACCTAATAGCGTAACAATATACAACGATATACGTTATTACGTAATAGTATATAACGTTATACGTTATATGGTCATAACATACAACGTCATACGTTATTACGTAATGGTATAAATATGGTTATACGTTATATGGTAATACTATATAACGTAATACGTTATAACGTAACAATATACAACGTTATACGTTATTACGTAATAGTACATAACGTTATAATTTATAACGTAACAATATACAACGTTATAGGTTGTAACGTAACAATATAGAACGATATACGTTATTACGTAATAGTATATAACGGTATACGTTATATGGTAATAACATACAACGTTATACGTTATTACGTAATGGTATAAATACGGTTATACGTTATATGGTAATACTATATAACGATATACGTTATAACGTATCAATATACAACGTTATACGCTATTACGTAATAGTATATAACGTTATACATTATTATTTAACAATATACAACGTTATACGTTATATCGTAACACCATACAACGTTATACGCAATATGCTAATACTATCGTAATTATGTATAACGTTATACGTTATTTCGTAATGCTATATAATGTTATATGTTATGTGGTAATACTATATAACGTTATACGTAATAGCGTAACAATATACAACGATACACGTTATTACGTAATAGTATATAACGTTATTCGTTATATGGTAATAACATACAACGTTATACGTTATTACGTAATGGTATAAATATGGTTATACGTTATATGGTAACGTATGGTTATACGTTATATAACGTTATACGTTATAACGTAACAATATACAACGATATACGTTATTACGTAATAGTATATAACGTTATTCGTTATATGGTAATAACATACAACGTTATACGTTATTACGTAATGGTATAAATATGGTTATACGTTATATGGTAACGTATGGTTATACGTTATATAACGTTATACGTTATAACGTAACAATATACAACGTTATACGTAATATGCTAATACTATCATAATTCTGTATAACGTTATACGTTATTTCGTAATAGTATATAACGTTATACGTTGTTTCGTAATAGTATATAACGTTATACGTTATATGTTAATACTATATAACGTTATACGATATAACGCAACAATATACAACGTTATACGCTATTACGTAATAGTATATAACGCTATACATTATAACTTAACAATATACAACGTTATACGTTATAACGTAACACTATACAACGTTATACGTAGTATGCTAATACTATCGTAATTCTGTATAACGTTATACGTTATTTCGTAATGCTATATAACGTTATCCGTTATATGGTAATAGTATATAACGTTATACGTTATAACGTAACAATATACAACGATATACGTTATTACGTATCACTATACAACGTTATACGTAATATGCTAATACTATCGTAATTCTGTATAACGTTATACGTTATTTCGTAATAGTATATAACGTTATACGTTATATGGTAATACTATATAGCGTTATACGTTATATGGTAATAATATACAACGTTATACGTTATTACGTAATGGTATATATCGTTATACGTTGTATGGTAATACTATATAACGTTATACGTTATAACGTAACAATATACAACGTTATACGTTATTGCGTAATAGTACATAACGTTATAAGTTATAACGTAACAATATACAACGTTATACGTTATTACGTAATAGTATATAACGTTATAAGTTATAACGTAACAATATACAACGTTATACGTTATAACGTAACAATATACAACGTCATACGCTATTGCGAAATAATATACAACGTTATACGTTATTACGTAAGAGTATGTAATGTTATACGTTATATGGAAATACCATATAACGTTATACGTTATATGGTAATACTATATAACGTTATACGTAATAGCGTAACAATATACAACGATATACGTTATTGCGTAATAATATATAACGCAACACCTTACATGGTAATACTATATAACGTTATGCGTTATTACGCAATAGTGCATAACGTTATATGTTATATGGTAACACTATATAACGTTACACGTTTTAACGTAACAATATACAACGTTATACGTAATATGCTAATACTATCATAATTCTGTATAACGTTATACGTTATTTCGTAATAGTATATAACGTTATACGTTATATGGTAATACTATATAACGTTATACGTTATATGTTAATACTATATAACGTTATACGTTATAACGCAACAACATAGAACGTTATGAGTTATTACGTAATAGTACATAACGTTATAAGTTGTAACGTAACAATATACAACGTTATAGGTTATAACGTAACAATATACAACGATATACGTTATTACGTAATAGTATATAACGGTATACGTTATATGGTAATAACATACAACGTCATACGTTATTACGTAATGGTATAAATATGGTTATACGTTATATGGTAATACTATATAACGTTATACGTTATAACGTAACAATATACAACGTTATACGTTATTACGTAATAGTACATAACGTTATAAGTAATAACGTAACAATATACAACGTTATACGTTATAGCGTAACAATATACATCGTTATACGCTATTGCGTAATACTATACAACGTTATACGTTATTACGTAAGAGTATATATCGTTATACGTTATATGGTAGTACTATATAACGTTATACCTAATAGCATAACAATATACAACGACATACGTTATTACGTAATAGTATATAACGTTATACATTATATGGTAATAACATACAACGTCATACGTTATTACGTAATGGTATAAATATGGTTATACGTTATATGGTAATACTATATAACGTTATACGTTATAACGTAACAATATACAACGTTATACGTTATTACGTAATAGTACATAATGTTATAATTTATAACGTAATATGCAACGTTATAGGTTATAACGTAACAATATAGAACGATATACGTTATTACGTAATAGTATTTAACGGTATACGTTATATGGTAATAACATACAACGTTATACGTTATTACATAATAGTACATAACGTTATAAGTTATAACGTAACAATATACAACGTTATACGTTATAGCGTAACAATATACATCGTTATACGCTATTGCGTAATACTATACAACGTTATACGTTATTACGTAAGAGTATATATCGTTATACGTTATATGGTAATACTATATAACGTTATACCTAATAGCGTAACAATATACAACGATATACGTTATTACGTAATAGTATATAACGTTATACGTTATATGGTAATAACATACAACGTCATACGTTATTACGTAATGGTATAAATATGGTTATACGTTATATGGTAATACTATATAACGTAATACGTTATAACGTAACAATATACAACGTTATACGTTATTACGTAATAGTACATAACGTTATAATTTATAACGTAACAATATACAACGTTATAGGTTATAACGTAACAATATAGAACGATATACGTTATTATGTAATAGTATATAACGGTATACGTTATATGGTAATAACATACAACGTTATACGTTATTACGTAATGGTATAAATACGGTTATACGTTATATGGTAATACTATATAACGATATACGTTATAACGTATCAATATACAACGTTATACGCTATTACGTGATAGTATATAACGTTATACATTATTATTTAACAATATACAACGTTATACGTTATATCGTAACACCATGCAACGTTATACGTAATATGCGAATACTATCGTAATTATGTATAACGTTATACGTTATTTCGTAATGCTATATAACGTTATACGTTATGTGGTAATACTATATAACGTTATACGTAATAGCGTAACAATATACAACGATATACGTTATTACGTAATAGTATATAACGTTATTCGTTATATGGTAATAACATACAACGTTATACGTTATTACGTAATGGTATAAATATGGTTATACGTTATATGGTAACGTATGGTTATACGTTATATAACGTTATACGTTATAACATAACAATATACAACGATATACGTTATTACGTAATACTATATAACGTTATTCGTTATATGGTAATAACATACAACGTTATACGTTATTACGTAATGGTATAAATATGGCTATACGTTATATGGTAACGTATGGTTATACGTTATATAACGTTATACGTTATAACGTAACAATATACAACGTTATACGTAATATGCTAATACTATCGTAATTCTGTATAACGTTATACGTTATTTCGTAATAGTATATAACGTTTTACGTTATATGGTAATACTATATAACGTTATACGTTATATGGTAATAATATACAACGTTATACGTTATTACGTAATGGTATAAATATGGCTATACGTTATATGGTAACGTATGGTTATACGTTATATAACGTTATATGTTATAACGTAACAACATACAACGTTATACGTAATATGCTAATACTATCGTAATTCTGTATAACGTTATACGTTATTTCGTAATAGTATATAACGTTAGACGTTATATGGTAATACTATATAACGTTATGCGTTATTACGTAATAGTGCATAACGTTATACGTTATATGGTAACACTATATAACGTTACACGTTTTAACGTAACAATATACAACGTTATACGTAATATGCTAATACTATCATAATTCTGTATAACGTTATACGTTATTTCGTAATAGTATACAACGTTATACGTTATATGGTAATACTATATAACGTTATACGTTATATGTTAATACTATATAACGTTATACGTTATAACGCAACAACATAGAACGTTATGAGTTATTACGTAATAGTACATAACGTTATAAGTTGTAACGTAACAATATACAACGTTATAGGTTATAACGTAACAATATACAACGATATACGTTATTACGTAATAGTATATAACGGTATACGTTATATGGTAATAACATACAACGTCATACGTTATTACGTAATGGTATAAATATGGTTATACGTTATATGGTAATACTATATAACGTTATACGTTATAACGTAACAATATACAACGTTATACGTTATTACGTAATAGTACATAACGTTATAAGTAATAACGTAACAATATACAACGTTATACGTTATAGCGTAACAATATACATCGTTATACGCTATTGCGTAATACTATACAACGTTATACGTTATTACGTAAGAGTATATATCGTTATACGTTATATGGTAGTACTATATAACGTTATACCTAATAGCATAACAATATACAACGACATACGTTATTACGTAATAGTATATAACGTTATACGTTATATGGTAATAACATACAACGTCATACGTTATTACGTAATGGTATAAATATGGTTATACGTTATATGGTAATACTATATAACGTAATACGTTATAACGTAACAATATACAACGTTATACGTTATTACGTAATAGTACATAACGTTATAATTTATAACGTAACAATATACAATGTTATAGGTTATAACGTAACAATATAGAACGATATACGTTATTATGTAATAGTATATAACGGTATACGTTATATGGTAATAACATACAACGTTATACGTTATTACGTAATGGTATAAATACGGTTATACGTTATATGGTAATATTATATAACGATATACGTTATAACGTATCAATATACAACGTTATACGCTATTACGTGATAGTATATAACGTTATACATTATTATTTAACAATATACAACGTTATACGTTATATCGTAACACCATGCAACGTTATACGTAATATGCTAATACTATCGTAATTATGTATAACGTTATACGTTATTCCGTAATGCTATATAACGTTATACGTTATGTGGTAATACTATATAACGTTATACGTAATAGCGTAACAATATACAACGATATACGTTATTACGTAATAGTATATAACGTTATTCGTTATATGGTAATAACATACAACGTTATACGTTATTACGTAATGGTATAAATATGGTTATACGTTATATGGTAACGTATGGTTATACGTTATATAACGTTATACGTTATAACGTAACAATATACAACGATATACGTTATTACGTAATACTATATAACGTTATTCGTTATATGGTAATAACATACAACGTTATACGTTATTACGTAATGGTATAAATATGGCTATACGTTATATGGTAACGTATGGTTATACGTTTTATAACGTTATACGTTATAACGTAACAATATACAACGTTATACGTAATATGCTAATACTATCGTAATTCTGTATAACGTTATACGTTATTTCGTAATAGTATATAACGTTTTACGTTATATGGTAATACTATATAACGTTATACGTTATATGGTAATAATATACAACGTTATACGTTATTACGTAATGGTATATATCGTTATCCGTTATATGGTAATAGTATATAACGTTATACGTTATAACGTAACAATTTACAACGATATACGTTATTACGTAATAGTATATAACGTTATTCGTTATATGGTAATAACATACAACGTTATACGTTATTATGTAATGGTATAAATATGGTTATACGTTATATGGTAACGTATGGTTATACGTTATATAACGTTATATGTTATAACGTAACAACATACAACGTTATACGTAATATGCTAATACTATCGTAATTCTGTATAACGTTATACGTTATTTCGTAATAGTATATAACGTTATACGTTATATGGTAATACTATATAACGTTATGCGTTATTACGTAACAATATACAACGTTATACGCTATTACGTAATAGTATATAACGCTATACATTATAACTTAACAATATACAACGTTATACGTTATAACGTAACACTATACAACGTTATACGTAATATGCTAATACTATCGTAATTCTGTATAACGTTATACGTTATTTCGTAATAGTATATAACGTTATACGTTACATGGTAATACTATATAACGTTATACGTTATAACGTAACAATATACAACGTTATACGTTATTGCGTAATAGTACATAACGTTATAAGTTATAACGTAACAATATACAACGTTATACGTTATTACGTAATAGTATATAACGTTATAAGTTATAACGTAACAATATACAACATTATACGTTATAACGTAACAATATACAACGTCATACGCTATTGCGAAATAATATACAACGTTATACGTTATTACGTAAGAGTATGTAATGTTATACGTTATATGGAAATACTATATAACGTTATACGTTATTACGTAGTAGTATATAACGTTATACGTTATATGGTAATACCATATAACGTTATACGTTATATGGTAATACTATATTACGTTATACGTAATGGTAATATGGTAATACTATATTACGTTATACGTAATAGCGTAACAATATACAACGATATACGTTATTACGTAATAGTATATAACGCAACACCTTACATGGTAATACTATATAACGTTATGCGTTATTACGTAATAGTGCATAACGTTATACGTTATATGGTAACACTATATAACGTTACACGTTTTAACGTAACAATATACAACGTCATACGCTATTGCGAAATAATATACAACGTTATACGTTATTACGTAAGAGTATGTAATGTTATACGTTAAATGGAAATACTATATAACGTTATACGTTATTACGTAGTAGTATATAACGTTATACGTTATATGGTAATACCATATAACGTTATACGTTATATGGTAATACTATATAACGTTATACGTAATAGCGTAACAATATACAACGATATACGTTATTGCGTAATAATATATAACGCAACACCTTACATGGTAATACTATATAACGTTATACGTTATAACGTAACAATATACAACGTTATACGCTATTACGTAATAGTATATAACGTTATACATTATAACTTAACAATATACAACGTTATACGTTATAACGTAACAATATACTACGTTATACGCTATTACTTAATAGTATATAACGCTATACATTATAACATAACAATATACAACGTTATACGTTATAACGTAACACTATACAACGTTATACGTAATATGCTAATACTATCGTAATTCTGTATAACGTTATACGTTATTTCGTAATAGTATATAACGTTATACGTTATATGGTAATACTATATAGCGTTATACGTTATATGGTAATAATATACAACGTTATACGTTATTACGTAATGGTATAAATATGGTTATACGTTATATGGTAATACTATATAACGTTATACGTTATAACGTAACAATATACAACGTTATACGTTATTACGTAATAGTACATAATGTTATAATTTATAACGTAATATACAACGTTATAGGTTATAACGTAACAATATAGAACGATATACGTTATTACGTAATAGTATTTAACGGTATACGTTATATGGTAATAACATACAACGTTATACGTTATTACGTAATAGTACATAACGTTATAAGTTATAACGTAACAATATACAACGTTATACGTTATAGCGTAACAATATACATCGTTATACGCTATTGCGTAATACTATACAACGTTATACGTTATTACGTAAGCGTATATATCGTTATACGTTATATGGTAATACTATATAACGTTATACCTAATAGCGTAACAATATACAACGATATACGTTATTACGTAATAGTATATAACGTTATACGTTATATGGTAATAACATACAACGTCATACGTTATTACGTAATGGTATAAATATGGTTATACGTTATATGGTAATACTATATAACGTAGTACGTTATAACGTAACAATATACAACGCTATACGTTATTACGTAATAGTACATAACGTTATAATTTATAACGTAACAATATACAACGTTATAGGTTATAACGTTACAATATAGAACGATATACGTTATTATGTAATAGTATATAACGGTATACGTTATATGGTAATAACATACAACGTTATACGTTATTACGTAATGGTATAAATACGGTTATACGTTATATGGTAATACTATATAACGATATACGTTATAACGTATCAATATACAACGTTATACGCTATTACGTAATAGTATATAACGTTATACATTATTATTTAACAATATACAACGTTATACGTTATATCGTAACACCATACAACGTTATACGTAATATGCTAATACTATCGTAATTATGTATAACGTTATACGTTATTTCGTAATGCTATATAACGTTATGCGTTATGTGGTAATACTATATAACGTTATACGTAATAGCGTAACAATATACAACGATATACGTTATTACGTAATAGTATATAACGTTATTCGTTATATGGTAATAACATACAACGTTATACGTTATTACGTAATGGTATAAATATGGTTATACGTTATATGGTAACGTATGGTTATACGTTATATAACGTTATACGTTATAACGTAACAATATACAACGATATACGTTATTACGTAATACTATATAACGTTATTCGTTATATGGTAATAACATACAACGTTATACGTTATTACGTAATGGTATAAATATGGTTATACGTTATATGGTAACGTATGGTTATACGTTATATAACGTTATACGTTATAACGTAACAATATACAACGTTATACGTAATATGCTAATACTATCGTAATTCTGTATAACGTTATACGTTATTTCGTAATAGTATATAACGTTTTACGTTATATGGTAATACTATATAACGTTATACGTTATATGGTAATAATATACAACGTTATACGTTATTACGTAATGGTATATATCGTTATCCGTTATATGGTAATAGTATATAACGTTATACGTTATAACGTAACAATTTACAACGATATACGTTATTACGTAATAGTATATAACGTTATTCGTTATATGGTAATAACATACAACGTTATACGTTATTATGTAATGGTATAAATATGGTTATACGTTATATGGTAACGTATGGTTATACGTTATATAACGTTATATGTTATAACGTAACAACATACAACGTTATACGTAATATGCTAATACTATCGTAATTCTGTATAACGTTATACGTTATTTCGTAATATTATATAACGTTATACGTTATATGGTAATACTATATAGCGTTATATGTTATAACGTAACAATATACAACGTTATACGCTATTACGTAATAGTATATAACGCTATACATTATAACTTAACAATATACAACGTTATACGTTATAACGTAACACTATACAACGTTATACGTAATATGCTAATACTATCGTAATTCTGTATAACGTTATACGTTATTTCGTAATAGTATATAACGTTATACGTTATATGGTAATACTATATAACGTTATACGTTATAACGTAACAATATACAACGTTATACGTTATTGCGTAATAGTACATAACGTTATAAGTTATAACGTAACAATATACAACGTTATACGTTATTACGTAATAGTATATAACGTTATAAGTTATAACGTAACAATATACAACATTATACGTTATAACGTAACAATATACAACGTCATACGCTATTGCGAAATAATATACAACGTTATACGTTATTACGTAAGAGTATGTAATGTTATACGTTATATGGAAATACTATATAACGTTATACGTTATTACGTAGTAGTATATAACGTTATACGTTATATGGTAATACCATATAACGTTATACGTTATATGGTAATACTATATTACGTTATACGTAATGGTAATATGGTAATACTATATTACGTTATACGTAATAGCGTAACAATATACAACGATATACGTTATTACGTAATAGTATATAACGCAACACCTTACATGGTAATACTATATAACGTTATGCGTTATTACGTAATAGTGCATAACGTTATACGTTATATGGTAACACTATATAACGTTACACGTTTTAACGTAACAATATACAACGTCATACGCTATTGCGAAATAATATACAACGTTATACGTTATTACGTAAGAGTATGTAATGTTATACGTTAAATGGAAATACTATATAACGTTATACGTTATTACGTAGTAGTATATAACGTTATACGTTATATGGTAATACCATATAACGTTATACGTTATATGGTAATACTATATAACGTTATACGTAATAGCGTAACAATATACAACGATATACGTTATTGCGTAATAATATATAACGCAACACCTTACATGGTAATACTATATAACGTTATACGTTATAACGTAACAATATACAACGTTATACGCTATTACGTAATAGTATATAACGTTATACATTATAACTTAACAATATACAACGTTATACGTTATAACGTAACAATATACTACGTTATACGCTATTACTTAATAGTATATAACGCTATACATTATAACATAACAATATACAACGTTATACGTTATAACGTAACACTATACAACGTTATACGTAATATGCTAATACTATCGTAATTCTGTATAACGTTATACGTTATTTCGTAATAGTATATAACGTTATACGTTATATGGTAATACTATATAGCGTTATACGTTATATGGTAATAATATACAACGTTATACGTTATAACGTAACAATATACAACGTTATACGTTATTACGTAATAGTATATAACGTTATAAGTTATAACGTAACAATATACAACGTTATACGTTGTAACGTAACAATATACAACGTCATACGCTATTGCGAAATAATATACAACCTTATACGTTATTACGTAAGAGTATATATCGTTATATGTTATATGGTAATACTATATAACGTTATACCTAATAGCGTAACAATATACAACGATATACGTTATTACGTAATAGTATATAACGTTATACGTTATATGGTAATAACATACAACGTCATACGTTATTACGTAATGGTATAAATATGGTTATACGTTATATGGTAATACTATATAACGTAATACGTTATAACGTAACAATATACAACGTTATACGTTATTACGTAATAGTATATAACGTTATACATTAGTATTTAACAATATACAACGTTATACGTTATATCGTAACAACATACAACGTTATACGTAATATGCTAATACTATCGTAATTATGTATAACGTTATACGTTATTTCGTAATGCTATATAACGTTATACGTTATGTGGTAATACTATATAACGTTATACGTAATAGCGTAACAATATACAACGATACACGTTATTACGTAATAGTATATAACGTTATTCGTTATATGGTAATAACATACAACGTTATACGTTATTACGTAATGGTATAAATATGGTTATACGTTATATGGTAACGTATGGTTATACGTTATATAACGTTATACGTTATAACGTAACAATATACAACGATATACGTTATTACGTAATAGTATATAACGTTATTCGTTATATGGTAATAACATACAACGTTATACGTTATTACGTAATGGTATAAATATGGTTATACGTTATATGGTAACGTATGGTTATACGTTATATAACGTTATACGTTATAACGTAACAATATACAACGTTATACGTAATATGCTAATACTATCGTAATTCTGTATAACGTTATACGTTATTTCGTAATGCTATATAACGTTATACGTTATGTGGTAATACTATATAACGTTATACGTAATAGCGTAAAAATATACAACGTTATACGCTATTACGTAATAGTATATAACGCTATATATTATAACTTAACAATATACAACGTTATACGTTATAACGTAACACTATACAACGTTATACGTTATAACGTAACAACATACAACGTCATACGCTATTGCGAAATAATATACAACGTTATACGTTATTACGTAAGAGTATGTAATGTTATACGTTATATGGAAATACTATATAACGTTATACCTAATAGCGTAACAATATACAACGATATACGTTATTACGTAATAGTATATAACGTTATACGTTATATGGTAATAACATACAACGTCATACGTTATTACGTAATGGTATAAATATGGTTATACGTTATATGGTAATACTATATAACGTAATACGTTATAACGTAACAATATACAACGTTATACGTTATTACGTAATAGTACATAACGTTATAATTTATAACGTAACAATATACAACGTTATAGGTTATAACGTAACAATATAGAACGATATACGTTATTATGTAATAGTATATAACGGTATACGTTATATGGTAATAACATACAACGTTATACTTAATATGCTAATACTATCGTAATTCTGTATAACGTTATACCTTATTTCGTAATAGTATATAACGTTATACGTTATATGGTAATACTATATAACGATATACGTTATAACGTAACAATATACAACGTTATACGCTATTACGTAATAGTATATAACGCTATACATTATAACTTAACAATATACAACGTTATACGTTATAACGTAACACTATACAACGTTATACGTAATATGCTAATACTATCGTAATTCTGTATAACGTTATACGTTACTTCGTAATAGTATATAACGTTATACGTTATATGGTAATACTACATAACGTTATACGTTATATGGTAGTAATATACAACGTTATACCTTATTACGTAATGGTATATATCGTTATCCGTTATATGGTAATACTATATAACGTTATACGTTATAACGTAACAATATACAACGTTATACGTTATTGCGTAATAGTACATAAGGTTATAAGTTATAACGTAACAATATAAAACGTTATACGTTATTACGTAATAGTATATAACGTTATAAGTTATAACGTAACAATGTACAACGTTATACGTTATAACGTAACAATATACAACGTCATACGCTATTGCGAAATAATATACAACGTTATACGTTATTATGTAAGAGCATGTAATGTTATACGTTATATGGAAATACTATATAACGTTATACGTTATTACGTAGTAGTATATAACGTTATACGTTATATGGTAATACTATATAACGTTATACGTAATAGCGTAACAATATACAACGATATACGTTATTGCGTAATAGTATATAACGCAACACCTTACATGGTAATACTATATAACGTTATGCGTTATTACGTAATAGTGCATAACGTTATACGTTATATGGTAACACTATATAACGTTACACGTTTTAACGTAACAATATACAACGTCATACGCTATTGCGAAATAATATACAACGTTATACGTTATTACGTAAGAGTATGTAATGTTATACGTTATATGGAAATACTATATAACGTTATACGTTATTACGTAGTAGTATATAACGTTATACGTTATATGGTAATACCATATAACGTTATACGTTATATGGTAATACTATATAACGTTATACGTAATAGCGTAACAATATACAACGATATACGTTATTGCGTAATAATATATAACGCAACACCTTACATGGTAATACTATATAACGTTATACGTTATAACGTAACAATATACAACGTTATACGCTATTACGTAATAGTATATAACGTTATACATTATAACTTAACAATATACAACGTCATACGTTATAACGTAACAATATACTACGTTATACGCTATTACGTAATAGTATATAACGTTATACATTATAACTTAACAATATACAACGTTATACGTTATAACGTAACAATATACTACGTTATACGCTATTACTTAATAGTATATAACGCTATACATTATAACATAACAATATACAACGTTATACGTTATAACGTAACACTATACAACGTTATACGTAATATGCTAATACTATCGTAATTCTGTATAACGTTATACGTTATTTCGTAATAGTATATAACGTTATACGTTATATGGTAATACTATATAGCGTTATACGTTATATGGTAATAATATACAACGTTATACGTTATTACGTAATGGTATATATCGTTATACGTTATATGGTAATACTATATAACGTTATACGTTATAACGTAACAATATACAACGTTATACGTTATTACGTAATAGTATATAACGTTATAAGTTATAACGTAACAATATACAACGTTATACGTTGTAACGTAACAATATACAACGTCATACGCTATTGCGAAATAATATACAACCTTATACGTTATTACGTAAGAGTATATATCGTTATATGTTATATGGTAATACTATATAACGTTATACCTAATAGCGTAACAATATACAACGATATACGTTATTACGTAATAGTATATAACGTTATACGTTATATGGTAATAACATACAACGTCATACGTTATTACGTAATGGTATAAATATGGTTATACGTTATATGGTAATACTATATAACGTAATACGTTATAACGTAACAATATACAACGTTATACGTTATTACGTAATAGTATATAACGTTATACATTAGTATCTAACAATATACAACGTTATACGTTATATCGTAACAACATACAATGTTATACGTAATATGCTAATACTATCGTAATTATGTATAACGTTATACGTTATTTCGTAATGCTATATAACGTTATACGTTATGTGGTAATACTATATAACGTTATACGTAATAGCGTAACAATATACAACGATACACGTTATTACGTAATAGTATATAACGTTATTCGTTATATGGTAATAACATACAACGTTATACGTTATTACGTAATGGTATAAATATGGTTATACGTTATATGGTAACGTATGGTTATACGTTATATAACGTTATACGTTATAACGTAACAATATACAACGATATACGTTATTACGTAATAGTATATAACGTTATTCGTTATATGGTAATAACATACAACGTTATACGTTATTACGTAATGGTATAAATATGGTTATACGTTATATGGTAACGTATGGTTATACGTTATATAACGTTATACGTTATAACGTAACAATATACAACGTTATACGTAATATGCTAATACTATCGTAATTCTGTATAACGTTATACGTTATTTCGTAATGCTATATAACGTTATACGTTATGTGGTAATACTATATAACGTTATACGTAATAGCGTAAAAATATACAACGTTATACGCTATTACGTAATAGTATATAACGCTATATATTATAACTTAACAATATACAACGTTATACGTTATAACGTAACACTATACAACGTTATACGTTATAACGTAACAACATACAACGTCATACGCTATTGCGAAATAATATACAACGTTATACGTTATTACGTAAGAGTATGTAATGTTATACGTTATATGGAAATACTATATAACGTTATACCTAATAGCGTAACAATATACAACGATATACGTTATTACGTAATAGTATATAACGTTATACGTTATATGGTAATAACATACAACGTCATACGTTATTACGTAATGGTATAAATATGGTTATACGTTATATGGTAATACTATATAACGTAATACGTTATAACGTAACAATATACAACGTTATACGTTATTACGTAATAGTACATAACGTTATAATTTATAACGTAACAATATACAACGTTATAGGTTATAACGTAACAATATAGAACGATATACGTTATTATGTAATAGTATATAACGGTATACGTTATATGGTAATAACATACAACGTTATACTTAATATGCTAATACTATCGTAATTCTGTATAACGTTATACCTTATTTCGTAATAGTATATAACGTTATACGTTATATGGTAATACTATATAACGATATACGTTATAACGTAACAATATACAACGTTATACGCTATTACGTAATAGTATATAACGCTATACATTATAACTTAACAATATACAACGTTATACGTTATAACGTAACACTATACAACGTTATACGTAATATGCTAATACTATCGTAATTCTGTATAACGTTATACGTTACTTCGTAATAGTATATAACGTTATACGTTATATGGTAATACTACATAACGTTATACGTTATATGGTAGTAATATACAACGTTATACCTTATTACGTAATGGTATATATCGTTATCCGTTATATGGTAATACTATATAACGTTATACGTTATAACGTAACAATATACAACGTTATACGTTATTGCGTAATAGTACATAAGGTTATAAGTTATAACGTAACAATATAAAACGTTATACGTTATTACGTAATAGTATATAACGTTATAAGTTATAACGTAACAATGTACAACGTTATACGTTATAACGTAACAATATACAACGTCATACGCTATTGCGAAATAATATACAACGTTATACGTTATTATGTAAGAGCATGTAATGTTATACGTTATATGGAAATACTATATAACGTTATACGTTATTACGTAGTAGTATATAACGTTATACGTTATATGGTAATACTATATAACGTTATACGTAATAGCGTAACAATATACAACGATATACGTTATTGCGTAATAGTATATAACGCAACACCTTACATGGTAATACTATATAACGTTATGCGTTATTACGTAATAGTGCATAACGTTATACGTTATATGGTAACACTATATAACGTTACACGTTATAACGTAACAATATACAACGTCATACGCTATTGCGAAATAATATACAACGTTATACGTTATTACGTAAGAGTATGTAATGTTATACGTTATATGGAAATACTATATAACGTTATACGTTATTACGTAGTAGTATATAACGTTATACGTTATATGGTAATACCATATAACGTTATACGTTATATGGTAATACTATATAACGTTATACGTAATAGCGTAACAATATACAACGATATACGTTATTGCGTAATAATATATAACGCAACACCTTACATGGTAATACTATATAACGTTATACGTTATAACGTAACAATATACAACGTTATACGCTATTACGTAATAGTATATAACGTTATACATTATAACTTAACAATATACAACGTCATACGTTATAACGTAACAATATACTACGTTATACGCTATTACGTAATAGTATATAACGTTATACATTATAACTTAACAATATACAACGTTATACGTTATAACGTAACAATATACTACGTTATACGCTATTACTTAATAGTATATAACGCTATACATTATAACATAACAATATACAACGTTATACGTTATAACGTAACACTATACAACGTTATACGTAATATGCTAATACTATCGTAATTCTGTATAACGTTATACGTTATTTCGTAATAGTATATAACGTTATACGTTATATGGTAATACTATATAGCGTTATACGTTATATGGTAATAATATACAACGTTATACGTTATTACGTAATGGTATATATCGTTATACGTTATATGGTAATACTATATAACGTTATACGTTATAACGTAACAATATACAACGTTATACGTTATTACGTAATAGTATATAACGTTATAAGTTATAACGTAACAATATACAACGTTATACGTTGTAACGTAACAATATACAACGTCATACGCTATTGCGAAATAATATACAACCTTATACGTTATTACGTAAGAGTATATATCGTTATATGTTATATGGTAATACTATATAACGTTATACCTAATAGCGTAACAATATACAACGATATACGTTATTACGTAATAGTATATAACGTTATACGTTATATGGTAATAACATACAACGTCATACGTTATTACGTAATGGTATAAATATGGTTATACGTTATATGGTAATACTATATAACGTAATACGTTATAACGTAACAATATACAACGTTATACGTTATTACGTAATAGTATATAACGTTATACATTAGTATCTAACAATATACAACGTTATACGTTATATCGTAACAACATACAATGTTATACGTAATATGCTAATACTATCGTAATTATGTATAACGTTATACGTTATTTCGTAATGCTATATAACGTTATACGTTATGTGGTAATACTATATAACGTTATTCGTTATATGGTAATAACATACAACGTTATACGTTATTACGTAATGGTATAAATATGGTTATACGTTATATGGTAACGTATGGTTATACGTTATATAACGTTATACCTAATAGCGTAACAATATACAACGATATACGTTATTACGTAATAGTATATAACGTTATACGTTATATGGTAATAACATACAACGTCATACGTTATTACGTAATGGTATAAATATGGTTATACGTTATATGGTAATACTATATAACGTAATACGTTATAACGTAACAATATACAACGTTATACGTTATTACGTAATAGTACATAACGTTATAATTTATAACGTAACAATATACAACGTTATAGGTTATAACGTAACAATATAGAACGATATACGTTATTATGTAATAGTATATAACGGTATACGTTATATGGTAATAACATACAACGTTATACTTAATATGCTAATACTATCGTAATTCTGTATAACGTTATACCTTATTTCGTAATAGTATATAACGTTATACGTTATATGGTAATACTATATAACGATATACGTTATAACGTAACAATATACAACGTTATACGCTATTACGTAATAGTATATAACGCTATACATTATAACTTAACAATATACAACGTTATACGTTATAACGTAACACTATACAACGTTATACGTAATATGCTAATACTATCGTAATTCTGTATAACGTTATACGTTACTTCGTAATAGTATATAACGTTATACGTTATATGGTAATACTACATAACGTTATACGTTATATGGTAGTAATATACAACGTTATACCTTATTACGTAATGGTATATATCGTTATCCGTTATATGGTAATACTATATAACGTTATACGTTATAACGTAACAATATACAACGTTATACGTTATTGCGTAATAGTACATAAGGTTATAAGTTATAACGTAACAATATAAAACGTTATACGTTATTACGTAATAGTATATAACGTTATAAGTTATAACGTAACAATGTACAACGTTATACGTTATAACGTAACAATATACAACGTCATACGCTATTGCGAAATAATATACAACGTTATACGTTATTATGTAAGAGCATGTAATGTTATACGTTATATGGAAATACTATATAACGTTATACGTTATTACGTAGTAGTATATAACGTTATACGTTATATGGTAATACTATATAACGTTATACGTAATAGCGTAACAATATACAACGATATACGTTATTGCGTAATAGTATATAACGCAACACATTACATGGTAATACTATATAACGTTATGCGTTATTACGTAATAGTGCATAACGTTATACGTTATATGGTAACACTATATAACGTTACACGTTTTAACGTAACAATATACAACGTCATACGCTATTGCGAAATAATATACAACGTTATACGTTATTACGTAAGAGTATGTAATGTTATACGTTAAATGGAAATACTATATAACGTTATACGTTATTACGTAGTAGTATATAACGTTATACGTTATATGGTAATACCATATAACGTTATACGTTATATGGTAATACTATATAACGTTATACGTAATAGCGTAACAATATACAACGATATACGTTATTGCGTAATAATATATAACGCAACACCTTACATGGTAATACTATATAACGTTATACGTTATAACGTAACAATATACAACGTTATACGCTATTACGTAATAGTATATAACGTTATACATTATAACTTAACAATATACAACGTCATACGTTATAACGTAACAATATACAACGTTATACGCTATTACGTAATAGTATATAATGCTATACATTATAACTTAACAATATACAACGTTATACGTTATAACGTAACACTATACAACGTTATACGTAATATGCTAATACTATCGTAATTCTGTATAACGTTATACGTTATTTCGTAATAGTATATAACGTTATACGTTATATGGTAATACTATATAACGTTACACGTTATATGGTAATAATATACAACGTTATACGTTATTACGTAATGGTATATATCGTTAAACGTTATATGGTAATACTATATAACGTTATACGTTATAACGTAACAATATACAACGTTATACGTTATTGCGTAATAATACATAAGGTTATAAGTTATAACGTAACAATATAAAACGTTATACGTTATTACGTAATAGTATATAACGTTATAAGTTATAACGTAACAATGTACAACGTTATACGTTATAACGTAACAATATACAACGTCATACGCTATTGCGAAATAATATACAACGTTATACGTTATTACGTAAGAGCATGTAATGTTATACGTTATATGGAAATACTATATAACGTTATACGTTATTACGTAGTAGTATATAACGTTATACGTTATATCGTAATACCATATAACGTTATACGTTATATGGTAATACTATATAACGTTATTCGTAATAGCGTAACAATATACAACGATATACGTTATTGCGTAATAATATATAACGCAACAACTTACATGGTAATACTATATAACGTTATGCGTTATTACGTAATAGTGCATAACGTTATACGTTATATGGTAACACTATATAACGTTACACGTTTTAACGTAACAATATACAACGTTATACGTAATATGCTAATACTATCATAATTCGGTATAACGTTATACGTTATTTCGTAATAGTATATAACGTTATACGTTATATGTTAATACTATATAACGTTATACGTTATATGTTAATACTATATAACGTTATACGTTATAACGCAAAAACATAGAACGTTATGAGTTATTATGTAATAGTACATAACGTTATAAGCTGTAACGTAACAATATACAACGTTATAGGTTATAACGTAACAATATACAACGATATACGTTATTACGTAATAGTATATAACGGTATACGTTATATGGTAATAACATACAACGTCATACGTTATTACGTAATGGTATAAATATGGTTATACGTTATATGGTAATACTATATAACGTTATACGTTATAACGTAACAATATACAACGTTATACGTTATTACGTAATAGTACATAACGTTATAAGTAATAACGTAACAATATACAACGTTATACGTTATAGGGTAACAATATACATCGTTATACGCTATTGCGTAATACTATACAACGTTATACGTTATTACGTAAGAGTATATATCGTTATACGTTATATGGTAATACTATATAACGTTATACCTAATAGCGTAAAAATATACAACGATATACGTTATTACGTAATAGTATATAACGGTATACGTTATATGGTAATAACATACAACGTTATACGTTATTACGTAATGGTATAAATGCGGTTATACGTTATATGGTAATACTATATAACGTTATACGTTATAACGTAACAATATACAACGTTATACGCTATTACGTAATAGTATATAACGCTATACATTATAACTTAACAATATACAACGTTATGCGTTATAACGTAACACTATACAACGTTATACGTAATATGCTAATACTATCGTAATTCTGTATAACGTTATACGTTATTTCGTAATGCTATATAACGTTATACGTTATGTGGTAATACTATATAACGTTATACGTTATAACGTAACAATATACTACGTTATACGCTATTACTTAATAGTATATAACGCTATACATTATAACATAACAATATACAACGTTATAGGTTATAACGTAACACTATACAACGTTATACGTAATATGCTAATACTATCGTAATTCTGTATAACGTTATACGTTATTTCGTAATAGTATATAACGTTATACGTTATATGGTAATACTACATAACGTTATACGTTATATGGTAGTAATATACAACGTTATACCTTATTACGTAATGCTATATATCGTTATCCGTTATATGGTAATACTATATAACGTTATACGTTATAACGTAACAATATACAACGTTATACGTTATTGCGTAATAGTACATAAGGTTATAAGTTATAACGTAACAATATAAAACGTTATACGTTATTACGTAATAGTATATAACGTTATAAGTTATAACGTAACAATGTACAACGTTATACGTTATAACGTAACAATATACAACGTCATACGCTATTGCGAAATAATATACAACGTTATACGTTATTATGTAAGAGCATGTAATGTTATACGTTATATGGAAATACTATATAACGTTATACGTTATTACGTAGTAGTATATAACGTTATACGTTATATCGTAATACCATATAACGTTATACGTTATATGGTAATACTATATAACGTTATACGTAATAGCGTAACAATATACAACGATATACGTTATTGCGTAATAATATATAACGCAACACCTTACATGGTAATACTATATAACGTTATGCGTTATTACGTAATAGTGCATAACGTTATACGTTATATGGTAACACTATATAACGTTACACGTTTTAACGTAACAATATACAACGTTATACGTAATATGCTAATACTATCATAATTCGGTATAACGTTATACGTTATTTCGTAATAGTATATAACGTTATACGTTATATGTTAATACTATATAACGTTATACGTTATATGTTAATACTATATAACGTTATACGTTATAACGCAACAACATAGAACGTTATGAGTTATTACGTAATAGTACATAACGTTATAAGTTGTAACGTAACAATATACAACGTTATAGGTTATAACGTAACAATATACAACGATATACGTTATTACGTAATAGTATATAACGGTATACGTTATATGGTAATAACATACAACGTCATACGTTATTACGTAATGGTATAAATATGGTTATACGTTATATGGTAATACTATATAACGTTATACGTTATAACGTAACAATATACAACGTTATACGTTATTACGTAATAGTACATAACGTTATAAGTAATAACGTAACAATATACAACGTTATACGTTATAGGGTAACAATATACATCGTTATACGCTATTGCGTAATACTATACAACGTTATACGTTATTACGTAAGAGTATATATCGTTATACGTTATATGGTAATACTATATAACGTTATACCTAATAGCGTAAAAATATACAACGATATACGTTATTACGTAATAGTATATAACGGTATGCGTTATATGGTAATAACATACAACGTTATACGTTATTACGTAATGGTATAAATGCGGTTATACGTTATATGGTAATACTATATAACGTTATACGTTATAACGTAACAATATACAACGTTATACGCTATTACGTAATAGTATATAACGCTATACATTATAACTTAACAATATACAACGTTATACGTTATAACGTAACTCTATACAACGTTATACGTAATATGCTAATACTATCGTAATTCTGTATAACGTTATACGTTATTTCGTAATGCTATATAACGTTATACGTTATGTGGTAATACTATATAACGTTATACGTAATAGCGTAAAAATATACAACGTTATACGCTATTACGTAATAGTATATAACGCTATATATTATAACTTAACAATATACAACGTTATACGTTATAACGTAACACTATACAACGTTATACGTTATAACGTAACAATATACAACGTTATACGCTATTACGTAATAGTATATAACGCTATACATTATAACTTAACAATATACAACGTTATACGTTATAACGTAACACTATACAACGTTATACGTAATATGCTAATACTATCGTAATTCTGTATAACGTTATACGTTATTTCGTAATGCTATATAACGTTATACGTTATGTGGTAATACTATATAACGTTATACGTTATAACGTAACAATATACTACGTTATACGCTATTACTTAATAGTATATAACGCTATACATTATAACATAACAATATACAACGTTATACGTTATAACGTAACACTATACAACGTTATACGTAATATGCTAATACTATCGTAATTCTGTATAACGTTATACGTTATTTCGTAATAGTATATAACGTTATACGTAATATGGTAATACTATATAACGTTATACGCTATATGGTAATAATATACAACGTTATACGTTATTACGTAAGAGTATATATCGTTATACGTTATATGGTAATACTATATAACGTTATACCTAATAGCGTAAAAATATACAACGATATACGTTATTACGTAATAGTATATAACGTTATACGTTATATGGTAATAACATACAACGTCATACGTTATTACGTAATGGTATAAATATGGTTATACGTTATATGGTAATACTATATAACGTAATACGTTATAACGTAACAATATACAACGTTATACGTTATTACGTAATAGTACATAACGTTATAATTTATAACGTAACAATATACAACGTTATAGGTTATAACGTAACAATATAGAACGATATACGTTATTATGTAATAGTATATAACGGTATACGTTATATGGTAATAACATACAACGTTATACTTAATATGCTAATACTATCGTAATTCTGTATAACGTTATACGTTATTTCGTAATAGTATATAACGTTATACGTTATATGGTAATACTATATAACGATATACGTTATAACGTAACAATATACAACGTTATACGCTATTACGTAATAGTATATAGCGCTATACATTATAACTTAACAATATACAACGTTATACGTTATAACGTAACACTATACAACGTTATACGTAATATGCTAATACTATCGTAATTCTGTATAACGTTATACGTTACTTCGTAATAGTATATAACGTTATACGTTATATGGTAATACTACATAACGTTATACGTTATATGGTAGTAATATACAACGTTATACGTTATTACGTAATGGTATATATCGTTATCCGTTATATGGTAATAGTATATAACGTTATACGTTATAACGTAACAATATACAACGTTATACGCTATTACGTAATAGTATATAACGCTATACATTATAACTTAACAATATACAACGTTATACGTTATAACGTAACACTATACAACGTTATACGTAATATGCTAATACTATCGTAATTCTGTATAACGTTATACGTTATTTCGTAATAGTATATAACGTTATACGTTATATGGTAATACTATATAACGTTACACGTTATATGGTAATAATATACAACGTTATACGTTATTACGTAATGGTATATATCGTTAAACGTTATATGGTAATACTATATAACGTTATACGTTATAACGTAACAATATACAACGTTATACGTTATTGCGTAATAGTACATAAGGTTATAAGTTATAACGTAACAATATAAAACGTTATACGTTATTACGTAATAGTATATAACGTTATAAGTTATAACGTAACAATGTACAACGTTATACGTTATAACGTAACAATATACAACGTCATACGCTATTGCGAAATAATATACAACGTTATACGTTATTACGTAAGAGCATGTAATGTTATACGTTATATGGAAATACTATATAACGTTATACGTTATTACGTAGTAGTATATAACGTTATACGTTATATCGTAATACCATATAACGTTATACGTTATATGGTAATACTATATAACGTTATACGTAATAGCGTAACAATATACAACGATATACGTTATTGCGTAATAATATATAACGCAACACCTTACATGGTAATACTATATAACGTTATGCGTTATTACGTAATAGTGCATAACGTTATACGTTATATGGTAACACTATATAACGTTACACGTTTTAACGTAACAATATACAACGTTATACGTAATATGCTAATACTATCATAATTCGGTATAGCGTTATACGTTATTTCGTAATAGTATATAACGTTATACGTTATATGTTAATACTATATAACGTTATACGTTATATGTTAATACTATATAACGTTATACGTTATATGTTAATACTATATAACGTTATACGTTATAACGCAAAAACATAGAACGTTATGAGTTATTATGTAATAGTACATAACGTTATAAGTTGTGACGTAACAATATACAACGTTATAGGTTATAACGTAACAATATACAACGATATACGTTATTACGTAATAGTATATAACGGTATACGTTATATGGTAATAACATACAACGTCATACGTTATTACGTAATGGTATAAATATGGTTATACGTTATATGGTAATACTATATAACGTTATACGTTATAACGTAACAATATACAACGTTATACGTTATTACGTAATAGTACATAACGTTATAAGTAATAACGTAACAATATACAACGTTATACGTTATAGGGTAACAATATACATCGTTATACGCTATTGCGTAATACTATACAACGTTATACGTTATTACGTAAGAGTATATATCGTTATACGTTATATGGTAATACTATATAACGTTATACCTAATAGCGTAAAAATATACAACGATATACGTTATTACGTAATAGTATATAACGGTATACGTTATATGGTAATAACATACAACGTTATACGTTATTACGTAATGGTATAAATGCGGTTATACGTTATATGGTAATACTATATAACGTTATACGTTATAACGTAACAATATACAACGTTATACGCTATTACGTAATAGTATATAACGCTATACATTATAACTTAACAATATACAACGTTATACGTTATAACGTAACACTATACAACGTTATACGTAATATGCTAATACTATCGTAATTCTGTATAACGTTATACGTTATTTCGTAATGCTATATAACGTTATACGTTATGTGGTAATACTATATAACGTTATACGTTATAACGTAACAATATACTACGTTATACGCTATTACTTAATAGTATATAACGCTATACATTATAACATAACAATATACAACGTTATACGTTATAACGTAACACTATACAACGTTATACGTAATATGCTAATACTATCGTAATTCTGTATAACGTTATACGTTATTTCGTAATAGTATATAACGTTATACGTAATATGGTAATACTATATAACGTTATACGCTATATGGTAATAATATACAACGTTATACGTTATTACGTAATAGTATATAACGGTATACGTTACATGGTAATAACATACAACGTCATACGTTATTACGTAATGGTATAAATATGGTTATACGTTATATGGTAATACTATATAACGTTATACGTTATAACGTAACAATATACGACGTTATACGTTATTACGTAATAGTACATAACGTTATAAGTTATAACGTAACAATATACAACGTTATACGTTATAGCGTAACAATATACATCGTTATACGCTATTGCGTAATACTATACAACGTTATACGTTATTACGTAAGAGTATATATCGTTATACGTTATATGGTAATACTATATAACGTTATACCTAATAGCGTAACAATATACAACGATATACGTTATTACGTAATAGTATATAACGTTATACGTTATATGGTAATAACATACAACGTCATACGTTATTACGTAATGGTATAAATATGGTTATACGTTATATGGTAATACTATATAACGTAATACGTTATAACGTAACAATATACAACGTTATACGTTATTACGTAATAGTACATAACGTTATAATTTATAACGTAACAATATACAACGTTATAGGTTATAACGTAACAATATAGAACGATATACGTTATTACGTAATAGTATATAACGGTATACGTTATATGGTAATAACATACAACGTTATACGTTATTACGTAATGGTATAAATACGGTTATACGTTAAATGGTAATACTATATAACGATATACGTTATAACGTATCAATATACAACGTTATACGCTATTACGTAATAGTATATAACGTTATACATTATTATTTAACAATATACAACGTTATACGTTATATCGTAACACCATACAACGTTATACGTAATATGCTAATACTATCGTAATTATGTATAACGTTATACGTTATTTCGTAATGCTATATAACGTTATACGTTATGTGGTCATACTATATAACGTTATACGTAATAGCGTAACAATATACAACGATATACGTTATTACGTAATAGTATATAACGTTATTCGTTATATGGTAATAACATACAACGTTATACGTTATTACGTAATGGTATAAATATGGTTATGCGTTATATGGTAACGTATGGTTATACGTTATAACGTAACAATATACAACGATATACGTTATTACGTAATAGTATATAACGTTATTCGTTATATGGTAATAACATACAACGTTATACGTTATTACGTAATGGTATAAATATGGTTATACGTTATATGGTAACGTATGGTTATACGTTATATAACGTTATACGTTATAACGTAACAATATGCAACGTTATACGTAATATGCTAATACTATCGTAATTCTGTATAACGTTATACGTTATTTCGTAATAGTATATAACGTTATACGTTATATGGTAATACTATATAACGTTATACGTTATAACGTAACAATATACAACGTTATACGCTATTACGTAATAGTATATAACGCTATACATTATTTCTTAACAATATACAACGTTATACGTTATAACGTAACACTATACAACGTTATACGTAATATGCTAATACTATCGTAATTCTGTATAACGTTATACGTTATTTCGTAATGCTATATAACGTTATACGTTATGTGGTAATACTATATAACGTTATACGTTATAACGTAACAATATACAACGTTATACGCTATTACGTAATAGTATATAACGCTATACATTATTTCTTAACAATATACAACGTTATACGTTATAACGTAACACTACACAACGTTATACGTAATATGCTAATACTATCGTAATTCTGTATAACGTTACACGTTATTTCGTAATAGTATATAACGTTATACGTTATATGGTAATACTATATAACGTTATACGTTATATGGTAATAATATACAACGTTATACGTTATTACGTAATGGTATATATCGTTATACGTTATATGGTAATACTATATAACGTTATACGTTATAACGTAACAATATACAACGTTATACGTTATTGCGTAATAGTACATAACGTTATAAGTTATAACGTAACAATATACAACGTTATACGTTATTACGTAATAGTATATAACGTTATAAGTTATAACGTAACAATATACAACGTTATACGTTATAACGTAACAATATACAACGTCATACGCTATTGCGAAATAATATACAACGTTATACGTTATTACGTAAGAGCATGTAATGTTATACGTTATATGGAAATACTATATAACGTTATACGTTATTACGTAGTAGTTTATAACGTTATACGTTATATGGTAATACTATATAACGTTATACGAAATAGCGTAACAATATACAACGATATATGTTATTGCGTAATAGTATATAACGCAACACCTTACATGGTAATACTATATAACGTTATGCGTTATTACGTAATAGTGCATAACGTTATACGTTATATGGTAACACTATATAACGTTACACGTTATAACGTAACAATATACAACGTCATACGCTATTGCGAAATAATATACATCGTTATACGTTATTACGTAAGAGTATGTAATGTTATACGTTATATGGAAATACTATATAACGTTATACGTTATTACGTAGTAGTATATAACGTTATACGTAATAGCGTAACAATATACAACGATATACGTTATTGCGTAATAATATATAACGCAACACATTACATGGTAATATTATATAACGTTATGCGTTATTACGTAATAGTGCATAACGTTATACGATATATGGTAACACTATATAACGTTACACGTTTTAACGTAACAATATACAACGTTATACGTAATATGCTAATACTATCATAATTCTGTATAACGTTATACGTTATTTCGTAATAGTATATAACGTTATACGTTATATGTTAATACTATATAACGTTATACGTTATAACGCAACAACATAGAACGTTATGAGTTATTACGTAATAGTACATAACGCTATAAGTTGTAACGTAACAATATACAACGTTATAGGTTATAACGTAACAATATACAAACGATATACGTTATTACGTAATAGTATATAACGGTATACGTTATATGGTAATAACATACAACGTCATACGTTATTACGTAATGGTATAAATATGGTTATACGTTATATGGTAATACTATATAACGTTATACCTTATAACGTAACAATATACAACGTTATACGTTATTACGTAATAGTACATAACGTTATAAGTAATAACGTAACAATATACAACGTTATACGTTATAGCGTAACAATATACATCGTTATAAGCTATTGCGTAACACTATACAACGTTATACGTTATTACGTAAGAGTATATATCGTTATACGTTATATGGTAGTACTATATAACGTTATACCTAATAGCATAACAATATACAACGACATACGTTATTACGTAATAGTATATAACGTTATACATTATATGGTAATAACATACAACGTCATACGTTATTACGTAATGGTATAAATATGGTTATACGTTATATGGTAATACTATATAACGTTATACGTTATAACATAACAATATACAACGTTATACGTTATTACGTAATAGTACATAATGTTATAATTTATAACGTAATATACAACGTTATAGGTTATAACGTAACAATATAGAACGATATACGTTATTACGTAATAGTATTTAACGGTATACGTTATATGGTAATAACATACAACGTCATACGTTATTACGTAATGGTATAAATATGGTTATACGTTATATGGTAATACTATATAACGTAATACGTTATAACGTAACAATATACAACGTTATACGTTAGTACGTAATAGTACATAACGTTATAATTTATAACGTAACAATATACAACGTTATAGGTTATAACGTAACAATATAGAACGATATACGTTATTACGTAATAGTATATAACGGTATACGTTATATGGTAATAACATACAACGTTATACGTTATTACGTAATGGTATAAATACGGTTATACGTTATATGGTAATACTATATAACGATATACGTTATAACGTATCAATATACAACGTTATGCGCTATTACGTAATAGTATATAACGTTATACATTATTATTTAACAATATACAACGTTATACGTTATATCGTAACACCATACAACGTTATACGTAATATGCTAATACTATCGTAATTATGTATAACGTTATACGTTATTTCGTATTGCTATATAACGTTATACGTTATGTGGTAATACTATATAACGTTATACGTAATAGCGTAACAATATACAACGATATACGTTATTACGTAATAGTATATAACGTTATTCGTTATATGGTAATAACATACAACGTTATACGTTATTACGTAATGGTATAAATATGGTTATGCGTCATATGGTAACGTATGGTTATACGTTATATAACGTTATACGTTATAACGTAACAATATACAACGATATACGTTATTACGTAATAGTATATAACGTTATTCGTTATATGGTAATAACATACAACGTTATACGTTATTACGTAATGGTATAAATATGGTTATACGTTATATGGTAACGTATGGTTATACGTTATATAACGTTATACGTTATAACGTAACAATATGCAACGTTATACGTAATATGCTAATACTATCGTAATTCTGTATAACGTTATACGTTATTTCGTAATAGTATATAACGTTATACGTTATATGGTAATACTATATAACGTTATACGTTATAACGTAACAATATACAACGTTATACGCTATTACGTAATAGTATATAACGCTATACATTATTTCTTAACAATATACAACGTTATACGTTATAACGTAACACTATACAACGTTATACGTAATATGCTAATACTATCGTAATTCTGTATAACGTTATACGTTATTTCGTAATGCTGTATAACGTTATACGTTATGTGGTAATACTATATAACGTTATACGTAATAGCGTAAAAATATACAACGTTATACGCTATTACGTAATAGTATATAACGCTATATATTATAACTTAACAATATACAACGTTATACGTTATAACGTAACACTATACAACGTTATACGTAATATGCTAATACTATCGTAATTCTGTATAACGTTACACGTTATTTCGTAATAGTATATAACGTTATACGTTATATGGTAATACTATATAACGTTATACGTTATATGGTAATAATATACAACGTTATACGTTATTACGTAATGGTATATGTCGTTATACGTTATATGGTAATACTATATAACGTTATACGTTATAACGTAACAATATACAACGTTATACGTTATTGCGTAATAGTACATAACGTTATACGTTATAACGTAACAATATACAACGTCATACGCTATTGCGAAATAATATACAACGTTATACGTTATTACGTAGGAGTATGTAATGTTATACGTTATATGGAAATACTATATAACGTTATACGTTATTACGTAGTAGTTTATAACGTTATACGTTATATGGTAATACTATATAACGTTATACGAAATAGCGTAACAATATACAACGATATACGTTATTGCGTAATAGTATATAACGCAACACCTTACATGGTTATACTATATAACGTTATGCGTTATTACGTAATAGTGCATAACGTTATACGTTATATGGTAACACTATATAACGTTACACGTTATAACGTAACAATATACAACGTCATACGCTATTGCGAAATAATATACATCGTTATACGTTATTACGTAAGAGTATGTAATGTTATACGTTATATGGAAATACTATATAACGTTATACGTTATTACGTAGTAGTATATAACGTTATACGTTATATGGTAATACCATATAACGTTATACGTTATATGGTAATACTATATAACGTTATACGTAATAGCGTAACAATATACAACGATATACGTTATTGCGTAATAATATATAACGCAACACCTTACATGGTAATACTATATAACGTTATGCGTTATTACGTAATAGTGCATAACGTTATACGTTATATGGTAACACTATATAACGTTACACGTTTTAACGTAACAATATACAACGTTATACGTAATATGCTAATACTATCATAATTCTGTATAACGTCATACGTTATTACGTAATGGTATAAATATGGTTATACGTTATATGGTAATACTATATAACGTTATACCTTATAACGTAACAATATAAAACGTTATACGTTATTACGTAATAGTACATAACGTTATAAGTAGTAACGTAACAATATACAACGTTATACGTTATAGCGTAACAATATACATCGTTATAAGCTATTGCGTAACACTATACAACGTTATACGTTATTACGTAAGAGTATATATCGTTATACGTTATATGGTAGTACTATATAACGTTATACCTAATAGCATAACAATATACAACGACATACGTTATTACGTAATAGTATATAAAGTTATACATTATATGGTAATAACATACAACGTCATACGTTATTACGTAATGGTATAAATATGGTTATACGTTATATGGTAATACTATATAACGTTATACGTTATAACATAACAATATACAACGTTATACGTTATTACGTAATAGTACATAATGTTATAATTTATAACGTAATATACAACGTTATAGGTTATAACGTAACAATATAGAACGATATACGTTATTACGTAATAGTATTTAACGGTATACGTTATATGGTAATAACATACAACGTCATACGTTATTACGTAATGGTATAAATATGGTTATACGTTATATGGTAATACTATATAACGTAATACGTTATAACGTAACAATATACAACGATATACGTTATTACGTAATAGTACATAACGTTATAATTTATAACGTAACAATATACAACGTTATAGGTTATAACGTAACAATATAGAACGATATACGTTATTACGTAATAGTATATAACGGTATACGTTATATGGTAATAACATACAACGTTATACGTTATTACGTAATGGTATAAATACGGTTATACGTTATATGGTAATACTATATAACGATATACGTTATAACGTATCAATATACAACGTTATACGCTATTACGTAATAGTATATAACGTTATACATTATTATTTAACAATATACAACGTTATACGTTATATCGTAACACCATACAACGTTATACGTAATATGCTAATACTATCGTAATTATGTATAACGTTATACGTTATTTCGTAATGCTATATAACGTTATACGTTATGTGGTCATACTATATAACGTTATACGTAATAGCGTAACAATATACAACGATATACGTTATTACGTAATAGTATATAACGTTATTCGTTATATGGTAATAACATACAACGTTGTACGTTATTACGTAATGGTATAAATATGGTTATACGTTATATGGTAACGTATGGTTATACGTTATATAACGTTATACGTTATAACGTAACAATATGCAACGTTATACGTAATATGCTAATACTATCGTAATTCTGTATAACGTTATACGTTATTTCGTAATAGTATATAACGTTATACGTTATATGGTAATACTATATAACGTTATACGTTATAACGTAACAATATACAACGTTATACGCTATTACGTAATAGTATATAACGCTATACATTATTTCTTAACAATATACAACGTTATACCTTATAACGTAACACTATACAACGTTATACGTAATATGCTAATACTATCGTAATTCTGTATAACGTTATACGATATTTCGTAATAGTATATAACGTTATACGTTATATGGTAATACTATATAACGTTATACGTTATATGGTAATAATATACAACGTTATACGTTATTACGTAATGGTATATATCGTTATACGTTATATGGTAATACTATATAACGTTATACGTTATAACGTAACAATATACAACGTTATACGTTATTGCGTAATAGTACATAACGTTATAAGTTATAACGTAACAATATACAACGTTATACGTTATTACGTAATAGTATATAACGTTATAAGTTATAACGTAACAATATACAACGTTATACGTTATAACGTAACAATATACAACGTCATACGCTATTGCGAAATAATATACAACGTTATACGTTATTACGTAAGAGTATGTAATGTTATACGTTATATGGAAATACTATATAACGTTATACGTTATTACGTAGTAGTTTATAACGTTATACGTTATATGGTAATACTATATAACGTTATACGAAATAGCGTAACAATATACAACGATATACGTTATTGCGTAATAGTATATAACGCAACACCTTACATGGTAATACTATATAACGTTATGCGTTATTACGTAATAGTGCATAACGTTATACGTTATATGGTAACACTATATAACGTTACACGTTATAACGTAACAATATACAACGTCATACGCTATTGCGAAATAATATACATCGTTATACGTTATTACGTAAGAGTATGTAATGTTATACGTTATATGGAAATACTATATAACGTTATACGTTATTACGTAGTAGTATATAACGTTATACGTTATATGGTAATACTATATAACGTTATACGTAATAGCGTAACAATATACAACGATATACGTTATTGCGTAATAATATATAACGCAACACCTTACATGGTAATACTATATAACGTTATGCGTTATTACGTAATAGTGCATAACGTTATACGTTATATGGTAACACTATATAACGTTACACGTTTTAACGTAACAATATACAACGTTATACGTAATATGCTAATACTATCATAATTCTGTATAACGTTATACGTTATTTCGTAATAGTATATAACGTTATGCGTTATATGTTAATACTATATAACGTTATACGTTATAACGCAACAACATAGAACGTTATGAGTTATTACGTAATAGTACATAACGTTATAAGTTGTAACGTAACAATATACAACGTTATAGGTTATAACGTAGCAATATACAACGATATACGTTATTACGTAATAGTATATACCGGTATACGTTATATGGTAATAACATACAACGTCATACGTTATTACGTAATGGTATAAATATGGTTATACGTTATATGGTAATACTATATAACGTTATACCTTATAACGTAACAATATACAACGTTATACGTTATTACGTAATAGTACATAACGTTATAAGTAATAACGTAACAATATACAACGTTATACGTTATAGCGTAACAATATACATCGTTATAAGCTATTGCGTAACACTATACAACGTTATACGTTATTACGTAAGAGTATATATCGTTATACGTTATATGGTAGTACTATATAACGTTATACCTAATAGCATAACAATATACAACGACATACGTTATTACGTAATAGTATATAACGTTATACATTATATGGTAATAACATACAACGTCATACGTTATTACGTAATGGTATAAATATGGTTATACGTTATATGGTAATACTATATAACGTTATACGTTATAACATAACAATATACAACGTTATACGTTATTACGTAATAGTACATAATGTTATAATTTATAACGTAATATACAACGTTATAGGTTATAACGTAACAATATAGAACGATATACGTTATTACGTAATAGTATTTAACGGTATACGTTATATGGTAATAACATACAACGTCATACGTTATTACGTAATGGTATAAATATGGTTATACGTTATATGGTAATACTATATAACGTAATACGTTATAACGTAACAATATACAACGTTATACGTTAGTACGTAATAGTACATAACGTTATAATTTATAACGTAACAATATACAACGTTATAGGTTATAACGTAACAATATAGTACGATATACGTTATTACGTAATAGTATATAACGGTATACGTTATATGGTAATAACATACAACGTTATACGTTATTACGTAATGGTATAAATACGGTTATACGTTATATGGTAATACTATATAACGATATACGTTATAACGTATCAATATACAACGCTATGCGCTATTACGTAATAGTATATAACGTTATACATTATTATTTAACAATATACAACGTTATACGTTATATCGTAACACCATACAACGTTATACGTAATATGCTAATACTATCGTAATTATGTATAACGTTATACGTTATTTCGTAATGCTATATAACGTTATACGTTATGTGGTAATACTATATAACGTTATAAGTAATAGCGTAACAATATACAACGATATACGTTATTACGTAATAGTATATAACGTTATTCGTTATATGGTAATAACATACAACGTTATACGTTATTACGTAATGGTATAAATATGGTTATGCGTTATATGGTAACGTATGGTTATACGTTATATAACGTTATACGTTATAACGTAACAATATACAACGATATACGTTATTACGTAATAGTATATAACGTTATTCGTTATATGGTAATAACATACAACGTTATACGTTATTACGTAATGGTATAAATATGGTTATACGTTATATGGTAACGTATGGTTATACGTTATATAACGTTATACGTTATAACGTAACAATATGCAACGTTATACGTAATATGCTAATACTATCGTAATTCTGTATAACGTTATACGTTATTTCGTAATAGTATATAACGTTATACGTTATATGGTAATACTATATAACGTTATACGTTATAACGTAACAATATACAACGTTATACGCTATTACGTAATAGTATATAACGCTATACATTATTTCTTAACAATATACAACGTTATACGTTATAACGTAACACTATACAACGTTATACGTAATATGCTAATACTATCGTAATTCTGTATAACGTTATACGTTATTTCGTAATGCTGTATAACGTTATACGTTATGTGGTAATACTATATAACGTTATACGTAATAGCGTAACAATATACAACATTATACGCTATTACTTAATAGTATATAACGTTATACATTATAACTTAACAATATACAACGTTATACGTTATAGCGTAACACTATACAACGTTATACGTAATATGCTAATACTATCGTAATTCTGTATAACGTTATACGTTATTTCGTAATAGTATATAACGTTATACGTTATATGGTAATACTATATAACGTTATACGCTATTACGTATTAGTATATAACGTTATATATTATAACTTAACAATATAGAACGTTATACGTTATAGCGTAACACTATACAACGTTATACGTAATATGCTAATACTATCGTAATTCTGTATAACGTTATACGTTATTTCGTAATAGTATATAACGTTACACGTTATATGGTAATACTATATAACGTTATACGTTATATGGTAACAATATACAACGTTATACGTTATTACGTAATAGAATATAACGTTATAAGTTATAACGTAACAATATACAACGTCATACGTTATAACGTAACAATATACAACGTCATACGCTATTGCGAAATAATATACAACGTTATACGTTATAACGTAAGAGTATGTAATGTTATACGTTATATGGAAATACTATATAACGTTATACGTTATTACGTAGTAGTATATAACGTTATACGTTATATGGTAATACCATATAACGTTATACGTTATATGGTAATACAATATAACGTTATACGTAATAGCGTAACAATATACAACGATATACGTTATTGCGTAATAGTATATAACGCAACACCTTACATGGTAATACTATATAACGTTATGCGTTATTACGTAATAGCGCATAACGTTATACGTTATATGGTAACACTATATAACGTTACACGTTATAACGTAACAATATACAACGTCATACGCTATTGCGAAATAATATACAACGTTATACGTTATTACGTAAGAGTATGTAATGTTATACGTTATATGGAAATACTATATAACGTTATACGTTATTACGTAGTAGTATATAACGTTATACGTTATATGGTAATACCATATAACGTTATACGTTATATGGTTGTACTATATAACGTTATACGTAATAGCGTAACAATATACAACGATATACGTTATTGCGTAATAATATATAACGCAACACCTTACATGGTAATACTATATAACGTTATGCGTTATTACGTAATAGTGCATAACGTTATACGTTATATGGTAACACTATATAACGTTACACGTTTTAACGTAACAATATACAACGTTATACGTAATATGCTAATACTATCATAATTCTGTATAACGTTATACGTTATTTCGTAATAGTATATAACGTTATACGTTATATGGTAATACTATATAACGTTATACGTTATATGTTAATACTATATAACGTTATACGTTATAACGCAACAACATAGAACGTTATGAGTTATTACGTAATAGTACATAACGTTATAAGTTGTAACGTAACAATATACAACGTTATAGGTTATAACGTAACAATATACAACGATATACGTTATTACGTAATAGTATATAACGGTATTCGTTATATGGTAATAACATACAACGTCATACGTTATTACGTAATGGTATAAATATGGTTATACGTTATATGGTAATACTATATAACGTTATACGTTATAGCGTAACAATATACATCGTTATACGCTATTGCGTAATACTATACAACGTTATACGTTATTACGTAAGAGTATATATCGTTATACGTTATATGGTAATACTATATAACGTTATACCTAATAGCGTAACAATATACAACGATATACGTTATTACGTAATAGTATATAACGTTATACGTTATATGGTAATAACATACAACGTCATACGTTATTACGTAATTGTATAAATATGGTTATACGTTATATGGTAATACTATATAACGTAATACGTTATAACGTAACAATATACAACGTTATACGTTATTACGTAATAGTACATAGCGTTATAATTTATAACGTAACAATATACAACGTTATAGGTTATAACGTAACAATATACATCGATATACGTTATTACGTAATAGTATATAACGTTATTCGTTATATGGTAATAACATACAACGTTATACGTTATTACGTAATGGTATAAATATGGTTATACGTTATATGGTAACGTATGGTTATACGTTAGATAACGTTATACGTTATAACGTAACAATATACAACGTTATACGTAATATGCTAATACTATCGTTATACTGTATAACGTTATACGTTATTTCGTAATAGTATATAACGTTATACGTTATATGGTAATACTATATAACGTTATACGTTATAACGTAACAATATACAACGTTATACGCTATTACGTAATAGTATATAACGTTATAAGTTATAACGTAACAATATACAACGTTATACGTTATAACGTAACAATATACAACGTCATACGCTATTGCGAAATAATATACAACGTTATACGTTATTACGTAAGAGTATGTAATGTTATACGTTATATGGAAATACTATATAACGTTATACGTTATTACGTAGTAGTATATAACGTTATACGTTATATGGTAATACTATATAACGTTATACGTAATAGCGTAACAATATACAACGATATACGTTATTGCGTAATAGTATATAACGCAACACCTTACATGGTAATACCATATAACGTTATGCGTTATTACGTAATAGTGCATAACGTTATACGTTATATGGTAACACTATATAACGTTACACGTTATAACGTAACAATATACAACGTCATACGCTATTGCGAAATAATATACAACGTTATACGTTATTACGTAAGAGTATGTAATGTTATACATTATATGGAAATACTATATAACGTTATACGTTATTACGTAGTAGTATATAACGTTATACGTTATATGGTAATACCATATAACGTTATACGTTATATGGTAATACTATATAACGTTATACGTAATAGCGTAACAATATACAACGATATACGTTATTGCGTAATAATATATAACGCAACACCTTACATGGTAATACTATATAACGTTATGCGTTATTACGTAATAGTGCATAACGTTATACGTTATATGGTAACACTATATAACGTTACACGTTTTAACGTAACAATATACAACGTTATACGTAATATGCTAATACTATCATAATTCTGTATAACGTTATACGTTATTTCGTAATAGTATATAACGTTATACGTTATATGTTAATACTATATAACGTTATACGTTATAACGCAACAACATAGAACGTTATGAGTTATTACGTAATAGTACATAACGTTATAAGTTGTAACGTAACAATATACAACGTTATAGGTTGTAACGTAACAATATACAACGATATACGTTATTACGTAATAGTATATAACGGTATACGTTATATGGTAATAACATACAACGTCATACGTTATTACGTAATGGTATAAATATGGTTATACGTTATATGGTAATACTATATAACGTTATACGTTATAACGTAACAATATACAACGTTATACGTTATTACGTAATAGTACATAACGTTATAAGTAATAACGTAACAATATACAACGTTATACGTTATAGCGTAACAATATACATCGTTATACGATATTGCGTAATACTATACAACGTTATACGTTATTACGTAAGAGTATATATCGTTATACGTTATATGGTAATACTATATAACGTTATACCTAATAGCGTAACAATATACAACGATATACGTTATTACGTAATAGTATATAACGTTATACGTTATATGGTAATGACATACAACGTCATACGTTATTACGTAATGGTATAAATATGGTTATACGTTATATGGTAATGCTATATAACGTTATACGTTATAACGTAACAATATACAACGTTATATGTTATTACGTAATAGTACATAATGTTATAATTTATAACGTAATATAAAACGCTATAGGTTATAACGTAACAATATAGAACGATATACGTTATTACGTAATAGTATTTAACGGTATACGTTATATGGTAATAACATACAACGTTATACGTTATTACGTAATGGTATAAATGCGGTTATACGTTATATGGTAATACTATATAACGATATACGTTATAACGTATCAATATACAACGTTATACGCTATTACTTAATAGTATATAACGTTATACATTATAACTTAACAATATACAACGTTATACGTTATAGCGTTACACTATACAACGTTATACGTAATATGCTAATACTATCGTAATTCTGTATAACGTTATACGTTATTTCGTAATAGTATATAACGTTATACGTTATATGGTAATACTATATAACGTTATACATTATATGGTAATAATATACAACGTTATACGTTATTACGTAATGGTATATATCGTTATCCGTTATATGGTAATAGTATATAACGTTATACGTTATAACGTAACAATATACAACGATATACGTTATTACGTAATAGTATATAACGTTATAAGTTATAACGTAACAATATACAACGTTATACGTTATAACGTAACACTATACAACGTTATACGTAATATGCTAATACTATCGTAATTCTGTATAACGTTATACGTTATTTCGTAATGCTATATAACGTTATACGTTATGTGGTAATACTATATAACGTTATACGTTATAACGTAACAATATACAACGTTATACGCTATTACGTAATAGTATATAACGCTATACATTATAACTTAACAATATACAACGTTATACGTTATAACGTAACACTATACAACGTTATACGTAATATGCTAATACTATCGTAATTCTGTATAACGTTATACGTTATTTCGTAATGCTATGTAACGTTATACGTTATGTGGTAATACTATATAACGTTATACGTAATAGCGTAAAAATATACAACGTTATACGTTATTACGTAATGGTATATATCGTTATACGTTATATGGTAATACTATATAACGTTATACGTTATAACGTAACAATATACAACGTTATACGTTATTGCGTAATAGTACATAACGTTACAAGTTATAACGTAACAATATACAACGTTATACGTTATTACGTAATAGTATATAACGTTATAAGTTATAACGTAACAATATACAACGTTATACGTTATAACGTAACAATATACAACGTCATACGCTGTTGCGAAATAATATACAACGTTATACGTTATTACGTAAGAGTATGTAATGTTATACGTTATATGGAAATACTATATAACGTTATACGTTATTACGTAGTAGTATATAACGTTATACGTTATATGGTAATACTATATAACGTTATACGTAATAGCGTAACAATATACAACGATATACGTTATTGCGTAATAGTATATAACGCAACACCTTACATGGTAATACTATATAACGTTATGCGTTACTACGTATTAGTGCATAACGTTATACGTTATATGGTAACACTATATAACGTTACACGTTATAACGTAACAATATACAACGTCATACGCTATTGCGAAATAATATACAACGTTATACGTTATTACGTAAGAGTATGTAATGTTATACGTTATATGGAAATACTATATAACGTTATACGTTATTACGTAGTAGTATATAACGTTATACGTTATATGGTAATACCATATAACGTTATACGTTATATGGTAATACTATATAACGTTATACGTAATAGCGTAACAATATACAACGATATACGTTATTGCGTAATAATATATAACGCAACACCTTACATGGTAATACTATATAACGTTATGCGTTATTACGTAATAGTGCATAACGTTATACGTTATATGGTAACACTATATAACGTTACACGTTTTAACGTAACAATATACAACGTTATACGTAATATGCTAATACTATCATAATTCTGTATAACGTTATACGTTATTTCGTAATAGTATATAACGTTATACGTTATATGTTAATACTATATAACGTTATACGTTATAACGCAACAACATAGAACGTTATGAGTTATTACGTAATAGTACATAACGTTATAAGTTGTAACGTAACAATATACAACGTTATAGGTTATAACGTAACAATATACAACGATATACGTTATTACGTAATAGTATATAACGGTATACGTTATATGGTAATATCATACAACGTCATACGTTATTACGTAATGGTATAAATATGGTTATACGTTATATGGTAATACTATATAACGTTATACGTTATAACGTAACAATATACAACGTTATACGTTATTACGTAATAGTACATAACGTTATAAGTAATAACGTAACAATATACAACGTTATACGTTATAGCGTAACAATATACATCGTTATACGATATTGCGTAATACTATACAACGTTATACGTTATTACGTAAGAGTATATATCGTTATACGTTATATGGTAATACTATATAACGTTATACGTTATTACGTAGTAGTATATAACGTTATACTTTATATGGTAATACCATATAACGTTATACGTTATATGGTAATACTATATAACGTTATACGTAATTGCGTAACAATATACAACGTTATACGCTATTACTTAATAGTATATAACGTTATACATTATAACTTAACAAAATACAACGTTATACGTTAGAACGTAACACTATACAACGTTACACGTAATATGCTAATACTATCGTAATTCTGTATAACGTTATACGTTATTTCGTAATAGTATATAACGTTATACGTTATATGGTAATACTATATAACGTTATACGTTATATGGTAATAGTATACAACGTCATACGTTATTACGTAATGGTATATATCGTTATCCGTTATATGGTAATAGTATATAACGTTATACGTTATAACGTAACAATATACAACGATATACGTTATTACGTAATAGTATATAACGTTATTCGTTATATGGTAATAACATACAACGTTATACGTTATTACGTAATGGTATAAATATGGTTATACGTTATATGGTAACGTATGGTTATACGTTATAACGTAACACTATACAACGTTATACGTAATATGCTAATACTATCGTAATTCTGTATAACGTTATACGTTATTTCGTAATAGTATATAACGTTATACGTTATATGGTAATACTATATAACATTATACGCTATTACGTAATAGTATATAACGTTATACATTATAACTTAACAATATACAACGTTATACGTTATATCGTAACACCATACAACGTTATACGTAATATGCTAATACTATCGTAATTATGTTTAACGTTATACGTTATTTCGTAATGCTATATAACGTTATACGTTATGTGGTAATACTATATAACGTTATACGTAATAGCGTAACAATATACAACGTTATACGCTATTACTTAACAGTATATAACGTTATACATTATAACTTGACAATATACAACGTTATACGTTATAGCGTAACACTATACAACGTTATACGTAATATGCTAATACTATCGTAATTCTGTATAACGTTATACGTTATTTCGTAATAGTATATAACGTTATACGTTATATGGTAATACTATATAACGTTATACGTTATATGGTAATAATATACAACGTTATACGTTATTACGTAATGGTATATATCGTTATCCGTTATATGGTAAAACTATATAACGTTATACGTTATAACGTAACAATATACAACGTTATACGTTATTGCGTAATAGTACATAACGTTATAAGTTGTAACGTAACAATATACAACGTTATACGTTATTACGTAATAGTATATAACGTTATAAGTTATAACGTAACAATATACAACGTTATACGTTATAACGTAACAATATACAACGTCATACGCTATTGCGAAATAATATACAACGTTATACGTTATTACGTAAGAGTATGTAATGTTATACGTTATATGGAAATACTATATAACGTTATACGTTATTACGTAGTAGTATATAACGTTATACGTTATATGGTAATACCATATAACGTTATACGTTATATGGTAATACTATATAACGTTATACGTAATAGCGTAACAATATACAACGATATACGTTATTGCGTAATAGTATATAACGCAACACCTTACATGGTAATACTATATAACGTTATGCGTTATTACGTAATAGTGCATAACATTATACGTTATATGGTAACACTATATAACGTTACACGTTTTAACGTAACAATATACAACGTTATACGTAATATGCTAATACTATCATAATTCTGTATAACGTTATACGTTATTTCGTAATAGTATATAACGTTATACGTTATATGGTAATAGTATATAACGTTATACGTTATATGTTAGTACTATATAACGTTATACGTTATATGTTAATAATATATAACGTTATACGTTACATGGTAATACTATATAACGTCATATGTTATTACGTAATGGTATATATCGTTATACGGTATATGGTAATACTATATAACGTTATACGTTATAACGCAACAATATAGAACGTTATGAGTTATTACGTAATAGTACATAACGTTATAAGTTGTAACGTAACAATATACAACGTTATAGGTTATAACGTAACAATATACAACGATATACGTTATTACGTAATAGTATATAACGGTATACGTTATATGGTAATAACATACAACGTCATACGTTATTACGTAATGGTATAAATATGGTTATACGTTATATGGTAATACTATATAACGTTATACGTTATAACGTAACAATATACAACGTTATACGTTGTTACGTAATAGTACATAACGTTATAAGTAATAACGTAACAATATACAACGTTATACATTATAGCGTAACAATATACATCGTTATACGCTATTGCGTAATACTATACAACGTTATACGTTATTACGTAAGAGTATATATCGTTATACGTTATATGGTAATACTATATAACGTTATACCTAATAGCGTAACAATATACAACGATATACGTTATTACGTAATAGTATATAACGGTATACGTTATATGGTAATAACATACAACGTTATACGTTATTACGTAATGGTATAAATGCGGTTATACGTTATATGGTAATACTATATAACGATATACGTTATAACGTATCAATATACAACGTTATACGCTATTACGTAACAGTATATATCGTTATACATTATAACTTAACAATATACAACGTTATACGTTATAACGTAACTATATACTACGTTATACGCTATTACTTAATAGTATATAACGCTATACATTATAACATAACAATATACAACGTTATACGTTAAAACGTAACACTATACAACGTTATACGTAATATGCTAATACTATCGTAATTCTGTATAACGTTATACGTTATTTCGTAATAGTATATAACGTTATACGTTATATGGTAATACTATATAACGTTATACGTTATATGGTAATAATATACAACGTTATACGTTATTACGTAATGGTATATATCGTTATACGTTATATGGTAATACTATGTAACGTTATACGTTATAATGTAACAATATACAACGTTATACGTTATTGCGTAATAGTACATAACGTTATAAGTTATAACGTAACAATATACAACGTTATACGTTATTACGTAATAGTATATAACGTTATAAGTTATAACGTAACAATGTACAACGTTATACGTTATAACGCAACACTATAGAACGTTATGAGCTATTACGTAATAGTACATAACGTTATAAGTTGTAACGTAACAATATACAACGTTATAGGTTATAACGTAACAATATACAACGATAAACGTTATTACGTAATAGTATATAACGGTTTACGTTATATGGTAATAACATACAACGTCATACGTTATTACGTAATGGTATAAATATGGTTATACGTTATATGGTAATACTATATAACGTTATACGTTATAACGTAACAATATACAACGTTATACGTTATTACGTAATAGTACATAACGTTATAAGTTATAACGTAACAATATACAACGTTATACGTTATAGCGTAACAATATACATCGTTATACGCTATTGCGTAATACTATACAACGTTATACGTTATTACGTAAGAGTATATATCGTTATACGTTATATGGTAATACTATATAACGCTATACCTAATAGCGTAACAATATACAACGATATACGATATTACGTAATAGTATATAACGTTATACGTTATATGGTAATAACATACAACGTCATACGTTATTACGTAATGGTATAAATATGGTTATACGTTATATGGTAATACTATATAACTTTATACGTTATATGGTAATAATATACAACGTTATACGTTACTACGTAATGGTATATATCGTTATACGTTATATGGTAATAACATACAACGTCATACGTTATTACGTAATGGTATAAATATGGTTATACGTTATATGGTAATACTGTATAACGTTATACGTTATAACGTAACAATATACAACGATATACGTTATTACGTAATAGTATATAACGTTATTCGTTATATGGTAATAACATACAACGTTATACGTTATTACGTAATGGTATAAATATGGTTATACGTTATATGGTAACGTATGGTTATACGTTATATAACGTTATACGTTATAACGTAACAATATACAACGTTATACGTAATATGCTAATACTATCGTAATTCTGTATAACGTTATACGTTACATCGTAATAGTATATAACGTTATACGTTATATGGTAATACTATATAACGTTATACGTCATAACGTAACAATATACAACGTTATACGCTATTACGTAATAGTATATAACGCTATACATTATAACTTAACAATATACAACGTTATACGTCATAACGTAACACTATACAACGTTATACGTAATATGCTAATACTATCGTAATTCTGTATAACGTTATACGTTATTTCGTAATGCTATATAACGTTATACGTTATGCGGTAATACTATATAACGTTATACGTAATAGCGTAAAAATATACAACGTTATACGCTATTACGTAATAGTATATAACGCTATACATTATAACTTAACAATATACAACGTTATACGTTACAACGTAACACTATACAACGTTATACGTAATATGCTAATACTATCGTAATTCTGTATAACGTTATACGTTATTTCGTAATTGTATATAACGTTATACGTTATATGGTAATACTATATAACGTTATACGTTATATGGTAATAATATACAACGTTATACGTTATTACGTAATGGTATATATCGTTATACGTTATATGGTAATACTATATGACGTTATACGTTATAACGTAACAATATACAACGTTATACGTTATAACGTAACAATATACAACGTTATACGTTATTACGTAATAGTATATAACGTTATAAGTTATAACGTAACAATATACAACGTTATACGTTATAACGTAACAATATACAACGTTATACGTTATTACGGAATAGTACATAACGTTATAAGTAATAACGTAACAATATACAACGTTATACGTTATAGCGTAACAATATACATCGTTATACGCTATTGCTTAATACTATACAACGTTATACGTTATTACGTAAGAGTATATATCGTTATACGTTATATGGTAATACTATATAGCGTTATACCTAATAGCGTAACAATATACAACGATATACGTTATTACGTAATAGTATATAACGGTATACGTTATATGGTAATAACATACAACGTTATACGTTATTACGTAATGGTATAAATATGGTTATACGTTATATGGTAACGTATGGTTATACGTTATATAACGTTATACGTTATAACGTAACACTATACAACGTTATACGTAATATGCTAATACTATCGTAATTCTGTATAACGTTATACGTTATTTCGTAATAGTATATAACGTTATACGTTATATGGTAATACTATATAACATTATACGCTATTACGTAATAGTATATAACGTTATACATTATAACTTAACAATATACAACGTTATACGTTATATCGTAACACCATACAACGTTATACGTAATATGCTAATACTATCGTAATTATGTTTAACGTTATACGTTATTTCGTAATGCTATATAACGTTATACGTTATGTGGTAATACTATATAACGTTATACGTAATAGCGTAACAATATACAACGTTATACGCTATTACTTAATAGTATATAACGTTATACATTATAACTTAACAATATACAACGTTATACGTTATAGCGTAACACTATACAACGTTATACGTAATATGCTAATACTATCGTAATTCTGTATAACGTTATACGTTATATGGTAATAATATACAACGTTATACGTTATTACGTAATGGTATATATCGTTATCCGTTATATGGTAAAACTATCTAACGTTATACGTTATAACGTAACAATATACAACGTTATACGTTATTGCGTAATAGTACATAACGTTATAAGTTGTAACGTAACAATATACAACGTTATACGTTATTACGTAATAGTATATAACGTTATAAGTTATAACGTAACAATATACAACGTTATACGTTATTACGTAATAGTATATAACGTTATAAGTAATAACGTAACAATATACAACGTTATACGTTACAGCGTAACAATATACATCGTTATACGCTATTGCTTAATACTATACAACGTTATACGTTATTACGTAAGAGTATATATCGTTATACGTTATATGGTAATACTATATAGCGTTATACCTAAAAGCGTAACAATATACAACGATATACGTTATTACGTAATAGTATATAACGGTATACGTTATATGGTAATAACATACAACGTTATACGTTATTACGTAATGGTATAAATGCGGTTATACGTTATATGGTAATACTATATAACATTATACGCTATTACGTAATAGTATATAACGTTATACATTATAACTTAACAATATACAACGTTATACGTTATAACGTATCACTATACAACGTCATACGTAATATGCTAATACTATCGTAATTCTGTATAACGTTATACGTTATTACGTAAGAGTATGTAATGTTATACGTTATATGGAAATACTATATAACGTTATACGTTATTACGTAGTAGTATATAACTTTATACGTTATATGGTAATACCATATAACGTTATACGTTATATAGTAATACTATATAACGTTATACGTAATAGCGTAACAATATACAACGATATACGTTATTGCGTAATAATATATAACGCAACACCTTACATGGTAATACTATATAACGTTATGCGTTATTACGTAATAGTGCATAACGTTATACGTTATATGGAAACACTATATAACGTTACACGTTTTAACGTAACAATATACAACGTTATACGTAATATGCTAATACTATCATAATTCTGTATAACGTTATACGTTATTTCGTAATAGTATATAACGTTATACGTTATATGGTAATACTATATAACGTTATACGTTATAACGCAACAACATAGAACGTTATGAGTTATTACGTAATAGTACATAACGTTATAAGTTGTAACGTAACAATATACAACGTTATAGGTTATAACGTAACAATATACAACGATATACGTTATTGCGTAATAGTATATAACGGTATACGTTATATGGTAATAACATACAACGTCATACGTTATTACGTAATGGTATAAATATGGTTATACGTTATATGGTAATACTATGTAACGTTATACGTTATAACGTAACAATATACAACGTTATACGTTATTGCGTAATAGTACATAACGTTATAAGTTATAACGTAACAATATACAACGTTATACGTTATTACGTAATAGTATATAACGTTATAAGTTATAACGTAACAATGTACAACGTTATACGTTATAACGCAACACTATAGAACGTTATGAGCTATTACGTAATAGTACATAACGTTATAAGTTGTAACGTAACAATATACAACGTTATAGGTTATAACGTAACAATATACAACGATATACGTTATTACGTAATAGTATATAACGGTATACGTTATATGGTAATAACATACAACGTCATACGTTATTACGTAATGGTATAAATATGGTTATACGTTATATGGTAATACTATATAACGTTATACGTTATAACGTAACAATATACAACGTTATACGTTATTACGTAATAGTACATAACGTTATAAGTTATAACGTAACAATATACAACGTTATACGTTATAGCGTAACAATATACATCGTTATACGCTATTGCGTAATACTATACAACGTTATACGTTATTACGTAAGAGTATATATCCTTTATACGTTATATGGTAATACTATATAACGCTATACCTAATAGCGTAACAATATACAACGATATACGATATTACGTAATAGTATATAACGTTATACGTTATATGGTAATAACATACAACGTCATACGTTATTACGTAATGGTATAAATATGGTTATACGTTATATGGTAATACTATATAACGTTATACGTTATATGGTAATAATATACAACGTTATACGTTATTACGTAATGGTATATATCGTTATACGTTATATGGTAATAACATACAACGTCATACGTTATTACGTAATGGTATAAATATGGTTATACGTTATATGGTAATACTATATAACGTTATACGTTATAACGTAACAATATACAACGATATACGTTATTACGTAATAGTATATAACGTTATTCGTTATATGGTAATAACATACAACGTTATACGTTATTACGTAATGGTATAAATATGGTTATACGTTATATGGTAACGTATGGTTATACGTTATATAACGTTATACGTTATAACGTAACAATATACAACGTTATACGTAATATGCTAATACTATCGTAATTCTGTATAACGTTATACGTTACTTCGTAATAGTATATAACGTTATACGTTATATGGTAATACTATATAACGTTATACGTCATAACGTAACAATATACAACGTTATACGCTATTACGTAATAGTATATAACGCTATACATTATAACTTAACAATATACAACGTTATACGTCATAACGTAACACTATACAACGTTATACGTTATATCGTAACACCATACAACGTTATACGTAATATGCTAATACTATCGTAATTCTGTATAACGTTATACGTTATTTCGTAATGCTATATAACGTTATACGTTATGTGGTAATACTATATAACGTTATACGTAATAGCGTAAAAATATACAACGTTATACGCTATTACGTAATAGTATATAACGCTATACATTATAACTTAACAATATACAACGTTATACGTTACAACGTAACACTATACAACGTTATACGTAATATGCTAATACTATCGTAATTCTGTATAACGTTATACGTTATTTCGTAATAGTATATAACGTTATACGTTATATGGTAATACTATATAACGTTATACGTTATATGGTAATAATATACAACGTTATACGTTATTACGTAATGTTATATATCGTTATACGTTATATGGTAATACTATATGACGTTATACGTTATAACGTAACAATATACAACGTTATACGTTATTGCGTAATAGTACATAACGTTATAAGTTATAACGTAACAATATACAACGTTATACGTTATTACGTAATAGTATATAACGTTATAAGTTATAACGTAACAATATACAACGTTATACGTTATAACGTAACAATATACAACGTTATACGTTATTACGTAATAGTATATAACGTTATAAGTTATAACGTAACAATATACAACGTTATACGTTATAACGTAACAATATACAACGTTATACGTTATTACGGAATAGTACATAACGTTATAAGTAATAACGTAACAATATACAACGTTATACGTTATAGCGTAACAATATACATCGTTATACGCTATTGCGTAATACTATACAACGTTATACGTTATTATGTAAGAGTATATATCGTTATACGTTATATGGTAATACTATATAGCGTTATACCTAATAGCGTAACAATATACAACGATATACGTTATTACGTAATAGTATATAACGGTATACGTTATATGGTAATAACATACAACGTTATACGTTATTACGTAATGGTATAAATGCGGTTATACGTTATATGGTAATACTATATAACATTATACGCTATTACGTAATAGTATATAACGTTATACATTATAACTTAACAATATACAACGTTATACGTTATAACGTATCACTATACAACGTCATACGTAATATGCTAATACTATCGTAATTCTGTATAACGTTATGCGTTATTACGTAATAGTGCATAACGTTATACGTTATATGGAAACACTATATAACGTTACACGTTTTAACGTAACAATATACAACGTTATACGTAATATGCTAATACTATCATAATTCTGTATAACGTTATACGTTATTTCGTAATAGTATATAACGTTATACGTTATATGGTAATACTATATAACGTTATACGTTATAACGCAACAACATAGAACGTTATGAGTTATTACGTAATAGTACATAACGTTATAAGTTGTAACGTAACAATATACAACGTTATAGGTTATAACGTAACAATATACAACGATATACGTTATTGCGTAATAGTATATAACGGTATACGTTATATGGTAATAACATACAACGTCATACGTTATTACGTAATGGTATAAATATGGTTATACGTTATATGGTAATACTATGTAACGTTATACGTTATAACGTAACAATATACAACGTTATACGTTATTGCGTAATAGTACATAACCTTATAAGTTATAACGTAACAATATACAACGTTATACGTTATTACGTAATAGTATATAACGTTATAAGTTATAACGTAACAATGTACAACGTTATACGTTATAACGCAACACTATAGAACGTTATGAGCTATTACGTAATAGTACATAACGTTATAAGTTGTAACGTAACAATATACAACGTTATAGGTTATAACGTAACAATATACAACGATATACGTTATTACGTAATAGTATATAACGGTATACGTTATATGGTAATAACATACAACGTCATACGTTATTACGTAATGGTATAAATATGGTTATACGTTATATGGTAATACTATATAACGTTATACGTTATAGCGTAACAATATACAACGTTATACGTTATTACGTAATAGTACATAACGTTATAAGTTATAACGTAACAATATACAACGTTATACGTTATAGCGTAACAATATACATCGTTATACGCTATTGCGTAATACTATACAACGTTATACGTTATTACGTAAGAGTATATATCGTTATACGTTATATGGTAATACTATATAACGTTATACGTTATAACGTAACAATATACAACGATATACGTTATTACGTAATAGTATATAACGTTATTCGTTATATGGTAATAACATACAACGTTATACGTTATTACGTAATGGTATAAATATGGTTATACGTTATATGGTAACGTATGGTTATACGTTATATAACGTTATACGTTATAACGTAACAATATACAACGTTATACGTAATATGCTAATACTATCGTAATTCTGTATAACGTTATACGTTACTTCGTAATAGTATATAACGTTATACGTTATATGGTAATACTATATAACGTTATACGTCATAACGTAACAATATACAACGTTATACGCTATTACGTAATAGTATATAACGCTATACATTATAACTTAACAATATACAACGTTATACGTCATAACGTAACACTATACAACGTTATACGTTATATCGTAACACCATACAACGTTATACGTAATATGCTAATACTATCGTAATTCTGTATAACGTTATACGTTATTTCGTAATGCTATATAACGTTATACGTTATGTGGTAATACTATATAACGTTATACGTAATAGCGTAAAAATATACAACGTTATACGCTATTACGTAATAGTATATAACGCTATACATTATAACTTAACAATATACAACGTTATACGTTACAACGTAACACTATACAACGTTATACGTAATATGCTAATACTATCGTAATTCTGTATAAAGTTATACGTTATTTCGTAATAGTATATAACGTTATACGTTATATGGTAATACTATATAACGTTATACGTTATATGGTAATAATATACAACGTTATACGTTATTACGTAATGTTATATATCGTTATACGTTATATGGTAATACTATATGACGTTATACGTTATAACGTAACAATATACAACGTTATACGTTATTGCGTAATAGTACATAACGTTATAAGTTATAACGTAACAATATACAACGTTATACGTTATTACGTAATAGTATATAACGTTATAAGTTATAACGTAACAATATACAACGTTATACGTTATAACGTAACAATATACAACGTTATACGTTATTACGTAATAGTATATAACGTTATAAGTTATAACGTAACAATATACAACGTTATACGTTATAACGTAACAATATACAACGTTATACGTTATTACGGAATAGTACATAACGTTATAAGTAATAACGTAACAATATACAACGTTATACGTTATAGCGTAACAATATACATCGTTATACGCTATTGCGTAATACTATACAACGTTATACGTTATTATGTAAGAGTATATATCGTTATACGTTATATGGTAATACTATATAGCGTTATACCTAATAGCGTAACAATATACAACGATATACGTTATTACGTAATAGTATATAACGGTATACGTTATATGGTAATAACATACAACGTTATACGTTATTACGTAATGGTATAAATGCGGTTATACGTTATATGGTAATACTATATAACATTATACGCTATTACGTAATAGTATATAACGTTATACATTATAACTTAACAATATACAACGTTATACGTTATAACGTATCACTATACAACGTCATACGTAATATGCTAATACTATCGTAATTCTGTATAACGTTATGCGTTATTACGTAATAGTGCATAACGTTATACGTTATATGGAAACACTATATAACGTTACACGTTTTAACGTAACAATATACAACGTTATACGTAATATGCTAATACTATCATAATTCTGTATAACGTTATACGTTATTTCGTAATAGTATATAACGTTATACGTTATATGGTAATACTATATAACGTTATACGTTATAACGCAACAACATAGAACGTTATGAGTTATTACGTAATAGTACATAACGTTATAAGTTGTAACGTAACAATATACAACGTTATAGGTTATAACGTAACAATATACAACGATATACGTTATTGCGTAATAGTATATAACGGTATACGTTATATGGTAATAACATACAACGTCATACGTTATTACGTAATGGTATAAATATGGTTATACGTTATATGGTAATACTATGTAACGTTATACGTTATAACGTAACAATATACAACGTTATACGTTATTGCGTAATAGTACATAACCTTATAAGTTATAACGTAACAATATACAACGTTATACGTTATTACGTAATAGTATATAACGTTATAAGTTATAACGTAACAATGTACAACGTTATACGTTATAACGCAACACTATAGAACGTTATGAGCTATTACGTAATAGTACATAACGTTATAAGTTGTAACGTAACAATATACAACGTTATAGGTTATAACGTAACAATATACAACGATATACGTTATTACGTAATAGTATATAACGGTATACGTTATATGGTAATAACATACAACGTCATACGTTATTACGTAATGGTATAAATATGGTTATACGTTATATGGTAATACTATATAACGTTATACGTTATAACGTAACAATATACAACGTTATACGTTATTACGTAATAGTACATAACGTTATAAGTTATAACGTAACAATATACAACGTTATACGTTATAGCGTAACAATATACATCGTTATACGCTATTGCGTAATACTATACAACGTTATACGTTATTACGTAAGAGTATATATCGTTATACGTTATATGGTAATACTATATAACGCTATACCTAATAGCGTAACAGTATACAACGATATACGATATTACGTAATAGTATATAACGTTATACGTTATATGGTAATAACATACAACGTCATACGTTATTACGTAATGGTATAAATATGGTTATACGTTATATGGTAATACTATATAACGTTATACGTTATATGGTAATAATATACAACGTTATACGTTATTACGTAATGGTATATATCGTTATACGTTATATGGTAATAACATACAACGTCATACGTTATTACGTAATGGTATAAATATGGTTATACGTTATATGGTAATACTATATAACGTTATACGTTATAACGTAACAATATACAACGATATACGTTATTACGTAATAGTATATAACGTTATTCGTTATATGGTAATAACATACAACGTTATACGTTATTACGTAATGGTATAAATATGGTTATACGTTATATGGTAACGTATGGTTATACGTTATATAACGTTATACGTTATAACGTAACAATATACAACGTTATACGTAATATGCTAATACTATCGTAATTCTGTATAACGTTATACGTTACTTCGTAATAGTATATAACGTTATACGTTATATGGTAATACTATATAACGTTATACGTCATAACGTAACAATATACAACGTTATACGCTATTACGTAATAGTATATAACGCTATACATTATAACTTTACAATATACAACGTTATACGTCATAACGTAACACTATACAACGTTATACGTAATATGCTAATACTATCGTAATTCTGTATAACGTTATACGTTATTTCGTAATGCTATATAACGTTATACGTTATGTGGTAATACTATATAACGTTATACGTAATAGCGTAAAAATATACAACGTTATACGCTATTACGTAATAGTATATAACGCTATACATTATAACTTAACAATATACAACGTTATACGTTACAACGTAACACTATACAACGTTATACGTAATATGCTAATACTATCGTAATTCTGTATAACGTTATACGTTATTTCGTAATAGTATATAACGTTATACGTTATATGGTAATACTATACAACGTTATACGTTATATGGTAATAATATACAACGTTATACGTTATTACGTAATGTTATATATCGTTATACGTTATATGGTAATACTATATGACGTTATACGTTATAACGTAACAATATACAACGTTATACGTTATTGCGTAATAGTACATAACGTTATAAGTTATAACGTAACAATATACAACGTTATACGTTATTACGTAATAGTATATAACGTTATAAGTTATAACGTAACAATATACAACGTTATACGTTATAACGTAACAATATACAACGTTATACGTTATTACGTAATAGTATATAACGTTATAAGTTATAACGTAACAATATACAACGTTATACGTTATAACGTAACAATATACAACGTTATACGTTATTACGTAATAGTACATAACGTTATGAGTAATAACGTAACAATATACAACGTTATACGTTATAGCGTAACAATATACATCGTTATACGCTATTGCGTAATACTATACAACGTTATACGTTATTACGTAAGAGTATATATCGTTATACGTTATATGGTAATACTATATAACGTTATACCTAATAGCGTAACAATATACAACGATATACGTTATTACGTAATAGTATATAACGTTATACGTTATATGGTAATAACATACAACGTTATACGTTATTACGTAATGGTATAAATGCGGTTATACGTTATATGGTAATACTATATAACGATATACGTTATAACGTATCAATATACAACGTTATACGCGATTACGTAATAGTATATAACGTTATACATTATAACTTAACAATATACAACGTTATACGTTATATCGTAACACCATACAACGTTATACGTAATATGCTAATACTATCGTAATTATGTATAACGTTATACGTTATTTCGTAATGCTATATAACGTTATACGTTATGTGGTAATACTATATAACGTTATACGTAATAGCGTAACAATATACAACGTTATACGCTATTACGTAATAGTATATAACGTTATACATTATAATTTAACAATATACAACGTTATACGTTATATCGTAACACCATACAACGTTATACGTAATATGCTAATACTATCGTAATTATGTATAACGTTATACGTATTTTCGTAATGCTATATTACGTTATACGTTATGTGGTAATACTATAAAACGTTATACGTAATAGCGTAACAATATACAACGTTATACGCTATTACTTAATAGTATATAACGTTATACATTATAACTTAACAATATACAACGTTATACGTTATAACGTAACACTATACAACGTTATACGTAATATGCTAATACTATCGTAATTCTGTATAACGTTATACGTTATTTCGTAATAGTTTATAACGTTATACGTTATATGGTAATACTATATAACGTTATACGTTATATGAAAATAATATACAACGTTATACGTTATTACGTAATGGTATATATCGTTATCCGTTATATGGTAATAGTATATAACGTTATACGTTATAACGTAACAATATACAACGATATACGTTATTACGTAATAGTATATAGCGTTATTCGTTATATGGTAATAACATACAACGTTATACGTTATTACGTAATGGTATAAATATGGTTATACGTTATATGGTAACGTATGGTTATACGTTATATAACGTTATACGTTATAACGTAACAATATACAACGTTATACGTTATTGCGTAATAGTACATAATGTTATAAGTTATAACGTAACAATATACAACGTTATACGTTATTACGTAATAGTATATAACGTTATAAGTTATAACGTAACAATATACAACGTTATACGTTATAACGTAACAATATACAACGTCAAACGCTATTGCGAAATAATATACAACGTTATACGTTATTACGTAAGAGTATGTAATGTTATACGTTATATGGAAATACTATATAACGTTATACGTTATTACGTAGTAGTATATAACGTTATACGTTATATGTTTAATACCATATAACGTTATACGTTATATGGTAATACTATATAACGTTATACGTAATAGCGTAACAATATACAACGATATACGTTATTGCGTAATAGTATATAACGCAACACCTTACATGGTAATACTATATAACGTTATGCGTTATTACGTAATAGTGCATAACGTTATACGTTATATGGTAACACTATATAACGATACACGTTATAACGTAACAATATACAACGTCATACGCTATTGCGAAATAATATACAACGTTATACGTTATTACGTAAGAGTATGTAATGTTATACGTTATATGGAAATACTATATAACGTTATACGTTATTACGTAGTAGTATATAACTTTATACGTTATATGGTAATACCATATAACGTTATACGTTATATGGTAATACTATATAACGTTATACGTAATAGCGTAACAATATACAACGATATACGTTATTGCGTAATAATATATAACGCAACACCTTACATGGTAATACTATATAACGTTATGCGTCATTACGTAATAGTACATAACGTTATGAGTAATAACGTTACAATATACAACGTTATACGTTATAGCGTAACAATATACATCGTTATACGCTATTGCGTAGTACTATACAACGTTATACGTTATTACGTAAGAGTATATATCGTTATACGTTATATGGTAATACTATATAACGTTATACCTAATAGCGTAACAATATACAACGATATACGTTATTACGTAATAGTATATAACGTTATACGTTATATGGTAATAACATACAACGTCATACGGTATTTCGTAATGGTATAAATATGGTTATACGTTATATGGTAATACTATATAACGTTATACGTTATAACGTAACAATATACAACGTTATACGTTATTACGTAATAGTACATAATGTTATAATTTATAACGTAATATACAACGTTATAGGTTATAACGTAACAATATAGAACGATATACGTTATTACGTAATAGTATATAACGGTATACGTTATATGGTTATAACTTACAACGTTATACGTTATTACGTAATGGTATAAATGCGGTTATACGTTATATGGTAATACTATATAACGATATACGTTATAACGTATCAATATACAACGTTATACGCTATTACGTAATAGTATATAACGTTATACATTATAACTTAACAATATACAACGTTATACGTTATATCGTAACACCATACAACGTTATACGTAATATGCTAATACTATCGTAATTATGTATAACGTTATACGTTATTTCGTAATGCTATATAACGTTATACGTTATGTGGTAATACTATATAACGTTATACGTAATAGCGTAACAATATACAACGTTATACGCTATTACTTAATAGTATATAACGTTATACATTATAACTTAACAATATACAACGTTATACGTTATAGCGTAACACTATACAACGTTATACGTAATATGCTAATACTATCGTAATTCTGTATAACGTTATACGTTATTTCGTAATAGTATATAACTTTATACGTTATATGGTAATACTATATAACGTTATACGTTATACGGTAATACTATATCGTTACACGCCATATGGTAATACTATATAACGTTATACGTAATAGCGTAACAATATACAACGACATACGTTATTACGTAATAGTATATAACGTAACACGTTACATGGTAATACTATATAACGTTATACGTTAGTACGTAAAAGTATATAACGTTATACTTTATATGGTATTATAACGCTATACGTTATTATGTAGTAGTATATAACGTTATACGTTATATGGAAATACTATATAACGTTATACGTTATATGGTAATACTATATAACGTTATACGTAATAGCGAAACAATATACAACGATATACGTTATTACGTAATAGTATATAACGTTACACGTTATATGGTAATACTATATAACGTTATACGTTATTACGTAGTAGTATATAACATTATACGTTATAACGTAACAATATACAACGTTATACGTTATTACGTAATAGTACATAACGTTATATGTTATAACGTAACAATATACAACGTTATACGTTATTACGAAATAATATACAACGATATACGTTATATGGTAACACTATGGTAATACTATATAACGTTATACGTTATGACGTAATAGTGTATAACGTTATACGTTATATGGTAATACTATATAACGTTATACGTTATAACGTACCAATATACAACGTTATACGTTAAAACGTAACAATATACAACGTTATACGCTATTACGTAATAATATACAACGTTATACATTATTACGTAATAATATACAACGGTATACGTTATATGGTAATACTATGGTAATACTATATAACGTTATACGTTATTACGTAATAGTGTATAACGTTATACGTTAAAACGTAACAATATACAACGTTATACGCTATAATGTAATAATATACAACGGTATACGTTATTACGTAATAATATACAACGATATACGTTGTATGGTAATACTATGATAATACTATATAACGTTATACGTTATTGCGTAATAGTACATAACGTTATAAGTTATAACGTAACAATATACAACGTTATACGTTATCACGTAATACTATATAACGTTATAAGTTATAACGTAACAATATACAACGTTGTACGTTAAAACGTAACAATATACAACGTTATACGCTATAATGTAATAATATACAACGTTATACGTTATTACGTAATAGTATATAACGTTTAAATGTTATAACGTAACAACTTGCAACGTTATACGCTATAATGTATTAATATACAACGTTATACGTTATTACGTAATAATATACAACGATATACGCTATATGGTAATTCTATGATAATACTATATAACGTTATACGTTATTGCGTAATAGTGTATAACGTTATATGTTACATGGTAATACTATATAACGTTACACGTTATAACGTAACAATATACAACGTTATACGTTATATAGTAATACTATGGTAATACTGTATAACGTTATCAGTTATTACGTAATAGTGTACAACGTTATACGTTATTACGTTATAGTGTATAACGTTATACGTTATATGGTAATACTATATAACGTTACACGTAATAACGTAACAATATACAACGATATACGTTATTACGTAATAGTATATAGCGTTATTCGTTATATGGTAATAACATACAACGTTATACGTTATTACGTAATGGTATAAATATGGTTATACGTTATATGGTAACGTATGGTTATACGTTATATAACGTTATACGTTATAACGTAACAATATACAACGTTATACGTTATTGCGTAATAGTACATAATGTTATAAGTTATAACGTAACAATATACAACGTTATACGTTATTACGTAATAGTATATAACGTTATAAGTTATAACGTAACAATATACAACGTTATACGTTATAACGTAACAATATACAACGTCAAACGCTATTGCGAAATAATATACAACGTTATACGTTATTACGTAAGAGTATGTAATGTTATACGTTATATGGAAATACTATATAACGTTATACGTTATTACGTAGTAGTATATAACGTTATACGTTATATGTTTAATACCATATAACGTTATACGTTATATGGTAATACTATATAACGTTATACGTAATAGCGTAACAATATACAACGATATACGTTATTGCGTAATAGTATATAACGCAACACCTTACATGGTAATACTATATAACGTTATGCGTTATTACGTAATAGTGCATAACGTTATACGTTATATGGTAACACTATATAACGATACACGTTATAACGTAACAATATACAACGTCATACGCTATTGCGAAATAATATACAACGTTATACGTTATTACGTAAGAGTATGTAATGTTATACGTTATATGGAAATACTATATAACGTTATACGTTATTACGTAGTAGTATATAACTTTATACGTTATATGGTAATACCATATAACGTTATACGTTATATGGTAATACTATATAACGTTATACGTAATAGCGTAACAATATACAACGATATACGTTATTGCGTAATAATATATAACGCAACACCTTACATGGTAATACTATATAACGTTATGCGTCATTACGTAATAGTACATAACGTTATGAGTAATAACGTTACAATATACAACGTTATACGTTATAGCGTAACAATATACATCGTTATACGCTATTGCGTAGTACTATACAACGTTATACGTTATTACGTAAGAGTATATATCGTTATACGTTATATGGTAATACTATATAACGTTATACCTAATAGCGTAACAATATACAACGATATACGTTATTACGTAATAGTATATAACGTTATACGTTATATGGTAATAACATACAACGTCATACGGTATTTCGTAATGGTATAAATATGGTTATACGTTATATGGTAATACTATATAACGTTATACGTTATAACGTAACAATATACAACGTTATACGTTATTACGTAATAGTACATAATGTTATAATTTATAACGTAATATACAACGTTATAGGTTATAACGTAACAATATAGAACGATATACGTTATTACGTAATAGTATATAACGGTATACGTTATATGGTTATAACTTACAACGTTATACGTTATTACGTAATGGTATAAATGCGGTTATACGTTATATGGTAATACTATATAACGATATACGTTATAACGTATCAATATACAACGTTATACGCTATTACGTAATAGTATATAACGTTATACATTATAACTTAACAATATACAACGTTATACGTTATATCGTAACACCATACAACGTTATACGTAATATGCTAATACTATCGTAATTATGTATAACGTTATACGTTATTTCGTAATGCTATATAACGTTATACGTTATGTGGTAATACTATATAACGTTATACGTAATAGCGTAACAATATACAACGTTATACGCTATTACTTAATAGTATATAACGTTATACATTATAACTTAACAATATACAACGTTATACGTTATAGCGTAACACTATACAACGTTATACGTAATATGCTAATACTATCGTAATTCTGTATAACGTTATACGTTATTTCGTAATAGTATATAACTTTATACGTTATATGGTAATACTATATAACGTTATACGTTATACGGTAATACTATATCGTTACACGCCATATGGTAATACTATATAACGTTATACGTAATAGCGTAACAATATACAACGACATACGTTATTACGTAATAGTATATAACGTAACACGTTACATGGTAATACTATATAACGTTATACGTTAGTACGTAAAAGTATATAACGTTATACTTTATATGGTATTATAACGCTATACGTTATTATGTAGTAGTATATAACGTTATACGTTATATGGAAATACTATATAACGTTATACGTTATATGGTAATACTATATAACGTTATACGTAATAGCGAAACAATATACAACGATATACGTTATTACGTAATAGTATATAACGTTACACGTTATATGGTAATACTATATAACGTTATACGTTATTACGTAGTAGTATATAACATTATACGTTATAACGTAACAATATACAACGTTATACGCTATTACGTAATAGTACATAACGTTATATGTTATAACGTAACAATATACAACGTTATACGTTATTACGAAATAATATACAACGATATACGTTATATGGTAACACTATGGTAATACTATATAACGTTATACGTTATGACGTAATAGTGTATAACGTTATACGTTATATGGTAATACTATATAACGTTATACGTTATAACGTACCAATATACAACGTTATACGTTAAAACGTAACAATATACAACGTTATACGCTATTACGTAATAATATACAACGTTATACATTATTACGTAATAATATACAACGGTATACGTTATATGGTAATACTATGGTAATACTATATAACGTTATACGTTATTACGTAATAGTGTATAACGTTATACGTTAAAACGTAACAATATACAACGTTATACGCTATAATGTAATAATATACAACGGTATACGTTATTACGTAATAATATACAACGATATACGTTGTATGGTAATACTATGATAATACTATATAACGTTATACGTTATTGCGTAATAGTACATAACGTTATAAGTTATAACGTAACAATATACAACGTTATACGTTATCACGTAATACTATATAACGTTATAAGTTATAACGTAACAATATACAACGTTGTACGTTAAAACGTAACAATATACAACGTTATACGCTATAATGTAATAATATACAACGTTATACGTTATTACGTAATAGTATATAACGTTTAAATGTTATAACGTAACAACTTGCAACGTTATACGCTATAATGTATTAATATACAACGTTATACGTTATTACGTAATAATATACAACGATATACGCTATATGGTAATTCTATGATAATACTATATAACGTTATACGTTATTGCGTAATAGTGTATAACGTTATATGTTACATGGTAATACTATATAACGTTACACGTTATAACGTAACAATATACAACGTTATACGTTATATAGTAATACTATGGTAATACTGTATAACGTTATCAGTTATTACGTAATAGTGTACAACGTTATACGTTATTACGTTATAGTGTATAACGTTATACGTTATATGGTAATACTATATAACGTTACACGTAATAACGTAACAATATACAACGTTATACGTTATAACGTAATAGTACATAACGTTATAATTTATAACGTAACAATATACAACGTAATACGTTATTACGTAATAGGATATAACGTTATACGTTATTACGTAATACTGTATAACGTTACACGTAATAACGTAACAATATACAACGTTATACGTTATTACGTAATACTATATAACGTTACACGTAATAACGTAAAAATATACAACGTTATTCCTTATTACGTAATAGTCCATAACGTTATAAGTTATAACGTAACAATATACAACGTTATACGTTATTACGTAATAGTATTTAACGTTATAAGTTATAACGTAACAATATACAACGTTATACGTTAAAACGTCACAATATACAACGTTATACGCTATTACCTAATAATATACAACGCTATACGTTATTACGTAATAATATACAACGATATACGTTATATGGTAATACTATATAACGTTATACGTTATAACGTAACAATATACAACGTTATACGTTATTACGTAATAGTACATGACGTTATAAGTTATAACGTAACAATATACAACGCTATACGTTATTACGTAATAGTATATAACGTTATAAGTTATAACGTAACAATATACAACGTTATGCGCTATTACGTAAAAGTATATAACGTTATACGTAATATGCTAATACTATCGTAATTCTGTATAACGCTATACGTTAATTTGTAATAGTATATAACTTCATGCGTTATTTCGTAATAGTATATAACGTTATACGTTATATGGTAATACTATATAACGTTATACGTAATAACGTAACAATATACAACGATATACGTTATTACGTAATAGTATATAACGTAACACGTTACATGGTAATACTATAGAACGTTATACGTTAGTACGTAAAAGTATATAACGTTATACTTTATATGGTATTATAACGTTATACGTTATTATGTAGTAGTATATAACGTTATACGTTATATGGAAATACTATATAACGTTATACGTTATATGGTAATACTATATAACGTTATACGTAATAGCGAAACAATATACAACGATATACGTTATTACGTAATAGTATATATCGTTACACGTTATATGGTAATACTATATAACGTTATACGTTATTACGTAGTAGTATATAACATTATACGTTATAACGTAACAATATACAATGTTATACGTAATAAGCTAATACTATCGTATTTCTGTATAACATCATACGTTATTTCGTAATAGTATATAACGTTATACGTTATATGGTAATACTATATAACGTTATACGTAATAGCGTAACAATATACAACGATATACGTTATTACGTAATAGTATATAACGTAACACGTTACATGGTAATACTATATAACGTTATACGTTATTACGTAATAGTGCATAACGTTATACGTTATATGGTAACACTATATAACGTTACACGTTATAACGTAATGGTATATATCGTTATACGTTATATGGTAATACTATATAGCGTTATACTATATAACGTTTCAATGTACAACGTTATACGCTATTACGTAATAGTATATAACGTTATACATAATAACGTAACAATATACTACGTTATACGTTATAACGAAACAATATACAACGTTATACGTAATATGCTAATACTATCGTAATTCTGTATAACGGTATACGTTATTTCGTAATAGTATATAACGTTATACGTTATATGGTATTATAACGTTATACGTTATTATGTAGCAGTATATAACGTTATACGTTATACGGTAATTCTATATAGGGTTATACGTTATGTGGTAATACTATAAAACGTTATACGCTATTACGTAATAATATACAACGTTATACGTTATTACGTAAAATTATATATCGTTATACGTTATATGGTAATACTATATAACGATATACGTTATTACGTTATAGTATATAACGCTATACGTTATATGGTAATACTATATAACGCTATACGTTATAACGTAGCAATATACAACGTTATACGCTGTTACGTAATAGAATATTAAGTTATACATTATATCTTAACAATATACAACGTTATACGTTATAACGTAACACTATACAACGTTATACGTAATATGCTAATACTATCGTAATTCTGTATAACGTTATACGTTATTTCGTAATAGTATATAACGTTATACGTTATATGGTATTATAACGTTATACGTTATTATGTAGTAGTATATAACGTTATACGTTATATGGTAATACTATATAACGTTATACGTTATATGGTAATACTATATAACGTTATACGTTATATGGTAATACTATATAACGTTATACGTTATATGGTAATACTATATAACGTTATACGTTATATGGTAATACTATATAACGTTATACGTTATATGGTAATACTATATAACGTTATACGTTATATGGTAATACTATATAACGTTATACGTTATAACGTAACAATATAAAACGTTATACGCTATTACGTAATAGTATACAACGTTATACGTTATATGGTAATACTATGGTAATACTGTATATCGTTATACGTTATTACGTAATAGTATATAACGTTATACGTTATATGGTAATACTATATAAAGTTATACGTTATAACGTAACAATATACAACGTTATACGTTATAACGTAACAGTATATAACGTTATGCGTTATAACGTAACAGTATACAATGTTATACGTCATAACGTAACAATATGCAACGTTACACGTTATGACGTAACAATATACAAAGTTATACGCTATATCGTAATAATATACAACGTTATACGTTATTACGTAATAATATACAATGTTATACGTTATATAGTAATACTATGGTAATACTATATAACGTTATACGTTATTACGTAATAGTGTATAACGTTATAGGTTATTACGTAATAGTGTATAACGTTATACGTTATATGGTAATACTATATAACGTTACACGTAATAACGTAACAATATACAATGTTATACGTAATATGCTAATACTATCGTATTTCTGTATAACATCATACGTTATTTCGTAATAGTATATAACGTTATACGTTATATGGTAATACTATATAACGTTATACGTTATAACGAAACAATATACAACGTTATACGTAATATGCTAATACTATCGTAATTCTGTATAACGGTATACGTTATTTCGTAATAGTATATAACGTTATACGTTATATGGTAATACTATATAACGTTATAAGATATAACATTACAATATACAACGTTATACGCTATTATGTCATAGTATATAACGTTATACATAATAACGTAACAATATACTACGTTATACGTTATAACGTAACATTATACAACGTTATACGTAATATGCTAATACTATCGGAATTCTGTATAACGCTATACGTTATTTCGTAGTAGTATATAACGTTATGCGTTATTTCGTAATAGTATATAACGTTATACGTAATAGCGTAACAATATACAACGTTATACGCTATTGCGTAATAATATACAACGTTATACGTTATTACGTAAGAGTATGTATCGTTATACGTTATATGGTAATATTATATAACGCTATACGTGATAACGTTATAGTATATGACGCTATACGTTATATGATTATACTATATAACGTTATACGTCATAACCTATACAATATACAACGTTATGCGCTATTACGTAAAAGTATATAACGTTATACATAATAACGTAACAATATACTACGTTATACGTTATAACGTAACATTATACAACGTTATACGTAATATGCTAATACTATCGGAATTCTGTATAACGCTATACGTTATTTCGTAGTAGTATATAACGTTATGCGTTATTTCGTAATAGTATATAACGTTATACGTAATAGCGTAACAATATACAACGATATACGTTATGACGTAATAGTATATAACGTAACACGTTACATGGTAATACTGTATAACGTTATACGTTTGTACGTAATAGTATATAACGATATACGTTATATGGTATTATAACGTTATACGTTATTATGTAGTAGTATATAACGTTATACGTTATATGGTAACACTATATAACGTTATACGTAATAGCGAAGCAATATACAACGATATACGTTATTACGTAATAGTATTTAACGCTACACGTTATATGGTAATACTATATAACGTTATACGTTATAACGTAGCAATATACAACGTTATACGTTAAAACGTAACAATATACAACGTTATACGCTATTACGCAATAATATACAACGTTATACGTTATTACGTAATAATATACAACGATATACGTTATATGGTAATACTATGGTAATACTATCTAACGTTATACGTTATTACGTAATAGTGTATAACGTTATACGTTAAAACGTAACAA